>NC_142354.1:41661081-41974081 GCF_059441175.1 Urocampus carinirostris
AAACAGAGGAAGAGAGAGAGAAAGAGAGAGAGACAGAGAGAGGGGTGAATACAAGTACAGTGTTTGTGAGAGGCAGCTGGCTTTGGCCACATCAAGTGGACATATTTCAACATGCAGCTTGTTTTTCTCTTGTGCTTCCCTCAGCATTGTCTCGCGGGCCGGATTCAATCCCTTAGTGGGCCTGATCCGGCCCGCGGGCCGCCTGTTTGATACCCCTGCTCTAGAGCACTCAAACCTTTCCTGTGAGGGCCACATAACTTTTCCCTTCTCTGATGAGGGGCCGGGTCATTTTGTAACAAAAAAAGTGTGATGATTGCAGGAGTGCCTAAATGTAAAAACTTATTGTACATCTCACCTGCAAAATAGATGGTAAATGTCAGTCTCACACGACACCATTTACTTGTTGACATTAGGAGTGATTTATTGAACAAGTCTCATTAAATCACGTGAGGTCCCGTGAGACTTGCCCCCGACACCCTTCTCTGACCTGTGAGACTATGTCACCTAGTGGCGATATACTGGTACTTCACTTTTTCTGCTTTACAAAACAACACCAAAATCCCAAAATATAACATTTTACCTAGTCAGCAACCCTTGTTGTGCCGTATAAAATAGTTACTAACTAATAGTTAATCATGAAAATAGTTCATAACTAAGGAACATTTTAATGCAAAAGTGTGAATGAGCGAGCGAGTTGTCTGTCCCTGTGTGCCCTGCGATTGGCTGGCAACCAGTTCAGGGTGTCCCCTGCCCACTGCCCGATGATTGCTGGGATGGGCTCCAGCACCCCCGCGACCCTACTGAGGATAAGCAGTGTAGCTAATGAGATGAGATGACAAATACACATATATGAACAAAAAAAATCAAAATGCTTTCTGGTATTGTTCAGGGGGCCGGACCAAAATGTGGAGGCGGGCCGCATCCGGCCCGCGGGCTGTAGTTTGGGGACCACTGCTCTAGAGTGTCTACCTATAATTCCAAACCAAGTACATAATTTGCTTATTTCTCGAAAATGTGCTTGTGCCTCTATAAATCTGGCCTCATTATAATATAAACTGTAAATCGCAACGTGCAAAGATAATCTCATAATTCAAAAGTGGCTTAGGATTCTTTACTGGTCTTGCGGCCATTCCAAATATAATAGAATAGAAGAATAGAATAGAATAGAATAGAATAGAATAGAATATGCCCTTATTGTCATTGTTACAACATGGGTGTTAAAGTCAATCATTATTAAGACTATTTCGTGGCCATATTTACACAAATAAAATACATATATATTGTTAAAATCTAATCATACCCAAGAGCAGATTTTACTCACGTCCTCCATGTGATGTTGGTACAAGGGAAAGAGACCCCGTGGGCGTGATTTATTATACTTCAGGGAGAAATAGCACACATGAGCATTTCACAATAAAAGAATATAAGATTGATAAACGTACAAGAGATGCAATTAGACTGATTATTGAAACGTTACTTCATGTGTGTGTGTGTGTGTGAAAGATTGTTTTTATATTTTGGAATATAAAAACAAGTTGTATTCACACAGTGAATTCTGAGAAATTTTACAACCAAAACGACCAACCTATCAATGGGATATATTGTAACAACGAAATTGGACGACTCCAGTCCCACATTTTACAGTGAGGATAATGAAACAAAGAGATAAAGGAACAAAGAACATGTTTTAACTGTCTTTGTTGTAAATAGGCTCTGCTTCCTCCGGAGGGGGGGGGGGGGGGGGGGGGGGGGGGGGGTGATGAGGGGGGGTGAGGGACAAACAGAAATGGTGGATCCAACTGGATGTTTGATCTTACAGAACACACAATGTAATAATGTAATGTAATGTGTAATACAATATGTAATAAAGTATGTAATGCCAAGATTCAACGCAAATTAATAATTAATTCATAGGTTTAAGACCGATTTAAATAGGCAAGACATTTACATAACACTATACAGAACACGTAGTGTTTTACAACTATACTCTCTCTCTCTCTCTCTCTCTCTCTCTCTCTCTCTCTCTCTCTCTCTCTCTTTCTCTCTCTCTCTCTTTTTCACCCCCTTTCTCCCACTCTGTCTCTGTCTCTTTCACTCTCTGTGTCTCTTTTTTTCTCTTCCTTTGTTGCTCTTTGTCTCTTTCACTCTCTGTGTCTCTCTTTTTCCCTTCCTTTGTTGCTCTTTGTCTCTTCCTCTCTCAGTCTTTTAACCTCTTTTGCTCTAACTTCCTTTTTTCCTTTTCTCTCTTTTCTCTTTCTCTCTTCATACCCTTTGCGCTTTTTCTCTTTCCTCTCTTTCTGTCTTTCTATTTCCCTTTGGATTTCTTTCTTCCTCTCCCTTTCTTTTCCCCCTCTCTCACGACTTTTTCTCTTTGTTTCTCACGCTCTCTCCCTTTCTCTCTTTTTTTCTTTCTTTGTCCCGGCCTGTCTCCTTTTCCCTCCCTCTTTCTCTTATTTCTTTATCTCTCTTTTTCTTTCTCTTTCATCTACTAGTCCGGCCCCCGACAGAATGTTTCTTCTATTGTGTGGCCCCCCCCGAGTTAAAATGAGTTTGACACCCCTGCTCTAAAGGGAATGTCATTGATTTTTTTAGACTGTAGGGCTCAAAAACATACTTAACTAACAAAAGTATGATACAGAAATGTGTCAAAATGCACATTGGACAGTGTAGGAAGTGGCATAATTGCATGATACAAATCCGACCAGAACAAAGCCATGACATAATTTCAAGGGGATATTTACAGTGTTCTGGTTTGCCCGCGTCCCTGCGTCCTAGACGCATCATTTTTGTTGGGGACGCATCGTCTCAAATCAACGCAACTTTTTGGACAACAAATTGTCATTATTACCCGATTACATTTTTTTTAAACAAATATTTTCGTCACTTTTCGGCAGGCAGATCCGGCAGATGTTGTTTTGGTCTCGCGGTTCGAGTTTTCGTCTGCACGCCGATCTCGAGTTGTGTGGTGAAAAGTCCGTCACTTTTTAGAGAACCGGCTTTTTCGGCTCAACTCATTCAAGAGAGCCGGCTCTCAAACGGCTCACTTGCTTTGATGCATTATATTATGAATTATTATGTTCAGGGTTGGGTAGGGCTACTTTAACTTGATTACTTTCAATTACTTTTGTATTACTCCAATACCAAATATGCTAATAAAAGACAAAAAAGACAAAATTTGAATCAAATGACTACATTTTGTGCAGGCTTGGGGAGTAACGGAATACATGGAACGGCAAAAATGACGTCGGCAAGCTGTTTGGATTTATTTTCATTTTGTTTCTGTCGCATTTTATGTTCGTTTTGCCGGAGATCAAAGCCAGGAGAGAAAGCTTACCATGTGTTGTGAGTCATCATTTTATTCATATTGAGTTTCTTTTGTCTTTTATTAGCATATTTGGTATTGGAGTCATCCAAAAGTCATTAAAAGTAATCCAGTTAAAGTAACCCTACCCAACCCTGATTATGTTGCATAAAGAAGTTAAGAAAAAAAGGAAGTATAAAAGGAGAAAATGAAAAAAAGACAAGTTTGTGGTGATCCCTTTAATCGGTATATTACCAACAATAATTTGATGCAGAAAATGAATTAATAATTTGATGATTAAAACTGAATGAATATATAGATTTTTATTATATATTTGTCACCGATTTACGATTTCAACCTCGATAACACTAAATTTTGGGGACCCCTAGATCTCTGTTGGGACCCATAGATTTTTGAGCATCCTCATCACTTTTCACAGGTAAAATGAACACTGTATGTATCTCCTGGTTTATTGTAACCGAGAGAGGAAAACTTACGCGATGTACTGCTCCGTTTTGTTGAACTTCTTGGCAAGATACTTGGCCGATGCTTTGCTGGGAATCTTGACGAAAGACATCTCTTTACCGAAGCGCGTCAAGTTGCACGGCGTCTCACACACACAATAGTCGTTGTCTCTCTCGACGAGAAAGTCTGGAAACGCAGAGGACACCAAAGGAGGAAGTTAAATGTTGATTTATCACGGAGGAGGATTGACGAATAAGCAAGGCCGACAGAGAGAAGGGACGCTGCAGTGTTGTGCAACAGACGCCGCGAGCTGTGGCTGACAGGTTCGATTTTGTCCTGTGGACATCTGAGAGTGCGAGTCAATTACGAAACAGACAGAAGGCTCCAAGGCATGTCTATGAGACGCAGACAGCTGAGGGTTGGTGTAGGGAAATTGATGCGAATGGCTGGAAGCAACGCTTTTGCAAGATCTCCTTAACCGGGGATCACACATCAAGCTAAATTTGCCTGATTTCCTATATCTCTAATCTCATCTCATTAGCTACACCGCTTATCCTCAGTAGGGTCGCGGGGGTGCTGGAGCCCATCCCAGCAATCATCGGGCTTTGGGCAGGGGACACCCTGAACTGGTTGCCAGCCAATCGCAGGGCACACGGGGACAGACAACTCACTCGCTCATTCACACCGAGGTACAATTTGGACCGGCCAATTCACCTGAAATGCATGTTTTTGGGATGTGGGAGGAAACCGTAGTGCCCGGAGGAAACCCACGCAAGCACGGGGAGAACATACAAACTCCGCACAGGAAGTCTGGAGCTGGATTTGAACCCACGCAGGGGGTTCCCAAGACATGAACTGTGCCGCACATGCGCTAACCACTGCGCCGCCGTGCTGCCCTGATTTCCTATATGTGCTCACAAAGTCCCTGATAATCAGATCTCTTTGACACATCATCCTGACTGGTTTTCATTTGGTTTGGACCGACCAAAGTGATGTTTCCTGACTAATTCAGAGAAAATATGAGAGATGGAATTATCTGTTAAGGAAGTAAAAGATGTAATAGTAAGGGAACGGTAAGAGCTTGCTCTGTCCACTCCACGCATCGGCCCGGTATTGCAGTACCTCCGGGAACGGTGCATTCGCAATGATCGCAGCAAGGCTTTAGGGCTAGATATGGATAATGGATAATGAATAACGAAGATAGAACAATAACCCTTAAAAACCCCAACCCCTATACTTATAATCAATGATCCCTCTAAGCTGCGCGCGTGCGCACTGCCCGCACATTCTCAGCGCACAAGAAAATCTAGCCAGCTCACAAGAATCAGGGCTCGAAATTGCTAATTAAGAAGCAAATTGAGTCACAAGTTACAGTGCATGAAGGCAAAAATACACGGGTTCCCCTGACGTTGTGTTCTAAATGCGGTATTTTGAAGTCAAGGTTGAAGTAGAACGACGTTGAGTAAAGTCAGTAGAGTTTTTCGAGAACGGGCTTCTTCGGCTCGGCTCACTAAAAGGAACCGGCTCTTTCGGGTCCTAAACGGCTCTTCGGGTTGTTTTTGCTTCTTTCATCCCTATATGACCAAATATTATGTAAAATTATGCACAAAATGACTTAAATTAAGGGGGAATAGAACAAAAAAGAAAAAAATACCAAAATGAAAAAGTAGTGAAAAGCTGAGAAAAAAAGAAATAAAAGGAAGAGAAAAAAGAAGGAAAAATTCAGAAAAAAAAGCCAGACAAAGGAAAAGAAAGAAACAAAGGGAAACAAGTAAATAGATAACAAAAGAAAGAAGTAGCAGCTAGGAAAAAATAAAAACAATGAGATTTTTTTTAAAGGAATTTAAAAAAATCGAAAAAAACAGGGAAAAAGAAGAAAATTTTTGTGTTGCATTCAAATAATTTCCAACTATATCAAGTCAATCTTGTTACCAACATTATACTTCCACTAAAATCCAGGCCGCAAAATCCATTGCGGCCTGGTCATCCTGAAAGGGTCCCTTCTCAAGGTTTCTTCATTTGCCTCATGTTGAGGTTTTTGAGTTTTTCCTTGCCCTCATGTTGGTTTCAGATCAGGGGATGGTTTAATAATCATCTGAAATAATAGTCTGTGCAATAACCTGTGGAGCTCTTTGAGACTCTTTGTGATTAAGGGCGTCACAAATAAAAATGACTTGACTTGCCTTGACTTGACACGTTATCAGGGTTGGGTAGGGTTACTTTAACTGGATTACTTTCAATGACTTTTGGATTACTCCAATACCAAATATGCTAATAAAAGACTAAAGAAACTAAATATGAATAAAATGATGACTCATAACACGTGGTAAGCTTTCTCTCCTGGCTTTGATCTCTTTGATCTCCGGCAAAACGAACGTAAAATGTGACAGAAACAAAATGAAAATAAATCCCAACATCATTTTTGCCGTTCCATGTATTCCGTTACTCCCCAAGCCTGCACAAAATTTTGTCATTTTATTTATATTTAGTTTCTTTTGTCTTTTATTAGCATATTTGGTACTGGAGTCATCCAAAAGTATTTGAAAGTAATCCAGTTAAAGTAACCCTACCCAACCCTGATTATTATGCCCTTTAAGTGCTTTGTACTGCATCTATCACGTTGTCATATACAAACCCTTATCCGCCAGGAACATAAGTAAAAAAGTGGGCGTGTCTATATTTACATATGAAGTGAATACAGGTATTATTTGAACACCCTGCTATTTAGCTATTTCTCCCATGGAGGGACCTGAAATTTTCATTTTTTTGGTGAGATTTTTGTTGATGTAAGCTTTTTGGACCATTAATTTAGGACCTTGCTTCAAAATAGGACGCTTCTCCATTGGGTTGGAAACCCAGTGGAATTTGATGGCAGAGATGAACAAGGTCTTTATTTACTGTTATGTTGAAATGTCTGAGATGATGTATCACCTGTTGAGTCACTGTCTTCATGTTTTGGTTTGGCTTGGTTTTTCTTGCGCACGGCTAAACTTTTAATCCTGTAATAAATAAGTCATTGGTATGCAGGGTTGGGTAGGGTTACTTTAACTGGATTACTTTCAATTACTTTTGGATGACTCCAATACCAAATATGCTCATAAAAGACAAAAGAAACGAAATATGAATAAAATGACTCCATTTCGTGCAGGTTTGGGGAGTGACGGAATACATGGAATGTTGGCAAGCCGTTTGGATTGATTTTCATTTTGTTTCCGTCGCATTTGATGTTCGTTTTGCCGGAGATCAAAGAGATCAAAGCCAGGAGAGATAGCTTACCACCTGTTGTGAGTTATCATTTGATTCATCTTGAGTTTCTTTTGTCTTTTATTAGCATATTTGGTATTGGAGTCATCCAAAAGTAATTGAAAGTAATCCAGTTAAAATAACCCTACCCAACCCAGGATATAATGATGGCAAACATTGCTTAGTCCCTGGATTCAGGCATCTTCAACTTTTTCCAATGTTTCCTTCTCTAGCTCCTCACTTTAGCCATTTGGCTGCAAGCAATAGCTAACCGCTAGTCTTTATTGTTATTAGCTGCTTCATCCTTCAGTCCTTCAGTCTCTCATGCAGGGTTGGGTAGGGTTACATTAACTGGATTACTTTCAATTACTTTTGGATGACTCCAATAGCAAATATGCTAATAAAAGACAAAAGAAACTCAATATGAATAAAATGGCTAAATTTTGTGCAGGCTTTGGGAGTGACGGAATACATGGAAGGGCAAAAAGCTGTTTGTATTTATTTTCATTTTGTTTCTGTCGCATTTTATGTTCGTTTTGCCGGAGATCAAAGAGATCAAAGCCAGGAGAGAAAGCTTACCACGTGTTGTGAGTCATCATTTTATTCATATTTACTTTCTTTTGTCTTTTATTAGCATATTTGGTATTGGAGTCATCCAAAAGTAATTGAAAGTAATCCAGTTAAAGTAACCCTACCCAACCCTGTTGGTATGAGCACCAGTCTCAAAATCATCTGCCTTAGTATTCTAATCTTCTCTTCCATTTCTTTGTGTAGTTGTTGATTTTCACTTGTACTCTTGTCAATATGGCTCAAGTACCTCTTTAAGTTTCTCAAGTTTCGTTTTCCATTCTCACCACGTAGCTCTTAAGTCCCATAAAGCTTCTCTTGATTTATGTCATTTCTTTGCGCCCATTCTCCAGCTCAATTTTTGTTTCCATCAGTTTATCCAGCATTTCCTCCATTTTCTCTGCATTTTTCTCTATTTTGTTATCCATCTCGTCAAAGCGATCTTGCCTCTTTTCAGTTCGCTCTTTTACCAATAATTGACCATTATTTGTTGCTAGCGTCAAGCTAGAGTGGCTAACAAGGACTCAACAAGAATGTGGCAGGTTCGTAATAATTGTGCAGCCCATGACACGGAATACGATCAGTATGAACATAGTTGTCAATTTTTCTTTGATATAATTGAGGTTCTCCACGGTCTCAATAATTGTCATGTCCTGCACGGTTGTCATGGTGCCCAGCTGGCCCCGCCCCTTGACACCGGCTCACGAAAGATGCCAAAAGGGGTACTGCAAAGGTTTTTTTTGTTTTTTTTGAAGGGGCGTCGCTACTTCGCTGATTTTCACTTTTCGCGAATGGTTTTGGTCCCCATTAACCGGGTCTAAAAAAAAATAAAAATAAAATAAAATAATGTACGCACCTTTAGCATTTTTGAAGGGGCGTCGCTACTTTGTGGATTTTCACTTTTCGCGGGTGGTTTTGGTCCCCATTAACCGCGATAACCGAGGTCCCACTGTAATACCACATTTCCTCAGACCGGTACAGATAGTCAAATCTTAAGTAGTTATTGATGCTGATACTATTTACCAATATCATTTGTTTGTGAATTTTTCTCACCTCTACAAGAATTTTACCTTTAAAACAGAACATTTTATTTAACATCACATTTATTTGAAAGGATATAACCATTACCTAATTTGATGTCCCCAAATATCCTGAATACATTAGTGAGTACTGATACCATGAAATGGGATGGTACCAAAACCAATACGATAATTGGTATCAGCACTTACTGTCATGTCCTGCACGGTTGTCATGGTGCCCAGCTGGCCCCGCCCCTTGACACCGGCTGACCTGCATTTCCTGATTACTCCTATGGGTACTTAAACTGCCCTTTGCCAGATCGTTGTTTACCCTTGTTGAAAACCTGTTCATGCCTGTTTGATACCTGTTTATTCTTGTTGTGCTTGTTGGACTTTGTTGCACTTCGGTGTAACATTCTGAGAGATTCTGTTGAATCCCGTTAAATGCCTAGTCTGTAGTTTTGCCCGCATTTGAGCCTGCTTTGTTTTGTTTTTGGTCCGTTTGTGTGTCGGACAACTTTTTTTTTCTCAATTAAAATGACAGATCGTCAAATGAGTTCCTACTTCCTGCTTCCCGACCCGTTTCAAGACCGTCCCGTTCCGTTTCGTGACAATAATCTCAAAGAATACAAATGCATTATTTGTTAATGTATCATTTTAAATATAGTTATCAATCAAAACTATCAAATGTAGTAGTTTCTTACCCAAGGCTGGATCTGCACATTCCTTATACTGCTCAGGGGTGCAGTAGGGGGCGTCTCCTGCAGGGCAAAGTAGAAAACACCATTGATTGAAGCTAATCATTTCCACATAATGAGATTTCCCCATTATTTGACAAAATAGTGCTAGGAATATCAAATACTTCATCTGTGTACCGTAAATTCCGGACTATAGAGCGCACCTGATTATAGGCCGCACCCACCACATTTCGGGAGGAAAACCGATTTTGTACATACACAAGCCGCACCTGTATATTACCCGAATGCGCCCACGATGCAAAAATTCAACACAAACACAAAATTAACCCATGCCCGACACAGTCTAAAACTTACAGCCGGCAAAAGAAACGGAAATTTATACCGGTACTTAAGGTTTGATGCAGACCTGCAGAGTCCGGGTGCTCGTTAAAAATAATCCAAGGAAAAAAGTGTATATTTCCAAAGGTAAGGGAGGGAAAAATATATATCCACTATTGTCGGCCGCGTCCACAAACACGTCTCACCTTTACTCCACTTCCCGTCAGCCCGCGTTTGCCCCGCCCCTTCTTTCTCATTTGCTCGTGCAAAACATATCAGAATAAGTTTTTAAAATAAATACATTACAAAAGTATACAGTTGCAAATACATATTATACATGGTTACAGATATTTACAAAGAAAGACGGTACACCAAGAGAGTTTTCAAAGCTTTAATAATAATAATATAACTTTCATCCCAAACCGTGCCTGTGAAGGGTAGCAAAACGCTACTAGCAACACGCTCGCAAAACAGTAAACAGCTCTGTTAAAAATGAGCATTTAGCATGAAATCTGCGTCATGTGCATTCGCATTGATCGCGGCAAGGCTTGAGGGCTAGGACCTTAGCTTGGCCTTTTGGCTGAGAGTAAGTGTCCCGGCTCCTAGGCTTTGTAGCGTATTATGAACTGACCGATAACGGATAATGGATAATGATTTATGAACAAGCTAAATAACCCTTAAAACCCCTAAACCCCCCCCCCCCCCCATGTGCCTTTCTTTTTGCAATTTGCATGGTGAGGATAATTCTACGCTAATTTAATTTGTGCACAAGCTAAGAAGTTGCAGTCTTCCTCGGCGCATATATTCCACCGGTCTAAATCTTACCTTTTGTACTCGAGCGCCGCTGGCGGTCGTTAGAAAAATGACAAAAATTGGCCGCATCATTGAATAAGCCGCAGGGTTGAAAGTTCGGGAAAAAAAGTAGCGGCTTATAGTCCGGAATTTAAGGTCTATAGGTGTGAACATAATAGTGTGGGAATCTTGATGGCTGTGGTCAGCTTAAAATATACTTTTTTCACTCCAGAAGTCAGTTATGATAGTAGACACAAGGTCATACATGAAGCTCCAGAATCTAAATGAATGGATGGATTGATGGATGTCCTAAAAGGCAACAATTCAACAAAGAGGACGACGTTGACTAAAAAGGACAATAATGTGGGACATCCTGCATTAGATATTTTTCCTTTTTGTTGTGTGGCTTTTAATGATAGGCTGAAGGGCATTGTGTGAGTGAAAGCACTCTATTTCCTACCACTTATTCATTTGCTTTGCTGCTTATCTCGTTGAAGGTCATCAAAGATGACAAAAGGTAGAAGGTTAAATCCATCCTGCAGTGGTTGGCTGTCAAAACGTATAGACCTCTATTTGGGAAAGTCATTTTCATCGAAACCTTTTATAGCAGATGTGCTTAGAAAATGTCTTCAAAGGGGCAAACTTAATCAAAACATTGAATGGTTATTACCGTATTTTCCGCACTATAAGGCGCACCGGGTTATAAGGCGTACCCCCAAAAAGTAGTTTTTGGTCCTATATTTTCCATACATAAGGCGCACCGGAATATAAGGCGCTACAATGGGAACGTCGACAAAACAGTCAGATAGTTCAGTCCAACTGATTACCCCCTTAACATTCCAAAAGCTTGCAAAGAAGCAAATACGTGTCGAGAACACGTGCGGATGCGGTGTCCGTACGATGTCACTCAAATGCATCGTTCCATCATTCGGAAGGTTAAAGTCTTGGGATTCAAGAAATGCCAACCATACCGTTATCTCCGATCATTATTTAGTGACATTTGAGGTGCTAACTAAATGTAGTGTTAAAAAAGCTGAAGGATTTAGCGGACGCAATATAAGCACTGGCACAGTTTCTGAGCTCCTTGAACTCCTTCCTGAAGCAGTTGCGTCCTTTCCTAAATACACTGGCTCGATTGACTCACTCACGAATGAGTTCAATACCACCCTGACTAGTGTGATGGATACCATAGCGCCCTTAAAACTAAAATCACGTCCTAAAAGACGCACACCTTGGTTTACTGATGAAACTAGAACCCTTAAAAAAGAATGCAGGAAATGGGAGAGAAAATGGCGCGCTACCAAGCTTGAGGTTTTCCATCAAACCTGGTGTGATAGCTTGTTAAAGTATAAAGCGGCCCTTGCCTCTGCAAAATCGGCCTACCTTTCGAAGGTGATTGCGTCTCAAAAGAACAACCCCAAAGCCCTTTTTGACACTGTAGCATCGCTTACAAGGCAACAGACTACCGCTGATAGTTCGACACACTCTGCTCAGGACTTAATGGTCTTCTTCACTAAAAAGATTCAATGTATACAGGAAGAAATTGCTAAAGATACTATTAGTACCACTCATATTAAAGAACTGAAACTTACAGATGCACGACAGGGTGGCTGCCCAGGGAAAATGGCCGGTTTTAGTGAACTGTCACTTGATGATCTCAAACAAGTGGTGACTGCGGCCAAACCGACAACTTGCCAGTTCGACCCGCTCCCAGGTTCACTTATTAAAAGTCTTTTTAGCGTCATTGGGCCTTCAGTTCTAAATATTATAAATACATCACTCTCCTCAGGTGTAGTTCCAGCAGCTTTTAAGTCCGCCGTTATTAAACCCACACTAAAACAACCCAACCTTGATCCAGAAATCTTAAGTAATTACAGACCTGTGTCAAACCTACCTTTCCTCTCTAAAGTACTCGAAAGAGTAGTGGCACAGCAGCTGAATGCTTTCATATCTGAGAACAACCTTTTTGAATCGATGCAATCAGGATTCAGGGCTAACCACTCTACTGAGACAGCGCTGATCAAGGTAACAAATGATCTCCTAATGTCAATGGATTCTGGCGCTTCATCACTTTTGCTGCTGCTGGATCTTAGTGCTGCTTTTGACACAGTGCGCCACAATATCCTACTAGAACGGTTGGAAAAATGGATTGGTCTCTCAGGAACCGTCCTCTCGTGGTTCAGATCCTACCTCTCAGATAGGACGCACTGTGTGAAATATGGTGAAACGACATCTGAGCCCTTTAATGTTACCTGCGGTGTTCCGCAGGGTTCTGTGCTCGGCCCCCTACTTTTCAACATTTACATGCTTCCATTAGGTGATATTATCCGCAAGTACAATATCAGCTTCCACTGCTACGCAGACGACACTCAACTATATCTTCCGTTGGAGGAATCTTCCACACTAAACTGTGGAAATTTGGAGGCCTGTCTCACTGAGATAAAAGAGTGGATGTCACTCAATTTCTTGCGTCTTAACCCTGAAAAGACCGAAATGTTAGTCATTGGTCCTTCTAAATGCCGTGACTTCTTCTCAAAAACTGCTGTGAACCTTGACAAATGTCACATCACACAGAGTGACTCAGTTAAAAATTTAGGTGTCATATTTGACCCTGATCTATCATTTGAGATGCATGTAAAGCAAATTACTAGAACTGCCTTCTTCCATCTTCGCAACATTGCTAAAATCCGTTCAATACTGTCTCAGTCTGATGCGGAAACAATAATTCATGCATTTGTTACCTCCCGTCTCGACTACTGTAATGCACTACTTTCCGGTCTCCCGAAGTCCAGAATCAAGTCTCTTCAGCTAGTACAAAATGCCGCAGCGAGGCTTTTAACTAGGACAAAAAAGTACGATCACATAACACCGATTTTGGCTAACCTGCATTGGCTCCCAGTTAGCCAAATATGTGACTTCAAAGTTCTCTTAGTACTGTACAAAATCATACATGGACTTGCTCCCTCTTATCTTTCAGATCTGATCTGCCGCTATGTCCCGGTCCGAAGCCTGCGATCTGAGAGTGCCGGTCTTCTGGTGATCCCGAGAGCAAAGAAGTCTTCTGCTGGTTCGAGAGCGTTCTCCATCCGGGCACCGGTGCTGTGGAATGCTCTTCCCCCTGAGATCCGATCTGCAACCTCAGTGGAAATGTTTAAATCTAAACTTAAAACTCACCTCTACTCTATTGCATACGAATAACCTACTCCTCTTGTCGGTTGACAATAGTCTGTGTAATATAGTGTAACAATCTGTGAAGCCCTTTGAGACTCTTCGTGATTTAGGGCTATACAAAAATAAATGACTTGACTTGACTTGACATTTCTTAGTTTCCATTTTATTTTTTGCTGGCAACTGTGTGGACAGCAAAGTAAGAATTTTATTGTGCAGGGAAACGGGGTTCTTTACTGTGCGTATGACAATAAACACTTTGAATTGAATTGAGTTTAAAAATAGACTCATCACAGAAACATCAAGATCGTTCTAAAACAAGATACCGGGAAAATATAAAGCCGCATAGCTCACCTAAGTTCTCTTGCAGCCATCACGTTCAATAATGATACATAACCATGGTTTTCTTACAACCGTGAGTGTAGTAAATCCAACCGTGTAAAATATTTACAAATACAGAATAGTAAAACATGTTTTCTCTATGCCGTAGTGCAACCCAACGTGTGATTCACATTCATCTTTTTTGGCCAATTGCAGGCTTTAGCCTATTCGAGCCTGTAAATGATAAAAATGATCTGCCCCTTTACCTCCGAATAACTTTAGCCAATAGTGACCGATTCAAATGATGATTGACACATTGGTTAGCCAATGAAACGCCCGTATATAAATCCCAGCATACACCGCAGACGACTTCTCCTTCGGGGGGAAATCTAGTCGGCGGCTGCTTGCCTTAGTTGCAAGACTTTGCGACTTAATATTGCTCGATATATAAGGTGCACTGTATTATAAGGCGCATGGTCAGCTTTTGAAAAAAAAAAAGTCTTTTTGGCGCGCCTTATAGTGCGTAAAATACGGTACTTTGATATTTTTGGGGGGAAGGGGGGTGTCGGTATATAAAGCACACCAACACCTTTGTTTTGTTATCAAACAGAATCCTAAAAATCTTTATTCAATAAATATTCTTATTTCATAATTAACAGGCAGTGACTTTAGTGTTAAAATAAAAAACATGTAACATATGGAACTATGTTTCAATTACCCCCTTACAACCATCAGAAGCAATGCATCAAAAACTGAATTTTCCCTTCATGCATGTGCAATTTATTATCCATACCAAAATAGTATTCTGTGACCCCTGTGTTGTCATGATTGCCGATGAGCGCGGCTGCGGCGGCTTCATTGGCGCCAACAGCCTGGACAGCTGATTGGTGGACACTCTCTTTTTAAACCCCCGGCTTCCAAGAGGAAGCCGTCAGATCGTTACGCGAACTGTTGCCTTCAGCTCAGTAAGCCTTTTTGTCCGACTCCGTTCCTGTCCTGCTTTTTCTGCCTGATCTTTGTTGCTGGCCTGTTTCTGGACCTGATTACGCCCCGTTCTGCCTGCCTGTTGCCCGACCTGTTTTGCCCCGTTACCTGCCTGCCTCCTGCTACCGACCTTGCGTTTGAACACGATATCGCCTTTGATCTCCAGTCCCGGCCAACGACTTGCTATTCCCGCCTGTCTCCGATCCTTCTCACTCGACACGGAAGTGCCACTTCCGCGTTCCCGCCACCTGCTACCCGTGTTCGTCGATCGTGGAAGCAAGCTTTTCTCTCCCTCTTCTCAATAAAAACTGAGAAAACGAGCGCGATTGGGTCCCGTCTCCGTTCCTGGTCTGTGACAAGTAAGATGTATACATTCAGGTGTCACCACAGGTCCGTGTCCTATCTGTGTACACACAAGGATTCTCAGGATTCTAAGTGTCAAGATTCTATGGCGGCCATCCGGGGACCATAGAACTGTAGCTACATACGTAAATTCGATTCTTTTTCGTCCCTCCGAACCGCCAGAAGCGGTGCTTCAAGCTGTGACTGAGTGTAGTCATAGGGAATCACGGAAACACAAACCTTACTGCAAAGCCTAGGCAAGTGCAGAAGAGGCCACTAAATATGAATTAAATGATGACTCACAGCACATGGTAAGCTTTCTCTCCTGGCTTTGATCTCTTTGATCTCCGGCAAAACGAACATCAAATGCGACAGAAACAAAATGAAAATAAATCCAAACAGCTTTTTGCCCTTCCATGTATTCTGTTACTCCCCAAGCCTGCACAAAATTTTGTAATTGTATTCCTATTTAGTTTCTTTTGTCTTTTATTAGCATATTTGGTATTGGAGTAATCCAAAAGCAATTGAAAGTAATCCAGTTAAAGTAACCCTAACCCCAACCCTGCCAACACATCCCGAAAGGCAAAGTGTGGTCAGAAGTGGCATAAGACTTCAAATGGCATCCACAATTCAGTGGGAAAAGTGCTACTTTGAATGTGTTCTACGAGTGAATCAAAAAGAAGGGGCGGAGCAAACGTGGGCTGATGGGAAGTGGGGTAAAGCTGAGTTACCAGTAGATCTGTCTGTTGTCGCAGCGGACAATAGTGGATATATATTTTTCCCACCCTTAACTTTAGAAATATACATTTTGTTTCCTTGGATTACTTTCAACGGGACCCGGACTTTACAAGTCTGCATCATACGTGAATTTCCCTGCGGGGATGAATAAAATATCTATCTGTCTATCTATCTATCTACTAACACAAAGAGCTGCAACCTGTCCCCACCTTCACCAAAAGGAGGCTAACCGAGATTAAATCAAACCAAAGGTCACAGCAGCCTCTGTGATAACACATGGCTTACTGGCCAAAAGCACATAGCAAGATAAAAATGGGAGGCTAACCAGAATAAAATAGAATAGAATATACCTTTATTGTCATTGTTACAAAATGGGTTAACATATTGTGACAACAAAATTGGACATGGCACTCCAGTTTTGACATCCCTGTTCTAGAGCCTCTATTTTGGTATGCATATCTCGAAACTGCGCAAGTGCGAAGGGAACGTTCAGCGCTTGAAGCACCACTTCTGTCGGTCGGTTGGGCCAAAATAGAACGCATTGTTTTTGGAGGTATTGCCATTTTTAGTGTATGCTATGGGCTGCTAAAAGGGATGTAGTGCTGCAATGCCTCTGTGCCACCGTTTGGACACCTCAGCTTTACAGTAACAAATATCACTCAATAATTAAGTCAAGTCAAGTCATTTTTATTTGTATAGCCCTTAATCACAAAGAGTCTCAAAGGGCTTCACAGGTTATTACACAGACTACCGTAAATTCCGGACTATAGAGCGCACCTGATTATAAGCCGCACCCATCACATTTTAAGAGGAAAACCGATTTTGCACTCACACAAGCCGCACCTGTATATAAGCCGCACGTGCCCACATAACACCAACACAAAATTAACCCAGACCCGACTTTAAGTCTCGCGATAGTAACTGAATATCCTTCATTGATATTCACAGTCCAAAAATCACAGCCGGCAAAATTAACGGAAAATGATACCGGTACTTAAGGTTTGATGCAGACCGGCAGAGTCCGGGTCCCGTTGAAAGTAATCCAAAGAAAAAAGTGTATATTTTCAAAGGTAAGGGTGGGAAAAAAATATATCCACTATTGTCCGCCGTGTCCACAAACACTCACCTTTACCGGTCCCTACTTCCTGTCAGCCCGCGTTTGTTAGGCCCCTTCTTTTTAATTCGCCCGTCCAAAACATATCAGAATAAGTGTCCGAAATAAATACAAATAAATTCATTACAAAAATATACAGTTGCAAATACATTATACATGGTTACACATATTTACAAAGAAAGACGGTACACCGAGAGAGTTTTCAAAGCTTTAATAATAATAATATATCTTTCATCCGGGCAGTTAATGGTAGCAACACGCTAGCAACACCTGCTCGCGACACAGTAAACGGGTCTGTTAAAAAAACATACCGTACTTGTAAAAATCACGGTAAACCGTCCTCATCTTCCTCCTCAGAACTGAAGCCATCAAAATCGTCTTCCACAGTGTCGGAAAGAAACAGTGTCATATAGACGTCGTCCCACGCTCCCGCAGCCTCACTCGCAGCAGACCGGCTTTTCGGAACCCGTTGGTGATAATGGATTTTTTGATGCTGCCCCACGCTGTCAGGATCCACTGGCAGACTTGCGAAAAAGTTGCCTTTCGCATGCGGCCAGTTTTAGTGAAAGATTTTTCGCCGCTAGTCAAGCCAAGAAGCTGCAGTCTTCCTCTGCGCATATATTCCACCAGTCTAAATCTTACCTTTTGTACTCGAGCGCCACTGGCGGCCGTTAGAAAAATGACATAAATTGGCCGCATCACTGAATAAGCCGCAGGGTTGAAAGTTTGGGGAAAAAGTAGCGGCTTATAGTCTGGAATTTACGGTATTTTTTCAGACAATTATTACACCATCCCCTGATCTGGAACCAACATGAGGGCAAGGAAAAACTCAATTAATTAAAAAAAACATGTATGATTACAACGGCCTTTGAGAGCCAATTGGAGAAGGTGGTACTTACCGGGCATGTGGACCATCCTGCAGTTGCAGTTCTCCACCAGGTAGCGCGTTTCACAATCAATACGACAGGCCGTGATGCTGTATGTGTTGAAGAAATCCGAGTCCATTGGGGTGGCTTTGCAGTCACCCCATGGTGGCGGCAGATAGGTCAGCTGGTGGAGAAAAACAGAAATTTTGTGTCTTGTCTCGTGAGGATGGAGACATTGTTCAAGTCACACAAAAACACGGTAAAATTCAGTCCTGAAAAAAAGCATTGAAAACGTGTATTGTGTGTGTGTTATATAATGACAGGGACTTATGGGTGTACAGTGTTGTGGTTTGCCCGCGTCCCCGCGTCCTAGACGCATGATTTTTGCTGGGGACGCATAGTCTCAAATCAACGTGCGTCCCGGGGACGCAACTTTTTGACACAAACTTGTCATTATTACCCGATTACATTTACCGCACTCCAAACTTTTCGTCAGGCAGATCCACCATTGTTGTTTTGGTCTCGCGGTTCGAGTTTCCGTCTGCGCGCCGATCTCGAGTTGTGTGGTGAAAAGTCCGTCTTTTTTTAGAGAACCGGCTTTTTCGGCTCAACTCATTCAAGAGAGCCGGCTCTCAAACGGCTCACTCCCTTTGATGCATTATATTACGAAAACAAAATAAACTAAATATGAATAAAATGACTCAATTTTGTGCAGGCTTGGGGAGTAACGGAATACATGGAATGGCAAAAATGATGTTGGCAAGCTGTTTGGATTGATTTCCATTTTGTTTCTGTCGCATTTTATGTTCGTTTTGCCGGAGATCAATGAGATCAAAGCCAGGAGCGAAAGCTTACCACGTGTTGTGAGTCATCATTTGATTCATATTTAGTTTCTTTTGTCTTTTATTAGCGTATATGGTATTGGAGTAATCCAAAAATAACTGAAAGTAATTCAGTTAAAGTAACCCTACCCAACCCTGGATATAATGATGGCAAACATCGCTGAGTCCCTGGATTCAGGCATCTTCAACTTTTTCCAATGTTTCCTTCTCTAGCTCCTCACTTTAGCCATTTGGCTGCAAGCTATAGCTAACCGCTAGTCTTTATTGTTATTAGCTGCTGCTGCTTCATCCTTCAGTTCTTCAGTCTCTCATGCAGGGTTGGGTAGGGTTACTTTAACTTGATTACTTTCAATTACTTTTGGATGACTCCAATACCAAATATGCTAGTAAAAGACAAAAGAAACGAAATATGAATAAAATGACTCAATTTTGTGCAGGCTTGGGGAGTAACGGAATACATGGAACGGCAAAAAGCTGTTTGGATTTATTTTCATTTTGTTTCTGTTGCATTTTATGTTCCTTTTGCCGGAGATCAAAGAGATCAAAGCCAGGAGAGACAGCTTACCACGTGTTGTGAGTCATCATTTCATTCATATTTAGTTTCTTTTGTCTTTTATTAGCATATTTGGTATTGGAGTCATCCAAAAGTAATTGAAAGTAATCCAGTTAAAGTAACCCCACCCAACCCTGGATATAATGATGGCAAACATCGCTGAGTCCCTGGATTCAGGCATCTTCAACTTTTTCCAATGTTTCCTTCTCTAGCTCCTCACTTTAGCCATTTGGCTGCAAGCTATAGCTAACCGCTAGTCTTTATTGTTATTAGCTGCTGCTGCTTCATCCTTAGGTCCTTCAGTCTCTCATGCAGGGTTGGGTACGGTTACACTAACTGGATTACTTTCAATGACTTTTGGATTACTCCAATACCAAATATGCTAATAAAAGACAAAAGAAACTAAATAGGAATAAAATGACTCAATTTTGTGCAGGCTTGGGGAGTAACGGAATGGAATGGCAAAATTGATGTTGGCAAGCTGTTTGGATTTATTTGCATTTTGTTTCTGTCGCATTTTATGTTCATTTTGCCGGAGATCAAAGAGAAAGCCAGGAGAGAAAGCTTACCACGTGTTGTGAGTCATCATTTTACTCATATTTAGTTTATTTTGTCTTTTATTAGCATATTTGGTATTGGAGTCATCCAAAAGTAATTGAAAGTAATCCAGTTCCAGTAACCATACCCAACCCTGCTATGCATCCATCCATCCATCCATCCATCCACCCACCTACCGACCTACCGACCTACCTACCTACCTACCGACCGACCGACCGACCGACCGACCGACCGACCGACCGACCGACCGACCGACCGACCGACCGACCGACCGACCTACCTACCTACCTACCTACCTACCTACCTACCTACCTACCTACCTACCTACCTACCTACCTACCTACCTACCTACCTACCTACCTACCTATCTATCTATCTATCTATCTATCTATCTATCTATCTATCTATCTATCTATCTATCTTCTTTTCATTTTGTTTCTGTCGCATTTTATGTTAGTTTTGCCGGAGATCAAAGCCAGCAGAGAAAGCTTACCACGTGTTGTGAGTCATCATTTGATTCATATTTTGTTTCTTTTGTCTTTTATTAGCATATTTGGTATTGGAGTCATCCAAAAGTCATTGAAAGTAATTCAGTTAAAGTCACCCTACCCAACCTTGCATTTTCATGATTGCGATGAGACCGTCATACTAATAAAATAATTGAAAACTGCAGTAAGGTCCAACGACAACGAGTAGGAAAAACACGGGAGGAGACGACAACAATAAATAAATAGGAACAGTGGGCCAAAAACCATCTCACTCAGATGAATGCAGTCGTATATCAAATGATACAACACATTTATGACATGTCGAGCAGAGAGATCCCATTTTTATGAACCGATGTCTTAGGATCAGACTCCTTTACAGGTTTACATCATGGCAGTATCAGCGCAGGGCAGTGACAGCACTAAATAAATGTCACCAACTTATCATTTTCCTTTTTACCCAACATCTTTCGGAAAGGTTCATATGAAAAGAATAGTTTGAAGAAATAATACAAAAAGAAGGATCCAAAATGAAGTTCTATCAGAGTTGTCGTCAATGTTCCCTGTCATTTTCCTTACGGGTCTGAGCGTTCACACAAAGTCGGTGAGCAACGCTTGAAACAACAGTGGGCAACGGCAATCCCAAGTGTGGCAACTAAGTCATTGTCAAACATGTCCAAAACTTGACATCAAGTTACATTTTGCTGAGTTTCCGGCAATGCAATTTTTTTTTTCAGTTTTGAATGAATTGACTCATGTACGGCAAAGGTTGTACGGCCTGCAAACGTCGTTTGTTTTTACAAAAATTCTTTCACAAGATATCCATTTCTTTTTATTTCCTGATATATTTTGTCGCATAATATTAACATTTTTGGGGGCTTATTGCGCGATACACAACTGTATTTAATCACATTTTTGAGTGGAAGTACAAGATTGACTTGGTATAAATGGAAATTATTTGAATGCAACACAAACTTTTTCTTCTTTTTCTCTGTTTTTTTCTATTTTTTTTAAATCCTTTAAAAAAATCTCATTTGTTTATTTTTTCCTAGCTCTTACTTTTTCTTTGTGTTCTCTACTTATCTTTTTTCCCTTTGATTCTTTCCTGCCTTTTTTCTGGGCTTTTTTCTGAATTTTTCCTTCCTTTTTCTCTTCCTTTTGTTTCTTTTTTTCTCAGCTTTTCACTACTTTTTCATTTTGGTGTTTTATCTTTTTTGTTCTGTGCCCCCTTCCTTTGAGTCTTTTTGTGCATAATTTTACATAATATTTGGTCATATAGGGATTAAAGAAGCAAAAACAACCCGAAGAGCCGTTTAGGACCCGGAAGAGCCGGTTCCTTTTAGTGAGCCGAGCCGAAGGAGCCGGTTTTCGAAAAACTCTACTGACTTTACTCAACTTCGTTCTACTTCGACCTTGACTTCCAAATACCGCATTTAGAAAACAGCGTCAGGGGAACCCTTGTATTTTTACCTTCATGTACTGTAACTTCGACTTAATTCGCTTCTTAATTAGCAATTTTTAGCCCTGATTTTTTCTGAGCTGGCTAGATTTTCTTGTGCACGGAGAAGCTCTGGGTAGTGCGCAATTGCGCACACACGCAGCTTAGAGGGAACATTGGTTGTCGTTAATGAGAGTACCCCTAGAGCAGTGTTTTAGTGTTCCTCCATAACTTGTCTAGTGAGCTGCAAGGTTTTGCCTAAGTATTGCCATTGTTTTTTATCTTTGTTTCCTTCTTGTGATCAGCCGAGTAACTGTAGCTTTCACCCATATCAGTAGGTGGCAGCGGATCGCTATTTTCCTTCTTATTTATACTAATTATGCCACGATCCTGCACTCTTGAGTTCTGTTTTTCCGTCTGTTTTCTCTCTCTCACTAGCACTTACCTTGTCACTCTAGATTTTCCAGACAGTTATTCCTCCTATCACGATTCTTTCCTACTTTTAGTACTCAGCGGTCTTGGTTCCATGCTAGTTTGTTTTCTATCTCATAATGTTCCAAGCACCAATGTCACAGTGTCATGTTTATTCAGTGTCATGGATTATGAGTACGGCCTGATGAACTATTGGACTGTCGAACTGGCTGCTTGAACATACTGAATCTCAGCACTTTTCGCCTGTCTACTGGACTACGTTTGTCTGCTTCTTGTGTTCTGGATACTGTTCCCTTGCTGCCTGCCTTTCCGTGTTGTGAACCCTGCAACACCATTTATTTGTACTAATCTGTGCCTCTACATTGTACTAGAGCAGGGCTGTCAAACTCATTTAAACTCGGGGGCCACACGATCGAACAAACATTCTGTCGGGGGCCGGACTAGTAGATTAAAGAGAAAGAAAAAGAGAGATAAAGAAATAAGAGAAAGAGGGAGGGAAAAGGAGAGAGGGAGAGTGCGTGAGAAACAAAAGATAAAGTCGTGAGAGAGGGGTAAAGAAAGGGAGAGGAAGAAAGCAATCCTAAGAGAAATAGAAAGACAGAGGGAGAGAAAAGAGAAAAGAAAGCACGAAGGGTATGAAGAGAGAAAGAGAAAAGAGAGAAAGGGTAAAAAGGAAGTTAGAGCAAAAGAGGTTAAAAGACACAGAGAGAGAAAGAGATAAAGAGAGACACAGAGAGTGAAAGAGACAGAGACAGAGTGGGAGAAAAGGGGTGGAAAAGAAAGAAAGAAAGAAAGAAAGAGAGAAAGAAAGAAAGAAAGAAAGAGAGAGAGAAAGAAAGAAAGAAAGAAAGAGAGATAGAGAGAGAGAGAGAAAGAAAGAAAGAAAGAAAGAGAGAGAGAGAGAGAGAGAGAGAGAGAGAGAGAGAGAGAGAGAGAGAGGGTAGGGTTACTTTAACTTGATTACTTCTATCCAATCTTGTCACTCCTAACATAGTCCTCAAACACTTCGTCTCAAAACCATTCAACTTCCTTCTTAAATCTGCGTTCAGGCTCCAAGTCTCTGCACCATACAACACAGTCGGCACAGTCACACTCTCATACAGTCCCCTCTTAACATCCATACTCATTGGGAAATACTGCCCTAAAATGTTGATGTTTTTTGTTCTGCTATATGTGCACTGAGATTTTTGTAATTAAACCAAACAAATCAAAAGGAAAAAAAATAAAAATAAAACAGAGACTCCCCCCCAAAAAACGCATCTCTAAAACGATTTTAGAATTCGGTGTAAAACAAATTATAGTAAACCAAGTACATTGGAACCTCGCTAGTTCGCGGTTCCACTTTGCGGGTTCAGAGCTTCGCGGATCTAAAAAATATACCTTACCTTTTCAATAAAAGCATTTATTGACTTGACGCCATTAAGCGCGAGCTTATGTCAACCGAGGACACGGTGTGGACACTCTTATTGTGAAGGGGAGGGGGAGGCCCTGACACAATGCTTAGTCATGGTGAGTAACCGCTTCGCTCATCCCCCCCCTCCTTTAACTCCTCCCACCTCACCCCCTTCTTATGTGGCGCTCAGTTTATCATGGAGGAACTCAGCGACGTAAGTATATTCTCTTCCGTCACATTTCATCTCAAGTTTGACTTTATTATACCAAAAGCGAACGGTTGTTTGTACTACCTAAACACGGCTAATTGTGTGTAGTTTTGTGTATTTGTTGTAAAAGCCGTTCGATGCCGTTAGCTAAAGTATGCTGTTATTGTCAGAAGGTAGCTCTTTCACTTTCATTAAAATGAACACAGAGCATTTTTTTAACTGTTGTTTCCCAAAACGCTTCACAAACACTCATCAAATATCACATTTTCATGTTTTTATTTTCAATATGTAAGCGGTAGTGTTAACAAGCGAAAAAATACTGTATACTGTATACCTGTATACGTTTTTTTAAGCATTTTTGAAGGGGCGCCGCTACTTCGCGGATTTTCAGTTTTCCCGGGTGGTCTCGGTCCCCATTAACCGTGATAACCGAGGGATTACTGTATATCTTTTTGTAGCGCTTGCAAAGAAAGCGGTGCGCTTGTTTCTATTTTGCATGCTATTAAATATTAACACTAATTAATTACACTTCAGCTGCCTGACTGTGTGATGCATTCAATGAAGTAGGACATAAACAAGCTCGGCGTGCGCCTCCATCTCATCAGTTCCAACAGTTCATCATGCGGCAATAAATTAGAAGCCGTTGTGCGATTTAAAGGGCCGGCGTTTTACAATTTTCTATTAAAACCCCCACGTGTCACCTTTTAAATTTTAACGGGCCGACTTCGAAAAGGCTTTGCGAAAGTACAGCGTGCGTCTTCTAGAATAGACTATATGAATATTTTGCATCATTTCTGGGTCATAATTTTATATCTTACTATAAGGACTTCTTGTTTAAATTGTTTAGACTTCATTTTATTATTATTACCGTAAATTCCGGACTATAAGCCGCTACTTTTTTCCTTAACTTTCAACCCTGCGGCTTATTCAGTGATGCGGCCAATTTCTGTCATTTTTCTAACCGGCGGCGCTCGAGTGTTGCTACCATTAACTGCCCTGTCAAAGCTATGTTATTATTATTAAAGCTTTGAAAACTCTCTCGGTGTACCGTCTTTCTTTGTAAATATGTGTAACCCATATTTAATATGTATTTGCAACTGTATATTTTTGTAATGTATTTATTTGTATTTATTTTAGACACTTATTCTGATACGTTTTGCAGGGGGGAACGAAAAATGAGGGGCGGAACAAACGCGGGGTGCCGAGTTTAAGTGGGGACCGCTAAAGGTGAGGGACAGAGAAGGAAAGAAGAGGGGGTAAAAAGTTGGTTAACTGTTCATCTGATATATTTTTCCCACCCTTACCTTTGGAAATATACACTTTTTTCCTTGGATTACTTTCAACGGGTCCTGGACTCTGCAGGTCTGCATCAAACCTTAAGTACCGGTATCATTTTCCGTTCATTTTGCCGGCTGTGATTTTTGGAGTGTGGACTTTAATGAAGGACATTTAGTTTCAATCGCGGGACTTGAAGTTGGGTTTGGGTTCATTTTATGTTTGTGTTACATGTTTAAATGCGGGCGCATGCGGCTTATATACAGGTGCGGCTTGTGTATGTACAAAATTGTTTTTCCTCTTAAAATGTTGGTGGGTGCGGCTTATAATCAGGTGCGCTCTATAGTCCGGAATTTACGGTATGTCTACTGCAAAATCTTCTTATATTGAAGTCTCTGTTGACTTTCAGAGCTAAGGAGGGAAAAGCATGCTCAGATTTGGTTATAATTATTAATATCTAGACCAGTGTTTCTCAACCTGTGAGTTGGGAGCCAAAAGTGGATCGCATGCCTTTGTATTGGTAAAATAATGCTGAGAAGAAAACAGAAGGTCAATTACATTCCTTAACAGTAGATTGGGATTATAACCTGCTCAATCTCGTATACCTGGTGAGACGGAATGCGTGTTTTGGCGCCAACAGCCCTCAGCGCTGATTGGTTCAGAGACTCCTTTTAATCCCCCGGCTTCCAAGAGGAAGCCGTCAGACCATTTGCGAACCTATGCTCCCAGCTAGGCAAGCTAATACCTTCCAGCATTTTCCTACCCTGTTTTCTCCTGCCTGATACCTGTTGCCGACCTGTTTCTGGACCCGTTTCTGCCCTGCTCTGCCATCCCGACCACCGACCTGTTTAGCCCTGTTTCCTGCCTGATACCCGTTGCCGACCTCTTTTCTGGACTTGATACCGCCCTTGCTCTCCCGTCCCGGCTAGTGACCAGTGTCCCCGCTACCTACGATTATCCTCGCTCGACACGGAAGTGCCACTTCCGTGTTTCAGCTACCTGCTACCCGTGTCGGTCGATCATCGGATCGTGGAAGCAAGCACTGCTCTTTATCAATAAAACTGAGTAAATGAACGCTACTGGGTCTGTCTCCGTTTCTGGCTTGTGACAGTTTGAGAGGGACCACATCTCATTTTATTGTGATTTTGTTTGTTTTATTTTATTTTTCTGCCTGTCATAATGGGCCATAAGACGGTTAGTGATAAAGGGAAGAAAAAGTGAAAAACAGTGACAGCAACGATCAAAGCCGAAGAAGCAAACGATTGCGAAATATGAAAATAGTGTACGAGTGTCTGCCATTGAAGTATTTAAATGGTTTAAAGATGTTTTACTGTAAGCGTTTTACCGGTATATTAATCTTTATTACCGTAAATTCCGGACTATAAGCCGCTACTATTTTCCCGAACTTTCAACCCTGCGGCTTATTCAGTGATGCGGCCAATTTATGTAATTTTTCTAACGGCCGCCAGGGGCGCTCGAGTACAAAAGGTAAGATTATTATTAAAGCTTTGAAAACTCTCTCGGTGTACCGTCTTTCTTTGTAAATATGTGTAACCATGTATAATATGAATTTGCAACTGTATATTTTTGTAATGTATTAATTTTAGAAACTTATTCTGATATGTTTTGTACAAGCAAATGAGAAAGAAGAGGCGGGGCAAACGCGGGCTGACGGGAAGTGGAGTAAAGGTGAGACGTGTTTGACAGTGGATACATATTTTTCCCACCCTTACCTTTGGAAGTATACACTTTTTTCCTTGGATTGCTTTCAACGGGCACCCGGACTCTGCAGGTCTGCATTAAATCTTAAGCACCGGTATCATTTTCCGTCAATTTTGCAGGCTGTGTTTTTTGGACTTTATCGGGTATGGGTTAGTTTCGTGTTTGAATTGCGTTTTTCAATGTGGGCGCATGCGGCTAATATACGGGTGCGGCTTGTGTATGTACAAAATCGGTTTTCCTCCCGAAATGTGGTGGGTGCGGCTTATAATCAGGTGTGCTCTATAATCCGGAATTTACGGTAACTACATTAGAAATGCTTTATAGTCAAAATGTTTTTCTTTTTCCCGGACTAATTTCCTACCATTGATTATTCATACTCATCTAGCAGAGTGATAGCAATGAGATCTTCAAAGACAAAGAAAACAAACCTATAAATTAGCTTGTTTGATGAGGTTCTGAAAGTAAATTCTTTGATATGTGAAGCTCATTATATTTGGAGCGCATGCTATAGAACAGGGGTGTCCAACTCATTTTAACTCGGGGGCCACACGATAGAACAAACATTCTCTCGGGGGCTGGACTAATAGATTGAGGAGAAAGAAATAATACAAAGAGAGGAAGAGAAAAATAGAGAGGTTTGAACAAAGAAAAAGAGAAAGGGAGAAAGAGCGAGCGAGAGATTGTGAGAAACAAAATAACTAAAAAGAGAAATAGTGAGAGAGGGGGAAAGAAAGAGAGAAACAGAGAAATCCAAAGAGAAATATAAAAAGAGAAGGAGAGAAGGAGAGAAAAGTAACGAGAGAAAGAGAGAAGGGGAGAAAGAGAGAAGAGGAAAGAGAGATAAAGAAAGAGAGAAAAAAGAAAGCAACGGAATAAAGGAAGAGGATCAAAGAAGGTAAAAAGACATGGAGAGAAAGAGAAAAATGAGAGAGAAAATGAAACAAGGAAGAGAGAGCAAAAGGAGGTAAAAAGACAGAGAGAGAAAGAGACAAAGAGGAATAAAGAAAAAGAAAAAGAGATGGAGTGAAAGGGAGATAGAGAGTGAGAGAAAAAGGAAGAGAGAGAGAGAGAGAGAGAGAATGTGAGAAACAAAATAACTAAAAAGAGAAATAGTGAGAGAGGGGGAAAGACAGAGAGAAACAGAGAAATCCAAAGAGAAATATAAAAAGAGAAGGAGAGAAGGAGAGAAAAGTAACGAGAGAAAGAGAGAAGGGGAGAAAGAGAGAAACAGAGAAATCCAAAGAGAAATATAAAAAGAGAAGGAGAGAAGGAGAGAAAAGTAACGAGAGAAAGAGAGAAGGGGAGAAAGAGAGAAGAGGAAAGAGAGATAAAGAAAGAGAGAAAAGAGAAAGCAACGGAATAAAGGAAGAGAGACCAAAGAAGGTAAAAAGACATGGAGAGAAAGAGAAAAATGAGAGAGAAAATGAAACAAGGAAGAGAGAGCAAAAGGAGGTAAAAAGACAGAGAGAGAAAGAGACAAAGAGGAATAAAGAAAAAGAAAAAGAGACAGAGTGAAATTTAGATAGAGAGTGACAGAAAAAGGAAGAGAGAGAGAGAGAGAGAGAGAGAGAGAGAGAGAGAGAGAGAGAGAAATAAAAACAAAAGTACAGCGTTTGTTTGAGGCACCTGGCTCTGGCAACATCAAGTGGACATATGTCAACCTGCAGATGGTTTTTCTCTTGCGCTTCCCTCAGCGTTGTCCCGCGGGCCGGATTCAATCCCTCAGTGGGCCTGATCTGGCCCGCGGGCCGCCTGTTTGACACCCCTGCTATAGAATGTAAACAACTCTTCCCAGGTTCAACCAGGCTTATATTTCTATGTCAGTGAATGGATGGTGTTTTTATAACTGTTATTAATGTCTTCCGGGCTAATAAATGATTGCTTACTCAACAAAAGGGGCAACTTGGCCTTTTTCCAGTGAGTGCAGTGTTCATTTGACCTGTGAAAAGCGATGGGTCCCGGGGACTCGCATGCTCAAAAATCTATGGGTCCCCAAAATTTAGTGTTATCCAGGTTGAAATTGTAAATAGTATGAATATATATACCGTATTTTCCGCACTATAAGGCACACCTAAAAGTCTCAATTTTTTTCAAAAGCTGACCATGCGCCTTATAATACAGTGCGCCTTATTTATGGATCAACATTAAATCACAAGGTCTCGCAACTTACGCAACAGCCGCCGACTCGATTTTCCCCCGAACGTGGAGTAGTCCGCAGTGTGTGCTGGGATTTATATACCGGCGTTTCATTGGCTAACCAATGTGTCAATCATCATTTGAATCGATCACTATTGGCTAAAGTTATTCGGAGCCTCGGATAGGCTAGAGGGCCGAAACAAACCCTGCAATTGGCCGAAAAAGATGTGTCAATCATCCGTTAAATCGATCGCTATTGGCTGAAGTTGTTCGGAGCCTCGGATAGGCTAGAGGGCCGAAACAAACCCTGCAATTGGCCGAAAAAGATGACTGAATAGCAAGCTTGCTAAACTACGCCATAAAGAAACATGTTTCATTAGTCTATTTTTGTAAATATTTTACTCCACTGGATTTACTTCACTCACGGTTGTAAGAATACCATGATTGCGTATCATTATTGACCGTGAAAACTTAGGTGAGCTATGCGGCTTTATATTTTCCCGGTATCTTGTTTTAGAACGATCTTGATGTTGCTGTGATGAGTTGAGTGAATTCAACTCAATTCCAAGTGTTTATTGTCATATGCACAGTAAAGTTGCGGGCGAAAAAGAAAATAGAAACTAAGGAATGGTTGGCATTTCTTAAATCCCAAGACTTTAACCTTCCGAATGATATTTGGAACGATGCATTTGAGTGATTGGTGACATGACTGACTGTTTTGTCGACGTTCCCATTGTAGTGCCTTATAATCCGGTGCGCTTTATCTATGGAAGATATAGGACCAAAAACTATTTTTTGGGGGTGCGCCCTATAACCCGGTGCGCCCTATAGTGCGGAAAATACGGTAATTGAACATTTATTTAAACCTGTTGGAAAACGGCATTTTCCCAGCAACCAGACCAAAAAAAAGCACAAGCGCAATATCCTCAAATCTTTCGTTTTACGAGACTGTTTGGATCATCGTTCTGGCTCACTACGAGCCCTTCGGGTTGGGAACTCGCTAAACTCGGCACAATCTGGGACATAAAACATAAAAAAAATAAGAGTGCAATTCTAGGGGGAAATATAGAGGAAGAAATTAAAGAGGTGACATTTTATGAGAAGATAACTTTTTAATTTCATGTCGATAAATAGTTGGTGGGCCCAAGTCAGGGGCGGAGCTACATGGTGGCCTTTAACACTATTAAAAATGCGATTTCCCTGTCAACTCATGTTTAAAATATGTGTTTATTGGATTCCATCAAACCCTGAATGTGGATTGTATGACCTTGACTTCTCAGTACAAGCTTCTCTTAGTTCAGGGGTGTCAGACTCATTTGAACTCGGGGGCCACACGATAGAACAAACATTCTGTCGGGGGCCGGACTAGTAGATTAGAGAGAGAGAAAAAGAGAGAGAAAGAAAGAAATAAGAGAAAGAGGGAGGGAAAAGGAGAGAGGGCGGGACAAAGAAAGATAGGGCGTGAGAAACAGGAGATAAAAAGTCGTGAGAGAGGAGGAAAAGAAAGGGAGAGGAAGAAAAGATGCAAAGAGAAACAGAAAGAAAGAAGGAGAGAAAAGAGAAAAGAAAGCGCGAAGGGTAGGAAGAGAGAAAGAGAGAAAAGAAAAAAAGGAAGTTAGAGCAAAAGAAGTTAAAAAGACACAGAGAGAGAAAGAGACAAAGAGCAACCAAGGAAGAGAAAAAGAGAGACACAGAGAGTGAAAGAGGCAGAAAGTGGGAGAAAAGGGGTGAGAGAGAGAGTGTGAGAAACAAAAGATAAAAAGTCGTGAGAGAGGAGGAAAAGAAAGGGAGAGGAAGAAAAGATCCAAAGAGAAATAGAAAGACAGAAGGAGAGAAAAGAGAAAAGAAAGTGCGAAGGGTAGGAAGAGAAAAGAGAGAAAAGAAAAAAAGGAAGTTAGAGCAAAAGAAGTTAAAAAGAAATAGAGAGAAAGAGACAAAGAGCAACCAAGGAAGAGAAAAAGAGAGACACAGAGAGTGAAAGAGGCAGAGAGTGGGAGAAAAGGGGTGAAAGAGAGAGATAGAGAGAGAGAAATAAAAGAGAAAAAGTCGTGAGAGAGGGGAAAAAGAAAGGGAGAGGAAGAAAAGATCCAAAGAGAAACAGAAAGACAGAAGGAGAGAAAAGAGAAAAGAAAGCGCAAAGGGTAGGAAGAGAGAAAGAGAAAAGGAAAAAAGGAAGTTCGAGCAAAAGAAGTTAAAAAGACACAGAGAGAGAAAGAGACAAAGAGCAACCAAGGAAGAGAAAAAGAGAGACACAGAGAGTGAAAGAGGCAGAAAGTGGGAGAAAAGGGGTGAGAGAGAGAGATAGAGAGAGAGAAACAGAAGATAAAAAGTCGTGAGAGAGGAGGAAAAGAAAGGGAGAGGAAGAAAAGATCCAAAGAGAAACAGAAAGACAGAAGGAGAGAAAAGAGAAAAGAAAGCGCGAAGGGTAGGAAGAGAAAAGAGAGAAAAGAAAAAAAAGGAAGTTAGAGCAAAAGAAGTTAAAAAGACACAGAGAGAGAAAGAGACAAAGAGCAACCAAGGAAGAGAAAAAGAGAGACACAGAGAGTGAAAGAGGCAGAGAGTGGGAGAAAAGGGGTGAGAGAGAGAGAGATAGAGTGTGAGAAACAAAAGATAAAAAGTCGTGAGAGAGGAGGAAAAGAAAGGGAGAGGAAAAAAAGATCCAAAGAGAAATAGAAAGACAGAAGGAGAGAAAAGAGAAAAGAAAGCGCGAAGGGTAGGAAGAGAGAAAGAGAAAAGGAAAAAAGGAAGTTCGAGCAAAAGATGTTAAAAAGACACAGAGAGAGAGAGAAAGAGACAAAGAGCAACAAAGGAAGAGAAAAAGAGAGACACAAAGAGTGAAAGAGAAAGAGACAGAGTGGGAGAAAAGAGTGGATAGGAAAGAGAGAGAGAGACAACTAAATACAAGTCCAGTGACTTTGTTCGAGGCACCTTTCTTTGGCACCATCCAGTTGACATATTTCAACCTGCAGCTTGTTTTTCTCTTGCGCTTCTCTGAGTGTTGTCTCGCGGGCCGGATTCAATCCCCTAGCGGGCCTGATCTGGCCCGCGGGCCGCCTCTTTGACACCTGTGTCTTAGTTCTTAAAGACACAAGTCATTGTCAAGTCAAGTCAGGTTTAATTGTATAGCCTTAATCACAAGGAGTCTCGAACGGCTACACAGACCACAGATTATTGCAAGCCACTGTCACGAAACGGAACGGGACTGTCATGAAACGGGTCAGGAATCAGGAAGTTGGAACTCATTTGCGTAGACCACAGGTGTCAAAGAGGCGGCCCGCGGGCCAGATCAGGCCCGCTAAGGGATTGAATCCGGCCCGCGAGATAACACTCAGAGAAGCGCAAGAGAAAAACAAGCTGCAGGTTGAAATATGTCAACTTGATGTTGCCAAAGAAAGGTGCCTCGAACAAAGACACTGGACTTGTATTTAGTTCTCTTTGTCCAGGTAATATCATGCATTCTTGGATGTAGATTTCAAACTGCCAAGAATTTGAAAATACGGTAATTACGGTGGAACCTCGGTTTTCGAACGCCTCTCAGTTCGAACGAATCGGAGTCCGACCAAAAATTTCGAGAAATTCTTGCTTTGCTGTTCGGTCAAAAAATCAGAGTTCGAACGCTAGGATGCGATGCTGAGCGGCGTATGGGTGTAGATGGCTCTTTTCGTGACCAACTGTTATCGCTGTTATCGTTTTGCTTTCGCTTTAAATAGAGGTGTACCAAGTGTTTTAGCCCCTAATTTTGCCTCTGAAGAAAGTCAGCAGCAAAGTTACTACAGGTGAAAAAAGAAAAGTAGTGCGTACAACTATTGAATTTAAGAAAGAAATAATAGCAAAATATGAAGGAGGTGTGCGAGTGTCTGATCTTGCTAGGGAATACCCCACTGTCCACCTGCGCCTTCTGCTGACCACCACAAAGGTAAGAAATCCTATTCATAATTCTTTTCTTTATCCTTTTGTTTCATTTTTACACGTTCATGTCAGCGTAATCTTTCGTACGGATTTCATTTAATTTCATTATGATAACGCGAACGTACGATTAGCCTGGGTTTGTCATGTCCAGCATGGTCGCCGTGGCGACCGGCTGGCCCCGCCCCCTTGGCACCGGCTGTAGCAGATTTTCTAATTTGCGTGTGTGCTTCTTAAGGGCGGGTTTTGGGGATTGCCGGTTGCGGGTTCATTGCATTACTTTGCATTAATATGTTCTGTTTGACTGGAGGAAACCTGTACTTGCCCGTTCTGAGTAAAAGCCTGTTTTGTGAGTATTCCTAGTCTGAATTCCTGTTTGCCTGTAAGCCTGTTTTTGTTTTTGTCCTTGAGTGTTGGACGACTTATATTTACTTAATAAAAGTAACTGATCGTTAACGCGAATGAGTTCACCCTTTCTGCCTCCTGCCTCCGATCTGGTCCGGTCCTGTGACAGGGTTAGCTTAATGTTTACGTCGAACATTCAAGGTAAACATTCAGGGTGTTGTAACGGAGACCCCTTTCCAATGAACCGCTCACCACTTGTTGTGGCGACCCGGCTGCTAAATGACTTGTGAACGACCTGATTTTTTTTATTTTTACACGTTCATGTTAGGGCAATCTTTCGTACGGAAGATTACGATAACGCGGACGTACGATTAGCCTGGGTTAGCTTTATGATTACGTTAAACATTCAAGGTAATCATTCAGGGTGTTGGAACGGATTAAAACGCTTTACATTATTTTTAATGGGAAAAATGATTTCGGTGATCGAACAAATCGGTTTTCGACCAGGGTTCTGGAGCGGATTATGGTCGTGAATCGAGGTTCCACTGTATATTTATTTGACTTTTTGCAGTAAGTTAAAATTGACGCTGTGTCAAAGTTCAGAGGAAGGCAGGATTGAACGGCGGGGTCACGATAGCAACACCACTGTTATCATAGTCTCCTCATCATAAGCTAAAGAACCATGAGAAGAATTACGTAATCACAAAGTCTTCTCAAGTTATTGATTTAGCTAGCTTGTTCTTGAATTTCGTCATGCATTTAAGATGATAAATTTGCTCCAATATGGTTGTGTGGAAAGAAAGTAGGTTGGAATGATGGGCTGTGTGAGTGAACCTGGGACTCCTGCCAAAGCTGCCAGGCCAATTTGATGGGGACTGTCCCAAAAAGTATCCCGAAATCCATTACTGCTTTAATAGCTGAGAATATAAACAGGTTTATGTGGTTGATAAATTAGGTCCAACGATGCCAAAAGGTCTATTGTGCCTGACAGGCAAGTTCTATTGAAAATCCTCTGGAACCGTAGGTCTTCAGTGTTGGGAGGAGGGTTGGGTAGGGTTACTTTAACTGGATTACTTTCAATGACTTTTGGATGACTCCAATACCAAATATGCTAATAAAAGACAAAACAAACTAAATATGACTAAAACCATGACTCACAACACGTGGTAAGGTTTGTCCCCTGGCTTTGATCTCTTTGATCTCCGGCAAAACGAACATAAAATGCGACAGAAACAAAATGAAAATAAATCCAAACTGCTTGCCAACATCATAGCAGATTTTGCTAAAATATAAACTAGGTTACTGATGGTGCTTGAATAATACTGAATTATTTGATTTAATGTCCATGTCACTGGAATTGTTATATGAAAGAAGTTTGCTTTTTGTGCGTGTTTGAAATGAAATATTATCAATGGAGCCATAGAAACATATTTCTCAATCAATCTTATCCTATTGGAACATTTTTGTCGGGCTTTCACTGGGTTCAAAAAGGTTATATGCGCCATTTTAAAAAAAATGTCTTCATTTGACTTTGATTCCTCTGCACTAAGCTAAAGACACATCAAGTCATTGGCTATGACCAAGTCCGAGAATAAACAAACTAAAATGTCACATAACCAATATTTTATCTGACCAACATGCCAACCAATGTTCCCTCTAAGCTGCGTGTGTGCTCAATTGCGACTACCCAGAGCTTTTCCGCGCACAAGAAAATCTAGCCAGCTCACAAAAATCAGGGCTCCAAATTGCTAATTAAGAAGTCAAAGTTACAGTGCATGAAGGTAAAAATACACGGGTTCCCCTGACGTTGTGTTCTAAATGCGGTATTTGGAAGTCAAAGTCGAAGTCGAACGAAGTTGAGTAAAGTCGATAGAGTTTTTCGAGAACCGGCTTCTTCGGCTCGGCTCACCAAAAAGAACCGGCTCTTTCGGGTCCCAAACGGCTCTTCAGGTTGTTTTTGCTTCTTTCATCCCTATATGACCAAATATTATGTAAATTATGCACAAAATGACTTAAAGGAAGGGGCAATAGAAAAAAAATAAAAAACAAAACAAAATGAAAAAGTAGTGAAAAGCTGAGAAAAAAGAAGGAAAAAAGGCAGAAAAAGAAAAGAAAAGAAAGAAACAAAGGGGAAAAAAATGAAATAGAGAACAAAAAGAAAAAAGTAACAGCTAGGAAAAAATTAACAAATTTTGAAAGGAATTTTTAAAAAAGTGGAAAAAAAACACAGATAAAGGACGAAAAAGTTTGTGTTGCATTCAAATAATTTCCAATTATATCGAGTGAATCTTGTTGTCAACATTGTACCTCCTCCAAAATGTAACTTGATGTCAAGTTTTGGACATGTTTGATAATGATTTAGTTGCCACACTTGGGATTACTGTTTCTCACTGTTGTTTCAAGCGTCGCTCACCGACTTTGTGTGAACGCTCAGACCCGTAAGGAAAATTACAGGGAACATTGATGCCAACTATAGAAAAGTAAATATACACAACTGTTTATTTACGAAATTACATAAATAACAAAAACACAAACAAATCACACTAAATACAAAACACAATACATCAAAAGAAACAGGCGTTCATTTCTCATATGAAATCAGCTTAGACTTACCCTTTGTTCCTGACAAGAGACAAAGGTCTGGAAGCCTGGCGCTACACCAAATCCTAGCTGATCGATGAACGGAGGTTCGTCCTGCGAGTGAATCTGAACCTTGATGCCGGCTTCAAATGATGTCTCATCTGTTGAGAAGAACACAGCTTCAATTCAGATTCAGATTCAGATTCAGATATACCGTCAATTCCGGACTATAGAGCGCACCTGATTATAAGCCGCACCCACCATATTTTAAGAGGATAACCGCTTTTGTACTTACACAAGCCGCACCTGTATATAAGCCGCATGCGCCCACATTAAAATATGTAACACAATCACAAAATTAACCCAAACCCTACTTTGAGTCCCGCGATCTTAACCGAACATAAGGTACACAGTTCATAAACCACAGCCGGCAAAATGGACAGAAAATGATACCGGTACTTAAGATTTGATGCAGACCTGCAGAGTCCGGGTCCCGTTAAAAGTAATCCAAGGAAAAAAGTGTATATTTCCAAAGGTAAGGGTGGGAAAAATATATATCCACTATTGTCTGCCGTGTCCACAAACACTCACCTTTACCGGTCCCTACTTCCTGTCATCCCCCGCGTCTGTTACGTCCCTTCTTTTTAATTGGTCAGTCCAAGACTTATCAGAATAAGTGTCCAAAATAAATACAAATAAATACATTACAAAAATATACAGTTGCAAATACATATTGTACATGGTTACACATATTTACAAAAAAGACAGTACACCGAGAGAGTTTTCAAAGCTTTAATAATAATATTATAACTTTCATCCCAAACCGTGCCTGTGAAGGGTAGCAAAACGCTACTAACAACACGCTTGCAATACAGTTAACGGGTCTGTTAAAAAAACATACCGTTCATGTAGAAATCTTGGTAAACTGTTCTCATCTTCCTCCCTATAATTGACGTCATCAAAGTTGTCCCTTCTTTAGTATGGGAAAGAGACTTTGTCATTCTTGTACACGTGTATACAGAACGAAATGTCGATACATCTGACCCGCACAGTTTCCTTGAATGTACAGATATAAATGAAATGTTGTATTGAGTTGGAGTATTGAAGTACTAATAATATACTCAATAATTATAGCTATGTATAGTATTTTACAGTAGTGCAAAGAGTGCAAGAGGAGCAGCTAACCAGATGTGCAAAATGGGCAGTCAGGTAAACAAGTCACTATACAATAACAATAACAGTGGAGTACGATAGTGCTGAGGAGAACAGATGTGCAAAGGAGTGGATATGAAAATTATGATCAGCTTAATGTTGCATATGACTTATATGGAGAAGTCAAGTTGTTTAGCCTTTAATGACAAAAAGGCTGCACAGACCACCATTACAACTTCCCTTGATCAGAAACTTGCTGAAGCATGCTGTTTTTATTTGAAGTCAGTTTTAATGATTGATAAATTGTATTTTTGATAATGAATTGTCATGTACTTATTGATAGATTAAACTATTGAGATGAAAGTGAGTAGCAGGGTTGGTAGGGTTACTTTAACTTGATTACTTTCAATGACTTTTGGATTACTCCAATACCAAATATGCTAATAAAAGAAAAAATAAACTAAATATGAATAAAATGACTAAACTTCCATCTGTCCTGCCATGTCTGGTATCTTGCTCGTGTATCCAGTATCCGGTATTGATTCCGTCCTGTCCGGTATCTTGCTCTAGTATCCTAATTCGATCCCGTCCTGTCCAGTTTCATGCTCCAGTATCCGACATCGATCCCGTCCTGCTTATGTATCTAGTATCATGTATCCGGTATCAATTCCGTCTGTCCCATCCTGTCCAGTATCTTGTTCTTGTATCGTGTATCTGGTATCGATCCCGTCTGTCCTGTCCGGTTTCGGTCTTGTCCGCCCCTGGCTTCCTGTTTTCCCGTGCCTGACTTCTCTGTCTCACTTCTTTTGCCCAGTGATCGCCGAATTGCTGCCATTTGTGTCCCGGGAATGACTGCACCGTTCCCGTAAAATAAAGCTTGTGTGTTTCTTTAAGAACATCAATCGGGGGAAGCAATTATAGGCAGGGTTGGGTAGGTTTACTTTAACTTGATTACTTTCAATTACCTTTGGATTACTCCAATACCAAATATTCCAATAAAAGACAAAAGAAACTAAATATGAATAAAATGACTAAACTTTGTGCAGGTTTGGGGAGTAACGGAATACATGGAACGGCAAAAATGATGTTGGCAAGCTGTTTGGATTTATTTTTATTTTGTTTCTGTCGCATTTTATGTTTTGCCGGAGATCAAAGAGATCAAAGCCAGGAGAGAAAGCTTACCACGTGTTGTGAGTCATCATTTTATTCATATTTAGTTTCTTTTGTCTTTTATTGGCATATTTGGTATTGGAGTAATCCAAAAGTCATTGAAAGTAATTACCGTATTTTCCGCACTATAAGGCGCACCTAAAAGCCTTTATTTTTTTCAAAAGCTGACCATGCGCCTCATAATACAGTGCGCCTTATTTATGGATCAATATTAAGTCACAAAGTCTTGCAACTAACTTGCAGCCGCCGACTAGATTTCCCCCCTAACGCCAAGTAGTCCACGGTGTATGCTGGGATTTATTTACCGGCGTTTCATTGGCTAACCAATGTGTCAATCATCAGTTGTATCGATCACTTTTGGCTAAAGTTATTCGGAAGTAAAGGGGGCGGATCCTTTTTATCATTTACAGGCTGGCATAGGCTAAAGCGGCAAAACAAAGCCTGCAATTGGCCGAAAAAGATGTGTCAATCATCAGTTGTATCGATCACTATTGGCTAAAGTTATTCGGAGGTAAAGGGGCGGATCCTTTTTATCATTTACAGGCTGGCATAGGCTAAAGCGGCAAAACAAAGCCTGCAATTGGCCAAAAAAGATGAATGTGAATAGCAAGTCTGGTTGTCTACGGCATAGAGGAAACATGTTTTACCATTCTGTATTTGTAAATATTTTACCCTCCTGGATTTACTACAGTCACGGATATAAGATGACCATGGTTGCACATTATTATTGAACACAACGACTTTGGTGAGCTCCTCCGGCTATATATTTTCCCTGTATCTTGTTTCAGACTGAACTCGATGTTTCTGTGATAAGCGGTGCAGATAATGGATGGAATGGAGTGTCTATTTTTAAATTAAACTCAATTCCAAGTGTTTATTGTCATATGCACAGTAAAGTTGCGAGCAAAAAAGAAAATAGAAACTAAGGAATGTTTGGCATTTCTTGAATCCCAAGACTTTAACCTTCCGAATGATATTTGAAACGATGCATTTGAGTGACATCGTACGGACACCGCATCCGCACGTATTCTCGACACGTATTTGCTTCTTTGCAAGCTTTGGGAATGTTAAGGGGGTAATAAGTTGGACTGAACTATCTGACTGTTTTGTCCACGTTCCCATTGTAGCGCCTTATAATCCGGTGCGCCTTATGTATGGAAAATATAGGACCAAAAACTATTTTTTGGGGGTGCGCCCTATAACCCGGTGCGCCTTATAGTGCGGAAAATATGGTAAGTTAAAATAACCCTGGTAGTAATTCACCTCTAAAGATCGCTGTATCCTTGAATGAAGACGAAGCATGCACATTTTAATAAGTCGCACTATGGAACCCCAAAGGATACTGCTTTGAAAAATTCATAAGTCTACTTTCAAATGTTTTGCGTGAAATGAGATTTTCAGCCAGCGACAAGTCTTGAAAGCCGGTGTGAATCCCTGTGGGCACCATCGAAAGACTGAGCGAGCTTGATTTTTCCGGTAGCCACTAAAAAGTGGAACCTGATGGCTTTGGTCAGAGATGGAGTATGCCACAGTCAAATGCTTAATTCTATTGGCTAGCAGGAGAACTTATCACAATGGTCAGATAGATGGATAGATAGATAGATAGATACTTTATTCATCCCCGTAGGGAAATTCACACTTCCAGCAGTCTACCCCGTTGTTTATTAACAGATGAACATGATGTCCTAGGGGTGCTTGTAGCGAAGTGGATGACGTCACGCCAGTCCAAAAATTCGACATCCCTGCAACAGATGGAGAACTTTTCTTTGTGAAAATCCAGGGATACACCACCTCGTGTTAGCAAGTCCGCCTCCTCTCCGATTCCCCCCGGCTTCCGTGTCTCTGTTTAGCGGCGTTGAAGCCGGATTGCTCCGGGTAGCTCCGGGTGGCTACACGTTAGCGTCCGGAATGCTAAACGTGAGCCACGTTTCCGCAAAACACAGCAACTGCGCTCCCTGTGCGCTTCGATGTTTTCCACCAGCACTCGATGATCTTATTTGGTCGTGAGTTCGCATTTACCATGATTACGGATGGTACCGAAGACTTATAACGCCGCTAGCCGCTTCGCTAGCTCCGGCTTTTCTTCCACGATAGGCCCCTTCATCACGCCGGCACGAGAATTTTTCAGGGCAAGGAGTTGAAATTCCTTGAATACACGCATTTTTGTGCGCTAAAACCCATGTCGATAAGATAGAAGTAATCCATAGTGTAGTTGTCAAAACGGGAAGAAAAAACACCGAAGATAGGAGCAGACAATAAAACAATAGGGCAGCTGCTGGAAAAGGCAGCCGCTCGTGGCAGCGCTGCTTGCGAGAGGAAACTAGAAATTGCCAAGCGATGAGACTCATGGTGTTTGATGACTAACTGAGGTTGAATCATAGAGTGCCATCGACTCGATAACCTGTGTTTACCTCAAGCATGACAATGTCAAGTCAAGTCAAGTCAAGTCATTTTTATTTGTATAGCCCTAAATCACGAAGAGTCTCAAAGGGCTTCACAGATTATAACACTATATTACACCGACTATTTTTCAGCCGACGAGAAGAGTGGGTTATTCATATGCTATGTGATCTTGGGATCACCAGAAGACCGGCACTCTCAGATCGTAGGCTTCGGACCGGGACATAGGGGCAAATCGGATCTGAAAGTTATGAGGGAGCAAGTCCATGTATGATTTTGTATAATACTAATAGAACCTTGAAATCACATCTAAGGCTAACTGGGAGCCAATGCAGGTTAGCCAAAATCGGTGTTACCGATGGCTACCAGCAAAACAAAAGCTGCAGTTAGGCTAGTTCGAACGCCGGTAATGCGTGAGTGCGTACGCTAGGGTGCGATGCTGAACGACGTACGGGTGGAAATCGCACTTTTCGTGACAGACTGTTATTGGTTTTGCTTTCGCTTTTAATATAGGTGTACGAATTGTTTTAGCCCCTAATTATGCCTCCCAAGAAAGTCAGTGCAAGCAGCAAAGTTGCTACAGGTGAAAAAAGAAAAGTAGTGCGTACAACTATTGCATTTAAGAAAGAAATACAGTGGAACCTCGGTTCTCGACCATAATCCGTTCCAGAAGCCTGGTCGAAAACCGATTCGGTCGATCACCGAAGATCAATTTTCCCATTAAAAATAATGTAAAATTGTTTTAATCCGTTCCAACACCCTGAATGTTTAGCATGAATGATCAACGTAATCATAAAGCTAACACATGCTAATCGTACGTTCGCGTTATCGCAATATTCCGTATGAAAGATTACGCTAACATGAACGTGTAAAAATAAAATATCAGGTCGTTTACAAGTCATTTAGCACCACAAGTGGCTAGCGGTTCTTTGGAAAGGGGGCTCTGTTCCAACACCTTGAATTTTAGGCTCAGTTCCAACACCCTGAATGTTTACCTCGAATCATAAAGCTAACCCAGGCTAATCGTACGTTCGCGTTATCGTAATCTTCCGTACGAAAGATTACGCTAACATGAACGTGTAAAAATAAAAAAAGGATAAAGAAAAGAATTATGAATAGGATTTCTTACCCTGTTCCTCGATAAACACATACATTGTAACACTTGATAAAAGTTGGTCACGAGGGGTGGGGGCCATCTACACCCGTGCGCCGCTCAGCATCGCACCGTAGCGTACGCACTCACACATCACTGGTGTTCGAAGACCATTTTTTGGACCGAACAGCGAAGCAAGAATTTCTCGAAATTTTGGGTCGAGCACCGATTTGTGCGAACTGAGAGGCGTTCGAAAACCGAGGTTCCACTGTAATAGCAAAATATAAAGGAGGTGTGCGAGTGTCTGATTTTCTTCCCACCGTCCACCTGTGCCTTCTGCTGACCACCACAAAGGTAAGAAATCCTATGCATGATTATTTTCTTTATCATTTTTTTATTTTTACACGTTCATGTTAGCGTAATCTTTCGTACGGAAGATTACGATAATGCGGACGTACGATTAGCCTGGGTTAGCTTTATGTTTATGTCAAACATTCAAGGTAAACATTCAGGGTGTTGGAACGGAGCCCCCTTTCCAATGAACCGCTCACCACTTTTTGTGGAGACCCGGGTGCTAAATGACTTGTAAACAACCTGATTTGTTTTTGTTTTTACACGTTCATGTTAGCGTAATCTTTCGTACGGAAGATTACGATAACGCGGACGTACGATTAGCCTGGGTTAGCTTTATGTTTACGTTGAACATTCAAGGTAAACATTGAGGGTGTTGGAACGGAGCCCCCTTTCCAATGAACCGCTCACCACCTGTTGTGGAGAACCGGGTGCGTAAACGACCTTGTAAACAACCTGATTTTTTAATTTTTACACGTTCATGTTAGCGTTATCTTTCGTACGGAAGATTACGATAACGCGGACGTACGATTAGCCTGGGTTAGCTTTATGTTTATGTTGAACATTCAAGGTAAACATTCAGGGTGTTGGAACGGAGCCCCCTTTCCAATGAACCGCTCACCACCTGTTGTGGAGACCCGGGTGCTAAATGACTTGTAAACCACCTGATTTTTTAATTTTCACACGTTCATGTTAGTGTAATCTTTCGTACGTAAGATTACGATAACACGGACGTACGATTAAATTAACCCGGGTTAGCTTTATGTTTACGTTAAACCTTCAAGGTAAACATTCAGGGTGTTGGAACGGATTAAAACGATTTACATTATTTTTAATGGGAAAAATGATTTCGGTGATAGAACAAATTGGTTTTTGAACAGGGTTTCTGGAACGGATTATGGTCGAGAACCGAGGTTCCGCTGTATATATATATATAAATATATATAATGTGTGTGTGTGGGCTATACTGCATGAATGACACTGTTTGAGCGATTTTCATAGGTACATTTATAGTAAGAGATGTGGTGCATCGTGGGTTTTAGTCATTTCTGGTTCCTTAGAAAATTCCTAAAACAGCAGCTGGAATCGATTCATGTGTCGGATGTCTGCTTCCTGATGTATTTTCCACACTGTTTGATTCTCATTATCACCTTCTCTGTAAAATTTTCGGTGTTCTAACAATTACAGAGCGCTGCAACATGGCCGAGCCTTTATCATTTCTCTTTTTAGACTTCAAACAAGCAGCTTGCCTGAAAGGCCCAGCAAAAAAAAAAAAAAAACATTTTGAATTGGCAGTGTACAAGGCTGATGCGATTCTCTTTTTAACAGAAGTCAGAGTCATATTTTATCCATCCATCCATTATCTGCACCGCTTATCCTCAGTAGGGCCGCGGGGGTGCTGGAGCCCATCCCAGCTATATTTGTGATGTTCTTTTTATTTTATGGTTATAGTGAGGATTTTGCATCCATAGATTTCTTGAGTCTTTCACTGTCTCATCAACTTTTATTGTTTTTGGATATTTTCCCCATCTTATTATCGGCCTATCAGATCCTTTGTCAATGTGTGGGATGTCCAGGTGTTTCTTGTTTGCCTTGTTTGTAAGATGTCACAACTGGAATACAGCTTTATTTATGATTTTTTTTTTTTTGGCACCAGATCAAAATTCAACTTAGCTTATTAGAAGTGATCTGGCAAATGTTGTTTTAAGTTATAGAAATGAAGAAAATGTCTTTAAACAGATCTAAAAGAGTAGGATGTTGTAAAACCAACCAAAGAATACTTTAAATATAGTGAAAAAGTCCTTTGAACCCTATAGGTGTGTGAATGTGTGTGAATGGGTAAAGTGTGAAGCACATTGTAAAGCGCTTTGGGAGGTCTTCATTGACTTGAAAAGCGCTATATAAATGCAGACCATTTACCAGTTTACCATTTGTTTGTCACGGTTGCCCATTGCCCTCACTTGGGCCCGCCCGTTTGGTGCCAGCTGCTGCTCGTTGACAGATTGGCTTCCCTCCTATTTAGACTCAGTGCTTTCATTCACTCCTTGTCAGTCCGTCAATGGACTTCTTCACTTGCAAGACTTGTTTTTTCACTCTGTCCGGTATCCTGCTTGTGTATCCAGTATCCGGTATCGATCCCGCCTGTCTTGTCCTGTCTGGTATCTTGCTCCAGTCTCCAGTATTCGGTATCGATTCGATCTGTCCTGCCATGTCCGGTATCTTGCTCGTGTATCCAGTATCCGGTGTCGATCCTGTCCTGTCCAGTATCTTGCTCCAGTATCCGGCATTGATCCCGTCCTGTCCCGTCCTGTTTGGTATTTTGCTGATGTATCTAGTATCATGTATCCGGTATTGATTCTGTCTGTCCCGTCCTGTCCAGCATCTTGCTCTTGTATCCAGTATCAGGTATCGATCCAATCTGTCCCGTCCTGTCCTGTATCTGCTCGTGTATCCTGTGTCTGGTATCGATCCTGTCTGTCTCGTTATGTCCGGTATCTTGCTCCAGTCTCCAGTATCTGGTATCGATTCCATCTGTCCTGCCATGTCCGATATCTTGCTCGTGTGTCCAGTATCCGGTATCAATCCCGTCCTGTCCGGTATCTTGCTCATGTATCCGGTATTGATCCCGTCCTGTCCAGGATCTTGCTACAGTATCCGGCATCGATCCCGTCCTGTCCCGTCCTGTTCGGTATCTTGCTGATGTATCTAGTATCATGTATCCGGTATCGATTCTGTCTTTCCCGTCCTGTCCAGTATCTTGCTCTTGTATCCAGTATCAGGTATCGATCCAATTTGTCCCGTCCTGTCCTGTATCTGCTTGTGTATCCTGTATCTGGTATCGATCCCGTCTGTCCTGTCTCGTTTCGATCTTGTCCGCCCCTAGCTTCCTGTTTTCGCTGTCTCACTTCTTTTGCCCAGCAATCGCCGAATTGCTGCCGTTTGTGTCCCGCGCATGACTGCACCGTCCCCGTAAAATAAAGCTTGTGTGTTTCTTTAAGAATATCAGTCGGGGGAAGCAATTTTTTGTGATCATTATGTGGTATAGGTATTGATGATTTAGGTATACAGTGGAACCTCGCTAGTTCGCGGTTCCACTTTTGCGGGTTCAGAGCTTCGCGGGTCTAAAAAAATATGCCTTACCTTCTCAATAAAAGCGTTTATTGACTTGAGCAAGCGCGAGTTGATGTCAAATGAGGACACGGTGTGGACACTCTTATTGTGAAGGGGAGGGGGAGGCCCTGACACAATGCTTAGTCATGGTCAGTTACCGCTTCGCTCACCCCCCCTCCTTCAACTCCTCCCACCTCACCCCCTTCTTATGTGGCACTGTTTATCATGGAGAAACTCGGCGACTCGACGTAAGTACAGTATATTCTCTTCTGTCACATTTCATCTCAAGTTTGACTTACTGTATACGTTTTTTTAAGCATTTTTGAAGGGGCGCCGCTACTTTGCGGATTTTCAGCTTTCGCAGGTGGTCTCGGTCCCCATTAACCGCGATAACCGAGGGATTACTGTAGTCTTTAAAAATATCTACTTTCATAGCTACTGATTGTTCATGTCAAATTCAATGAATAAATAAACAAATTAATAAAAGTCTGTATAAATAAGGTAGGGTAAATAAGTGCATTATGGAAGAAGCTCAAGCAGCTCTCTGAACGCCTTTTCTTCCACAATGCAGCTGACAGTTTATAATGACCAAACTCATAAGATTTTCATGAATTGCTTGCTTTCTGGGCACGCCATAGTTAATCACATCATTAAAAATGCTACCGCCAACTAGTTTTTCTCTCTCATGCCGGGCACAATATCAAATCAGATGCAATATATCCTTTATAGCACTTTTCATAGAATAATTTCTCAAAGTGATTATAATTCTTCAAATTGTCAATGTTCTGGTTTGCCCGCGTCCCTGCGTCCTAGACGCATTATTTTTGCTGGGGACGCATGGTGTCAAATCAACGTGCGTCCCCGGGACGCAACTTTTTTGACACCAAATTGTCATTATCATTTTTTAACAAAGATTCACCGCACTCCAAACTTTTCGTCAGGCAGATCCGCCATTGTTGTTTTGGTCTCGCGGTTCGAGTTTTCGTCTGCACGTCGATCTCGGCCAACGAGATCTCGTCGCTTCGAGATTACGTCATTGTTGTGGTGCTTGTCGTCGAGGGAAGATGAAGGCTAAGTATGCCTCCGAAAAAAATGAGTATTAGGTGAAAATCAACACAAAATTGGTAATTTCTTCAGTGTCAGTGAAAAATCGAAACATAACGCCGAAAGTGATAACAACGGCAATAATTCCGGCACGAAAAAACGGCGGAGAAATTCTTCGGAAGATCGCGATGGCAAGGAAAACACGTGTGTTGAACCGAACGACTCGACGAAAGAAAATAAACAAAATAATACTCCTAAGCAAGATAAGGACTTTTCTGCCAAAATGGACTTAATTTTACTCCTGGTTACGCTATGAGGAGGATGATAATGGATTGGACCTTGAGAAGGCATTACAACTGTGGCGTGACAGCAAACCACGAAGAATATATGAACTGAAAAATCTGAAGTGATAACTGCTTTGTATTACAAATAAACTGTGACCCATAGATTTTTGAGCATGCGAGTCCCCGGGACCCATCACTTTTCACAGGTAAAATGAACACTGTGCACCCGTGTATGCATGCAGAGCGTTGCTCGGCAACGTGATGTCAATTTGCATCATGATGTAAGCGTTCTGCTCTGTGCATGTATTTCATTAGTCTGTCACAGATTTATGAAAGGTTCAACATGCTAGCCTGCAGGGGAGCTGTGTTCACATCACTGTTGATAACTCAATTATTGTGCAGCGGAGCACTCAACGAATTGACGAGATGAACGGCGGTTTTCATTTTAATAGCCATTTTTTAATTTTTATCTGTTTTGGCTCGATTTCATCCACACTTTTTAGTTGTTTTTAACACATTTAGTCAATCAAACCTCATATTTCTTAATTCAAACTGTTGTCAACTGTTAGTAAATACCTTAGACCAGGGGTTTCCAAACTTTTTCAAACTGAGAGCTACTTAAAGTTACTATTCAACACAAACATTTACTCTTGTCTTCTGAAATAACAACTTATAAGATAGATAGATAGATAGATACTTTATTCATCCCCGTAGGGAAATTCACACTTCCAGCAGTCTACCCCGTTGTTTATTAACAGATGAACATGATGCCCTAGGGGTGCTTGTAGCGGAGTAGATGACGTCACGCTAGTCCAAAAGTTCGACATCCCTGCGGCAGATGGAAATCTTTTCTTTGTGAAAATCCAGGGATACACCACCTCGTGTTAGCAAGTCCGCCTCCTCTCCGATTCCCCCCGGCTTTCGTGTCTCTGTATAGCGGCGTTGAAGCCGGATCGCTCCGGGTAGCTCCGGGTGGCTACACGTTAGCGTCCGGAATGCTAAACGTGAGCCACGTTTCCACAAAACACAGCAACTATGCTCCCTGTGTGCGCTTCGATGTTTTCCACCAGCACACGATGATCTTATTTGGTCGTGAGTTCGCATTTACCATGATTACGGATGGTACCGAAGACTTATAACGCCGCTAGCCGCTTAGTTAGCCCCGGCTTTTCTTCCACGATAGGCCCCTTCATCACGCCGGCACGAGAATTCTTCAGGGCAAGAAGTTGATTCCTTGAATAAACGCATTTTTGTGCGCTAAAACCCATGTCCATAGGATAGAAGTAATCCATAGTGTAGTTGTCAAAACGGGAAGAAAACACCGATGCTATTACTATGTTATTAGTATGTTATAACTATGTTAGCAGTATGTTCTTACTATGTTATTAACATGTTAACTATTGGAAGTATGGTGAAATGCCAGGGCAGCTTTAGCTCGTCTTGGGATCAAGAGGTCGCAGGTTGGATTCCTGGCTATATATCGAAGTGTTCTTGGGCAAGACATTAAATCACTAATGCCCCTGATAGCAGACAGTTGCCTTGCATGGCTGACGCTGCTGTGTGAAAAAAGGGAAAAGTCTGCGCATTGTAAAGCACATTGGGATCAACAGGTCACAGGTTCGATTCCCAGCTCCTCAGTGTTATATGTCAAAGTGTCCTTGGGCAAGACACTGAATCCCTAATGCCCCTGATAGCAGGTAGTTGCCTTGACACTGCTATCGGTTAGTTAGTGTGTAAAAAAAGTGTGAAGCACATTATAAAGTGCTTCGGGAAGTCTTCATTGACTTGAAAAGCGCTATATAAATGCAAACAAGACCATTCAAAATAGACTCATTCAACCACTAAAAAAACAAATTGGTAGAAAATCACAATGACCCATCATTGGTAAGCTATTTTCAGAACAGGTCTGTGGGCACCTCAGCTGTCCTTATACGGCACCCAGGTGCCCGCAGGTTCCTCATTGGAGACCCCTGTTATACCTTATTTTATTCCGTGTAGGATTTTCTTTATTTTGTCACAAAGCAGGAACGGAGACGGGACCCAATAGCGCTCGTTTTCTCAGTTTTTATTGATAAAAGAGGGAGATAAAGATCCGAGGGCTGACAGAACACAGGAACGAGCGAGGCGGGAGTGACACTTCCGTGTCGGACAGAGACAGGCGGGAAATCGTGAGTCGTTGGCCGGGCCTGGAGATCAAAGGCGATGTTGTGTTCGTAAGCGGGGTTGTAGGCAGGAGGCAGGCAGGTAACGGGGCAAAACGGGTCAGGTAACAGGAGGCAGGCAGAACGGGCGTAATCAGGTCCAGGTCAATAACGAAGATCAGGCAGGAAAAGGCTTAGCAAAAACGGAGTCGGACGAGCAGGCTAACTGAGCAGAAGGCAACAGTTCGCAACGATCTGACAGCCACCAAGAGGAAGCCGGGGGTTTCAAAAGGGAGTGTCCACCAATCAGCTGTCTGGGCTGTTGGCGCCAATTAAGCCGCCGCAGCTGTGCTCAATCAGCAATCATGACATATTTGTTTGGGTTACATCAACAATAACTGAACAAATTTACTGAACAAATCCACTACCGATCTACTAGTGATTCCAAGAGACAAGAAAAAATCCGCAAGTTCAAGAGCGTTATCCGTTCGAGTCCCGGTGCTGATGAATGTTGTGCCCTCTGAGATACAATCTTCAACCTCGGCGGAAGTGTTTGAATCTATTCTTTAGACGCACTTATATTCCATAGCTCATGAGTGATGTTGACCTTATACTCTTGTCTTCTTGTCCTTGAGGGATAAGGGCAGGTCCGGATAGTGCACGATGCATGCATTCAAAGCCATCGTGCCGCCACTTGGACCAGATGTAATCTAGGTGTTGTATTTGATCCTAATCTGTTGTTTCAGTCACACGTGAAAAATATCATGAGAATAGCTTTCTACCACCTCCGTAATATTGCGAATATTCGCTTGATGCTGTCCTAATCAGATGCAGAGGTTTTACTTCATGCGTTTATTACTTCTCGGCTTGATTACTGTAATGTATTGCTTTCTGGTCTCCCGATGTCTAGCATCAAAAGTTTGCAACTGGTTCAGAATGGGGCAGCTAGGCTTTTGACTAGAACCAAAAAGTTTGAGCATATTACTCCTGTATTGGCCAACTTGCACTGGCTCCCAGTCCACTTAAGATGTAACTTTAAGGGTCTCTTATTAACATATAAATGTTTGCATGGACTTGCAGCCTCTGCAACCTCAACGGAAGTTTTTAAATCAAAGCTTAAGACACACTTCTATTCCAAAGCTTATGATTGATGCCCACCTCATATTCTGTATTGTCCTGTCTTTTTCCGACTGCCTGCCTGGTGGTGATACGAAGGAGAAGGACGATTTGAGATGAGTCAGCGGACCAGCGTTTGACCTGAAGCATGTGAACGCCTGCATAGACCAGCTGGCAGAGATGGGAAGCTGCGTCGTGGCCGTCATAGACTTTCTGGACTAGTTTGCAGGCTGGGGGCGTCGTTGCTGTAATGCACTTTACCTATTGTTTATTATGTTTATGTATTGTAATGCTAAATGTAATTCACCCTGGTCATCCTGAAAGGGGGATACCACTTGGGAGGTCCCTTCTCAAGGTTTCTCTTTTTCCTCACGCTGAGGTTTTGAGTTGTTCCTTGCCCGCATGTTGGTTTAAGATCAGGTCATTCTGTATTGTCCATTGATGTTCTTGCAACATCCATTGCAGCCTGGTCATGCTGGAAGGGGGATTATGTGCGGCCCCTTCTCAAGGTTTTTTTGTTTTCCTTACGCTGAGATTTTTTAGTTTTCTACTTGCCCTCATGTACCTTTCAGATCAGGGGATGTTGCATTCGTGGTCTTTGCAGCTCGTTGAGACTTTTTGTGATGAAGGGATCTTTAAATAAATATGATTTGACAATCACAAAACCCGGTCTTTATGCTAGCAGAGGCCCTGGTGTCATATCATTAGGAAATCCACAAATTGGTGTCGATTTGAAGCTTAAAATTGTAAGGCTAGGTTTGGAGCTTGGAGTTGGATCTTATCAGACCACCTGTAGTATTGCAATTATTTGAAATTCTTAATTAGTCTGTATTTAAAAATGATTTGGCGTAGAGGTAGGCTTGGGCCTACAAAATCCAGCCGGACCAGACATGGTCCAACAGATATTAAAGCCCAACCCAGCCCGAGCCCAACTGAATAACTTGATTTGAGGGACCGAGCCCGAAGCAAACCCGAAATATCATATTTTATTTGTGAGGACATGGGAGGAAGTTGGTTCATTTTGGGCTCAGGCTTAAGATCTTACCCCTTATTTAGCGTAAGCTTACCTGTCTCTCCCCACACAGGCAAGTATTCATCCTGCTGGATGTCTAGCATCAGCTCCAAGCCGTTGCCCATGCCGCCCTTCATAGTCAACAGAAGAGGTCGCCCGTCCTGGCCCGAGTTGAACGTGTAGCATTTTCCATAGCGTGTGAAGATCTGTCAAACACAAAAACAGCGATGACAAAATTGAATGACAATGCAGTAACGCAAGGTTGAAAATATTGAAGTGAGCAATTAAAAAGCAATATGCTCCATTACTTACACCATAATGTAGATCCAGGGGTGTCCAGAGTTGGGTAGGGTTACTTTAACTGGATTACTTTCAATTACTTTTGGATTACTCCGATACCAAATATTCTAATAAAAGACAAAATAAACTAAATATGAATAAAATGATGACTCACAACACGTGGTAAGCTTTCTCTCCTGGCTTTGATCTCTTTGATCTCCGGCAAAACGAACATAAAATGCGACAGAAACAAAATGAAAATAGTTTATTTTGTCTTTTATTAGCATATTTGGTATTGGAGTAATCCAAAAGTAATTGAAAGTAATCCAGTTAAAGTAACCCTACCCAACCCTTAACTCATTCAAATTCGGGGGGGCCACACGATAGAATAAACATTCTGTCGGGGGCCGGAATACTAAGTTAAAGAGGAAGAAAAAGAGAGATAAAGAAATAAGAGAAAGAGGGAGGGAAAATGAGAGAGGGTGGGGCAAAAGAGAGGAGAGAGCATGAGAAACAAAAGAGATAAAAAGAGAAGTCGTTAGAGGGGGGGAAAGAAGGGGAGCGGAAGAAAGAAATCCAAAAAGAAATAGAAAGACAGAAGGAAAGAAAAGAGAAAAGAAAGCACAAAGGGTAGGAAGAGAGAAAAGGAAAAAAGGAAGTTAGAGCAAAAGACGTTACAAAGACACACAGAGAGAAAGAGACAAAGAGCAACAAAGGAAGAGAAAGAGAGAGACACAGAGAGTGAAAGAGACAGAGTGAGAGAAAAGGGGTGGAAAAGAAAGAGAGAGAGAGAAAGAAATACAAGTACAGTCTCTTTGTTCGAGGCACCTTCCTCCGGCAACATCACGTTGACATATTTTCACCTGCAGCTTGTTTTTCTCTTGCGCTTCTCTGAGTGTTGTCTCGCGGGCCGGATTAAATCCCTTAGCGGGCCTGATCCGGCCCGCGGGCCGCCTGTTTCACACCTGTGTTGTAGATGCTACAACGAAAAGCTCTGACCTATCGTCCAGAAAATGCCTGCCAGTCAACTCAAATGGATGTATAATTGAATATAGCGGACATTAGGAAATGAAAAGCGATGGCCCATATCCGGAATATAATATACGGATGGTATTTGTGACTCCCTTGTAAAAGCATCCACCCTGAGTCACTAATAACCAGTTAACCTTCATGTTGACATTCACGTGGAGTCAAAACAAATCCAAACAGTGAATTGACATCTTTATGCCTTCACCAACCCGTAAAAGCCTCCTATTTTTTTACGAGCGTATCCTGAAATACAACTCCGGCGAATTTCACCCAAGAGCGCCCCCTGGAAAGTCAGAAAAGATTCAGCCAACTCAGCTGGAATGCCTAGTTAAGGGGTAATGGAGTGGAAAACACGAAAAGGTCTGAAGGACTCGTCCTTAAAATTGGACAGGAGGTTACTGGTGTCACCATTTTGGTGCAAACACAACTCTTATTCGGGGTTGGGTAGGGTTACTTTAACTGGATTACTTTCGATTACTTTTGGATTACTCCAATATCAGATATGCTAATATAAGACAAGAGAAACTGAATAGGCAGCACGGTGGCGCAGTGGTTAGCGCTTGTGCGGCACAGTTCATGTCATGGGAACCTCCTGCGTGGGTTCAAATCCAGCTCCAGACTTCCTGAGCGGAGTTTGTATGTTCTCCCCGTGCTTGCGTGGGTTTCCTCCGGGCACTCCGGTTTCCTCCCACACTCCAAAAACATGCACTTCAGGTGAATTGGCCGGTCCAAATTGTCCATAGGTGTGAATGAGCGAATGAGTTGTCTGTCCCTATGTCCCCTGCGATTGGCTGGCAACCAGTTCAGGGTGTCCCCTGCCCACTGCCCGGAGATGGCTGGGATGGGCTCCAGCCCCCCTGCGACCCTAATGAGGATAAGCGGTACGGCTGATGAGATGAGATGAGAAACTAAATATGAATAAAATGATGACTCACACCACGTGGTAAGCTTTCTCTCCTGGCTTTGATCTCTCCGGCAAAACGAACATAAAATGCGACAGAAACAAAATGAAAATAAATCCAAACAGCTTGCCAACATCGTTTTTGCCGGTCCATGTATTCCGTTACTCCCGAAGCCTGCACAAAATTTAGTCATTTGATTCATATTTAGTTTCTTTTGTCTTTTATTAGCATATTTGGTATCGGAGTAATCCAAAAGTCATTGAAAGTAATCAAGTTAAAGTAACCCTACCTATCTATACCAATTGCCTGAGTAGATATCGGACGGATTGGGTCGATACCGGACAGGAAGGGGCAGAGAGGATTAATATCAAAACAGGGGATCAAAATTAAACAGGACAAACTAGACAGGAACAAAACTGGAAACAGATATTACACAACGGGACAGACAAGATTGATATCAAAACAGGGGTTCGAAACAGTCAAATCAAGTCAAGTCGTTTTTATTTGTATAGCCCCTAATCACAAAGAGTCTCAAAGGGCTGCACAGGTCATTGCACAGACTATTATTTCAAACTAATATTACACCATCCCCTGATCTGGGACTAACACGAGGGCAAGGAAAAACTCAAAAACCTCAACATGAGGAAAATGAAGAATCTCTGAGAAGGGACCGGGACTGTGGTTTCAGGATTACCAGACAGCAAAGGATGCTGCAATCACAAATAATAGATATTGTCCACAAAAAGTATAGGTTATTCATATGCTATAGAGTAGAAGTGTGTTGTAAGCTTAGATTTAAACATTTCCACTGAGGTTGCAACAGGACAAACTAGACGGGAGCGAAACTGGAAACCGATATTAAACAGGACAAAATAAACGGGAACCATACCGGCAGGGAACAGGACCGAGTCAAAACCCACGTCTTGCGGGGCAGAGGTTCGTTGACGGGCTGACAAAGGAAGCGTGAGAGCACTGCTCTTAAAATAGACGGAAAGACAATCTGTCAACGAGCTACAGCTTGCGCCACACGGGCGGGGCCAATTGGGCGCCATGGCAACCGTGACACTCACAGTCTTCTCAGTTGGCAGGAATTTCCGTGAGCACGTCCAACATGCAAAGAAAGAATGCATCAAACACTCCTAAGGATACAAGTCTTCCATCAAACTGTAATGTGGACATTTTGGTTTGAAGCAACCAGCAAACATGCTCTTTGCTGAGACGATCCTTAAAAATTGCTGCTTTGGGTAATTTACAAGCTGCCAAGCAGAGGTTTTTATAACAAGCAATTAAAATGTCAAACTGGAACCTATGAGCTCCCAAAAATCAAATTCAGGCCCAATCAGAGTTCCTATCGTTTCTGTATTATAAAGTGTACCCAATACCCCCAAATTAGCCAGAAATGTGAACCTGCGCCTTATTACAGTTTACGCCACCATGTTTGTGCAACTATCGACAGGGTTGGGTAGGGTTACTTTAACTGGATTACTTTCAATTACTTTTGGATTACTCCAATACCAAATATGCTAATCAAAGACAAAAGAAACTAAATATGAATAAAATGATGACTCACAACACGTGGTAAGCTTTCTCTCCTGGCTTTGATCTCTTTGATCTCCGGCAAAACGAACATCAAATGCGAGAGAAACAAAATGAAAATAAATCCAAACAGCTTGCCAACATCATTTTTGCCGTTCCATGTATGCCGTTACTCCCCAAGCCTGCACAAAATTTTGTAATTTTATTCATGGTCGCTCGCTACAGTTCAACTGTACGGGTCAGGTGTATCGACATTTCGTTCTGTGTGCATGGTTACAAAGAATGACAATAAAAGTAAATTCTATTCTATTCTATTCTATTCTATTTACTTTTTTCCTTTGTTTCTTTCTTTTCTTTTTTTTCTGCCTTTTTTCTGAAATTGTCCTTCTTTTTTCTCTTCCTTGTGTTTCTTTTTTCTCAGCTTTTCACTATTTTTTCATTTTGGTATGTTTTTCTTTTTTGTTCTATTTCCCCCCCTTCCTTTAAGTCATTTTGTGCACAATTTGACATTATATTTGGTCATATAGGGATGAAATAATCAAAAACAACCGGAAGAGCCGTTTAGGACCCGAAAGAGCCAGTTCTCTTTAGTGAGCTGAGCCGAAGGAGCCGGTTCTCGAAAAACTCTTCTGACTTTACTCAACTTCGTTCTACTTCGACCTTGACTTCAAAATACCGCATTTAGAAAACAGCGTCAGGGGAACCCGTGTATTTTTACCTTAATGCACTGTAACTTTGACTTAATTCGCTTCTTAATTAGCAATTTTGAGCCCTCATTTTTGTGAGCTGGGAATGTGCCGGCAGTGCGCGCAGCTTAGAGGGAACATTGACCATAGCCCATACAATAGTTTTAATTCGATGCACCTCATAGTTCGGTGCACGAAACTCTATTTTCGAGGGGTGCGCCTTATAACCCAGCCCGCCTTATATGATTACCCTTAAAAATTAGGATAAAGAATAAAATACGAATGCAATTTTAAAGTGGTAACTTAAAATCTAAAGTAGATCCAGAGTGTCTCCACTACAGGGACTCTGTAGAGGGGGAACGCAACATTGATTTTAACACCCTTGAAAACGCCCCCCTCTCCTGCCTCACATCAAAATTTATCTTTGCCCTTTGCGATATCAGGCAGAAAAATCTGGCACCGCCTCACCTGCTAATTAAGCTGCACAGCTAAGCAAAATGCAACGAGATGAGCTGAATGAAAAGCATCCGAGACAAGCAGCCCATTTGTTTAACAAGCTGGTAATGATCAAGGACAATAGTCCCTGCTGTTTACATCCAAGATGCTCCATGCCATGAGCCAGAACTCAAATGGGGAAGGGTGCAATGTTCCCTCTAAGCTGCGTGTGTGCGCATTCGCGCACTACCCAGAGAAAATCTAGCCAGCGCACAAAAATCAGGGCTCGAAATTGCTAATTAGGAAGCCAATTAAGTCAAAGTTACAGTGCATGAAGGTAAAAATACAAGGGTTCCCCTGACATTGTGTTCTAAATGCGGTATTTTGAAGTCAAGGTCGAAGTAGAACCAAGTTGAGTAAAGTCAGTAGAGTTTTTCGAGAACCGGCTTCTTCGGCTCGGCTCACTAGAAGGAACCGGCTGTTCCGGGTCCTAAGCGGCTCTTCAGGTTGTTTTTGCTTCTTTAATCCCAACATGACCAAATGTTATGTAAAATTATGCACAAAATGTGGCCCATGTGGCACCAGCTGCAGCTCGTTGACAGATTGGCTTCCCTTCTATTTAAGCTCAGTACTCTTACTCACCCTTTGTCAGTCTGTCAACGAACCTCTTCACCCGCAAGACGTGGGTTTAGACTCTGTTCGATCTCCTGCTTGTGTTTTCTGTCCGGTATTGTTCCCGTCTATTTTGTCCTGTTTCATATCGATCTCCAGTTTCGTTGCCGTCTTGTTTGTCCTGTATAATTTCAATATCCAGTTTTGATAAGAATCTTGTCTGTCCCGTCCTGTCTGCTATCGACCCCATCTGTCCGATATCCGCTCGTGCAATTGGTATCGATCTCGTCGGCCTGTGGCTTCTTGTCATTCCACGCCAGACTGCTGCCTTACGTCTTACGCCCAACGATCGCCGAATCACAGGCGTTTGAGTTAACGTGCATGACTGCCCCGTTTACCGTAAAATAAAAGCTTGACTGAGAAGCGTCACACATTTGGGTTCTCCTCCTGTTCCGTTTCTTGACAGTATCAAATAAAACTGCGTGTATTTAATACTTGTATGTCCAGACATTTAAATTTATTTGACATAACATGAGGCTTACCTAGATGGAGATAACATGATTGAACAGTACTCCCAAAAACCCTAAATCATTGTGAAAGTCTAGGCAAAACAGTAGGAAGCAAAACAATGTGGTTTGGTCACTTTGAGTCTCCATAGTCTGTATTCTTCCTTGTGCTTTCTACCACTCGTTTTCGGGTGCACTACACAATGCAGCGGCATCTAGTGGTCAAATACTACACATGGTTCATTTAGTGAATTATCATTGTTATTATTATTATTTTTTAATTGCAGACATGTCAAACAAATGGACCCGTTAGATGATTTAATCCATCCCACCATAAATTTCAGGGCATGCCAAAAAACAAATGAGTCTCTAGGTAATTTCTATCAAAAGTTATGATATTTGGAATAAATGCAAACCAAATGCTCTCTCCGGCTGCTCGAGTAAAGTGTTGAGTTTGTATAGCGTTGAGAGTTGGTTCAGGTGTTAAGCTGCAATAACTCAACTGTTAAAATAAACTAGTTTACACTTTCAATGCAACGCATCTCCATTGGCTCGGTAGCCTAGATGGTAGGGCACCCGCTCCGAGACTGGGAGGTCGCCAGTGTTCCCTCTAAGCTGCGCGCGTGCGCAATTGCGCACTGCTCGCACATTCTCAGCGCACAAGAAAATCTAGCAAGCGCACAAAAAATGAGGGCTCAAAATTACTTATTAAGAAGCGACTCAAGTCAAAGTTACAGTGCATGAAGGTAAAAATACACGGGTTCCCCCGACGTTGTGTCCTAAATGCGGTATTTTGAAGTTGAGTCGAAGTAGAACGAAGATGAGAAAAGTTAGTAGAGTTTGTCGAGAACCGGCTTCTTTGGCTCGGCTCACTAAAAAGAACCGACTCTTTTGGGTCCCAAACGGCTCTTCAGGTTGTTTTTGCTTCTTTAATCCCAACATGGCCAAATATTATATAAAATTATGCACAAAATGACTTAAAGGAAAGGGGGGAATAGAACAAAAAAGAAAAAAATACCAAAATGAAAAAGTAGTGGAAAGCTGAGAAAAAAAAAACAAAAGGAAGAGAAAAAAAGAAGGAAAAATTGAGAAAAAAGCCAGAAAAAAGGAAAAGAAAGAAATGTAGGAAAAAAGTAAACAGAGAACAAAAAGAAAAAAGTAACAGCTCGGAAAAAATAAACTCAAAGAGAATTTTTTAAAGGAATTTATAAAAAAAAGTAGAAAAAAACACGGAAAAAAGAAGAAAATGTTTGTGTTGCATTCAAATAATTTCCAATTATATCAAGTGAATCTTGTTGCCAACATTGTACTTCCACTAAAAAATGTGATTAAGTACAGTTCTGTATCTTACAACCGAATAAATAAGCCCCCAAAATGTAATATTATGCGGAAATATATATCAGGAAATAAAAAGAAATGGATATTTTGTGAAAGAATTGTAAGAACAAACAACATTTGTAGGCCGTACAACCTTTGCTATAGTTCGTGAGTCATTTCATTCAAAAGTGAAAAATAATTTTGCATTGCTGGAAACTCCGCAAAATGTAACCTTTTGTCAAGTTTTGGACATGTTTGATAATGAATTAGTTGCCACACTTGGGATTGCTGTTGCTCACTGTTGTTTCAAGCGTCGCTCACCGACTTTGTGTGAACGCTCAGACCCGTAAGGAAAATTACAGGGAACATTGGAGGTCGCTGGTTCAAGACTTACAACATTGGTACTCATTGCCTCCATGCTTGGCGCTCGGCATTAAGGGTTGGAATCGGGGACTTCCTACACAGCAATTGGGTCTAAAATGGCGGCGCCCTATTTGGCTGCGGCTGCATCGGCTCGCTGCTGTTTAACTGTACGGGTCAGGTGTATCGACATTTCGTTCTGTGTGCATGGTTACAAAGAATGACAATAAAAGTAAGTTCTTGTTCTTCTTCTAAATGTGTTGTGTTTATCAAAGATCCCTTGTCATGTGTGATTATAGTCTGTTACTAATGTACCGTAAATTCCGGACTACAAGCCGCTACTTTTTTCCCAAACTTTCAACCCTGCGGCTTATTCAGTGATGCGGCCAATTTATGTCATTTTTCTAATGGCCGCCAGCGGCGCTCGAGTACAAAAGGTAAGATTTTGAACGGTGGAATATATGCGCCGAGGAAGACTGCAACTTCTTAGCTTGTGCACATATTAAATTAGCGTAGACATATCCTCATCATGAAAATTGCAAAAGAAAGGCACACGACGCAGCTTTCAAGCTAACAGCAATCAAGCAATCAGATAAAGAAGGAAACAGAGCTATTGCACATAAACTTTACTTTGCGAGTGTGTTGCTAGCGTGTTTTGGGATATGTTTTGGATTAAGGGAGCGTGGGACGACGTCTATATGACAAAGTTTCTTTCCGATACTGAGGAAGATGAATTTAATGGCGTCAGTTATAAAGAGGAAGATGAGGATGGTTTACCGTGATCTTAACAAGAACGGTATATTTTTTTAACAGACCCGTTTACTGTTTTGCGAGCGTGTTGCTAGTAGCGTTTTGCTACCTGTCACAGTCACGGTTTGGGATGAAAGTTATATTATTATTATTAAAGCTTTGAAAACTCTCGGTGTACCGTCTTTCTTTGTAAATATGTGTAACCATGTATAATATGTATTTGCAACTGTATATTTTTGTAATGTATTTATTTTAGAGACTTATTCTGATATGTTTTCCACGGGCGAATCAAAAAGAAGGGGCAAAAACAACGGGGGCTGACGGGAAGTGGAGTAAAGGTGAGACGTGTTTTTGGACGCAGTGGACAATAGTGGATATATATTTTTCCCACCCTTACCTTTGGAAATATAGACGTTTTTTCGTTGGATTACTTTCAACGGGACCCGGACTCTGCAGGTCTGCATCAAACCTTGAGTGCCATTTTCCGTTCATTTTGCCGGCTGTGGTTTTTGGACTGTGTACTTTATATTCAGTTCCAATCGCGGGACTTAAAGTCGGGTTTGGGTTACTTTTGTGATTGTGTTACAAGTTTTAATGTAGGCGAATGCGGCTTATATACAGGTGCGGCTTGTGTAAGTACAAAATGGTTATCCTCTTAAAATTTGGTGGGTGCGGCTTATAATTAGGTGCGCTCTATAGTCCGGAATTTACGGTAGGCTGAATGATAGACCATAAAACTGAAAAACAGTTCTTTCTTTTCCTGATCCGGCCTGCCTCAGAACAGAAAGTCTTGATCCAGCCCCGTCGTCAAACCGCGTTTGACATCCCCCTTGTACGGTATATTTTCTCATTTCATCTGATACAAGCATCCCAGTTGGCCACCCGTGTTTACATCTTGATAGACCGGAGACTAACTTAAGGGTAAGCTGGAGTTGCTGTGGTAACCGTCTGCATTGAGTGAAGTGTGGCAACTGAGGGAGGGAACCCGTATTGACCTTGGGACGAGCAGATCTGTATTGAAGTTTCTTTGCAACACGCCTGCTGAATCAGAAGCTTAGCCAACGTTTTCCAAACCACAGTGTCAAAGAAAATAATGCACCTAAAAAACCCAGAAATGGAAATAAGTTCGAAAAGGCGCTTTATATACAGCAAAATATGAGAGATTGAAAATGCATAGAGTATTTATAAATACGTGTGCGTTACCAGGGTTGGGTAGGGTTACTTTAACTGGATTACTTTCAATTAATTTTGGATTACTCCAATACCAAATATGCTAATAAAAGACTAAAAAAACTAAATATGGATCAAATGATGACTCACAACACGTGGTAAGCTTTCTCTCCTGGCTTTGATCTCTTTGATCTCCGGCAAAACTAACATAAAATGCGACAGAAACAAAATGAAAATAAATCCAAACAGCTTTTTGTTGTTCCATGTATTCCGTTACTCCCCAAGCCTGCAGAAAATTTAGTCATTTTATTCATATTTAGTTTATTTTGTCTTTTATTAGCATATTTGGTATTGGAGTAATCCAAAAGGAATTGAAAGTAATCAAGTAAAAGTAACCCTACCCAACCCTGTGCTCTACTATGCGAGGTTTTATGGTATGCTACCGTATTTGTGCAAAGGCGGCATTAGCTCAGGAAGTAGAGCGCTCGTCTTTGGATCAAGAGATCGCAGGTTCGATTCCTGGCTCCTCCGTGTTGTATGCTGAAGTGTCCTTGGGCAAGACACTGAATCTCTAATATCCCCAATAAGCGGGTTGGCGTCTTGCATGGCTGCACGGCCGCTATTGGTGTGTGAGTGTGTGTGAATGGGTAAATGTGAAGCATTGTAAAGCGCTTTGGAAAGTCTTCATTGACTTGAAAAGCGCTACATAAATGCAGATCGTTTCATTGATTACTTCAAAAACGTTGCGGAGCATAATGGCAAAAAATTGTAAGGCAATGGGGCAGCACGGCGGCGCAGTGGTTAGCGCGTGTGCTGTCATTATTATCCGATTACTTTTTTTTTAACAAAGATTTACCGCACTCCAAACTTTTCGCCAAGCAGATCCGCCATTGTTGTTTTGGTCTCGCTCCGATCTCGGCAAACGAGATCTCGTTGCTTCGAGATAACGTCATTGTTGTGGCGGTTGTCGAGTGAAAGAAAAGTATGCCTCGAAAAAAACAGTTGGTATCAGGTGCAAATCAACAAAAAATTGGTCATTTCTTGAGTGTCGGTAATAAGTCGAAACATAATACAGAAAACGGTAACAACGGCAATAATTCCGGCACGAAAATACGGCGCAGAAATTCTTCAGAAGACCGTGAAGGCAAGGAAAACACGTGCGAACGATTCGACGAAAGATAAACAAAAGAATACTCCGAGCAAGAAAAGGACTATTCTGCCAAAATGGACTCAATTATATTCCTGGTTACGCTATGAGGAGGATGATAATGGAGGCTACATGTTCTGTGATGCGTGTACCCAGCGTGACAAAAAAACTGGATTGCATAAATCATTTCGCAATACGAACTTTCAGAAAAGCACATTGGATCGACACAACGACAACGAAAACCACAAATTAGCTATGGAAATTCCGTTGCTGCAATTGGACCTTGAGAAGGCATTACAACTGTGGCGGGACAGCAAACACGAAGAATATATGAACTGAAAAATCTGAAGTGATTAAAACTTTATGACTATATAGACTAATATTTCAGCAACGTTATTTTGTATAATGTACAATATTGTTGTGAACTGAAACATTTTGAAGTGATAACTGATTTGTATTACCAATAAACTGTGATGATTAAAACTGAATGAAAAAAGGTAATACTCAGAGAAAGTTAATCAGGTATCAAGATAAAGAACAGTGCTACTAAGCCGGCTCCTGTCTACTTAGCAAGTTGAGTAAATATTGTAGTCCCTAAGCAGCTTTGCTTATAAATCCCATATTTCAGTCACATTGCACGGGCTTCATTTAGAACACAGGTGTCAAGCAGGCGGCCCGCGGGCCAGATCAGCCCCGCTAAGTGATTGAATCTGGTCCCGGAGAAGACACTCAGAGAAGCGCAAGAGAAAAACAAGCTGCAGGTTGAAATATGTCAACTTGATGTTGCCAAAGCCAGGTGCCTCGAACAAAGACATTGTACTTGTATTTATTTCTCTCTCTCTGTTTCTTTCTTTCTCTCTCTCTGTCTTTTCTACCACTTTTCTCCTACTCTCTGTGTCTCTCTTTTTCTCTACTTTGTTGCTCTTTTTCTCTTTCTCTCTCTGTGTCTTTTTAACTTCTTTTGCTCTAACTTCCTTTTTTCATTTTCTCTTGTGTTTTCTCTCTTCCTACCCTTTGCGCTTTCTTTTCTCTTTTTTCTCCTTCTGTCTTTCTATTTCTCTTTGGATATCTTTCTTCCTCTCCCTTTCTTTCACCCTCTCTCACGACTTCTCTTTTTATATCTTTTGTTTCTCACGCTCTCTCCCTCTCTCTCTTTCTTTTCCCCACCCTCTCTCTTCTTTTCCCTCCCTCTTTCTCTTATTTCTTTATCTCTCTTTTTCTTTCTCTTTAATCTACTAGTCCGGCTCCCGACAGAATGTTTGTTCTATCGTGTGGCCCCCCGAGTTAAAACGAGTTTGACACCCCTGATTTCGAATGACCGTATCGGATAGGAGCCCGGCGGTGTGAAAACACATCAGGCCTCATCGACCCATTTGTGTCGTCGCAACCACCCAAAAAAGTTGCCATCTTGGCTGAATAATTCACAGAGTGACAGCCTGCGAGAGCTGAGACTGCCACGGGCGATCAGTTCCTGTGTCAATGCCACACTAAGACGCAGGCCGCCCTCCCATAAAATTGCCTGTCATGGCCATTGACAGGGTTGGGTAGGGTTACTTTAACTGGATTACTTTCAATTACTTTTGGATGACTCCAATACCAAATATGCTAATAAAAGACAAAAGAAACTAAATATGAATACAATGATGACTCACAACACGTGGTAAGCTTTCTCTCCTGGCTTGGATCTCTTTGATCTCCGGCAAAACGAACATAAAATGCGACAGAAACAAAATGAAAATAAATCCAAACAGCTTGCCAACATCATTTTTGCCGTTCCATGTATTCCGGTACTCCCTAAGCCTGCACAAAATTGAGTCATTTTATTCATATTTAGTTTCTTTTGTCTTTTATTAGCATATTTGGTATTGGAGTCATCCAAAAGTAATAGAAAGTAATCCAGTTAAAGTAAACCTACCCAACCCTGGCCTTTGATATCAAGGCGAGTGTTGATGAAAAAATTAAGAATATCTGTTTTTAACTGTCACACACAGAAAGAAAAGAAGACACCTGTGAAAGCAATGTGGCTTGCTCAGGGTTGGGTAGGGTTACTTTAACTGGATTACTTTCAATGACTTTTGGATTACTCCAAAACCAAATATGCTAATAAAAGACAAAAGAAACTAAATATGAATAAAATGACTACATTTTGTGCAGGCTTGGGGAGTAACGGAACACATGGAACGGCAAAAATGATGGTGGCAAGCTGTTTGGATTTATTTTCATTTTCTTTCTGTCGCATTTTTTGTTCGTTTTGCCGGAGATCAAAGAGATCAAAGCCAGGAGAGAAAGCTTACCACGTGTTGTGAGTCATTATATTATTCATATTTAGTTTCTTTTGTCTTTTATTAGCATATTTGGTATTGGAGTAATCCAAAAGTAAGTGAAAGTAATCAAGTTAAAGTAACTCTACCCGCTTGGACTGGAGTGCCGCGTCCAATTTCGTTGTCACAATATATTCAAGCCATGTTGTAACAATGACAATAAAGGTCTATTCTATTCTATTCTAAAAAGCAGGATTGTAAATAACAATGAAAACCAAACTTTTTTTCAGGTTGTATTCAGGTGGCAGTTAAAATGCTAATATGGATCGAAATTGCACACACACACATGCGTGCCATAACCTTTACAGATGATTAGCAGTGCCCACCAGTGATTAATGGGGGACCTCAATTTAAGCTTTTTTTCTCTTCCTCAGCGGAACTGGCCTACGAAACGTTCAAAACAAACATAAACAAAGAATAACATTTTCATGTAGTATTTTTATAATAACCTCAAACAGGGCTATTCCTTTTGGCCGCCAATTCCTAGCAGTCCACTTTGACCCACCCCGGGAATATTAATAAAGTTCTATCTGAGTCCTTTCCTATTTGCTAAAAAAACCCTACAATCAGAGAAAAAGGGGTATGTCTGGGAATCCCATTGACAAGAAAATGATGAAACAGCAATCTCTCATCTTCTTAGCTGCACCGCTTATCCTCAGTAGGGTTGCGGGGGTGCTGGAGCCCATCCCAGCAATCATCGGGCAGTGGGCAGGGGACACCCTGAACGGGTTGCCAGCCAATTGCAGGGCACACAGGGACAGACAACTCATTCACACCTAGAGACAATTTGGACCGGCCAATTCACCTGAAATGCACGTTTTAGGAATGTGGGAGAAAACCGGAGTGCCCGGAGGAAACGCACGCAAGCACGGGGAGAACATACAAACTCCACACAGGAAGTCCGGTAGCCGGATTTGAAACCACACAGGAGGTTCCCAATACCTTAGAACTGTGCCTGCACACGCGCTAACCACTGCGCCGCCATGCTGCTGAAACAGCAATATTTAATGAAATAATTGATCATCTTTGTACTTTGTACTTTGATAGTTTTTTGAACTGGTGGCTTTAACAAGATCGATGTTTAAGATATCACCATTTTCTATTGCGTTCAAACGTTTCTGTTTCCGAATGTGCAGTCGAGAAATCAGTTTGGGTATTAAGGTCAACTCAAATAAAACTTTTAACTTCATCTAATTAAAGAACGAAATACTATTTCTAAAAAAGCAATCACATTGATGTACCCTTGGGAAGATAGCCGGTCTGACAAATTTGTTTTCGTCCCTTCAACTGGGAAACAAATTGGACGAACAAAGCAATCTAGTTGCAATATGTCAGGATTTCAAGAAAACAGACCTTCATTGCTCCTTAGCTGTCGCGCTAATAAAATTTGAAGACTTGTATAAGTCTTTCTTTGTTTCATTAGAATTTTATAAATATATATATATATATATATATATACACATCTAGAGGAGAAGAACACCCATGTGCGGATGCTGTTCCTGGACTTCAGTTCAGCATTCAACACCATCATCCCACAACAAAATCCTTAAGATTCATCACCAACTCCATCAAAACCTGTCTGCTCCCTCCCCATCTGAATTTCCTTCTCCTTGTCACTTCTTCTCCAGTTTTGCTCCACCCACGACTGCTGAATTATCCAACCTCATACTCAAATCCAAGCCCACCACTTGCCAGCTCGATCCCCTCCCTTCATCCCTTGTTAAATCCTGCCTCCCTTCCCTGCTTCCTCTCATATCTGCCATTATTCACTCCTCACTCTCTTCTGGTATTGTCCCATCACTTTTCAAAACCGCTGCTGTTACTCCTACACTTAAAAAACATGGTGCTGACCCCAACAACTTCGACAACCTCCGCCCCATCTCCAACCTTCCATTTATTTCAAAAATCCTTGAAAAAACTGTTGCTGCTCAACTCCACTCGCACCTGTCCCTCCACTCTCTCTATGAGCCCTTTCAGTCTGGTTTCCGCCCCCGCCACAGCACAGAGACTGCCCTAATCCGTATTGTAAATGATCTCCTCATAGCATCCGACTCCGGTTTAGTCTCCATCCTCATCCTCCTAGACTTGAGCGCCGCCTTCGACACAATCTCTCACCCTATCCTCCTCAATAGACTCTCCTCCATTGGTCTCACCCATACTCCCCTCAGTTGGTTCCATTCCTATCTCACTGGCCGCACTCAGTTTGTCCAGCTGAAATCCTTCACCTCAAAGCCCTCCCTAGTCACCACAGGTGTACCCCAGGGATCTGTCTTAGGTCCTCTTCTCTTCATCGTCTACCTCTTGCCTCTTGGTCATATCCTCCGCAAATTTAATATCCACTTTCACTGCTTTGCTGATGACACCCAACTCTACCTCTCCTGCAAACCAAACTCCATACTCCCACCTCCCTCCCTCACCTCTTGCCTTTCCGAACTCAAAACATGGTTCACAACAAACTTTCTTAAATTAAATGCCAATAAAACAGAATTCCTCCTTCTTGGCACCAAATCCACTTTATCCAAAGTAAACAACTTCTCTCTCAACATCGACAGCTCCTTAGTGTCCCCCTCCCCCCAGGTCAAGAGTCTGGGTGTCATCCTGGATAGCATGCTTACCTTCCACTCACATATCAACACCATCACCCGCACTGCTTATTTCCACCTCCGCAATATTACCAGACTCCGCCCTTCCCTCACCCCCCACACTACTGCTATTCTCGTCCACAGTCTTGTCACATCCCGCCTTGACTACTGCAATGCTCTCCTCTTCGGCCTTCCCCAAAAGTCCCTCCATAAAATTCAGCTGGTTCAAAACGCCTCTGCTCGCATCATCACAAAAACATCTTCCCAGCAGCACATCACCCCCGTTCTCCAACAGCTACACTGGCTTCCTGTTCAGCATCGCATCAGCTACAAACTCATCTTATATACATATATGGCCATTCACAACCTGGCTCCTCCTTACCTGTCCGACCTTCTCCAGGTGCACGTCCCCACTCGCTCCCTCAGATCCTCGTCCTCCCTCCGACTGTCAGTGCCCCCTGCCCATCTGAGCACCATGGGAGCCAGAGCCTTCAGTCGCGCTGCTCCCAAGCTTTGGAACAATCTACCTCCGGACCTCCAAAACTGCACACCTCTCTCCACTTTTAAGTCCCGTCTAAAAACACACCTGTTCAGGACTGCCTACAACACATAGCTTCTCCATTTCTTATGTTTTTATGATTTTATGTCTTGTTTTTATTTATTATTTCGTTTACAACTTTTTTAAATTGTATTTTTTTTCTTTCATTGTTTGTACAGTGTCCTTGGGTGGCCTGAAAGGCGCTTTTAAATAAAATGCATTATTATTATTATTATTATTATTAACATCTGGTGGACAAAATGAGACTCCTGGGTTTCAACACCCCCCTGCGGAACTGGCTGCTGGACTTCCTCTGTGACAGACCCCAATCAGTGCGGATAGGTCAGAACAGTTCAGATGTCATCTACCTCAGCACGGGCTCCCCCCAAGGCTGCGTCCTAAGCCCCTTGCTGTTCACCTTGATGACACACGACTGCGTCCCTAGGTCCGCCACAAACCACATCGTGAAGTATGCTGACGACACAACAGTGGTGGGCCTCATCAGGGATGACAACGACCTGGCCTACAGAGAGGAGGTGGAGCAGTTGGTGGGCTGGTGCAGGGACAACAGCCTGGTCCTGAATGTCGACAAAACTAAAGAGATCATTGTCGACTTTAGGAAAAACCAGCCCAACCATGCCCCACTTTGCATCAACAACAAGGCTGTGGAGGTTGTCAGCAGTATCAAGTTCCTAGGGGTGCACATTACAAACAAACTCACCTGGTCCGTAAACACTGCATCACTGGTTAAGAGGGCACAGCAGCGCCTGTACTTCCTGCGGAGGATGAGGAGAGCCCACCTGCCCCCACCCTCCCTCATTACATTCTACAGGGGCACCATAGAGAGTATCCTGACCAGCTGTATCTCTGTGTGGTGTGGAGGCTGCAGCGCTACCGACTGGGGTAGTGTGAGGAGGGTAACGAGGACAGCAGAGAAAATAATCGGGACTACACTTCCCTCCATTCAGGACATTGGCCAGAAGCACTGCCTATCCCATGCTAAAAACATTACCGGGGAACCCTCTCACCCCCATCATGGACTGTTCACTCTGCTAGCCTCTGGGAAGAGGTACTGCAGTGTGCGGTGCAGGACCACCAGGCTCCGCAATAGTCTAGTCCCCCTGGCCATTAGACTGTTAAATGGTCAATCTAACATATAGTTAACTTAAATCTAAACGGCTGCTAATCTGACTTTTGCACTACTGGCAGTTTTTTTTTATAGCTTGCCACTCCTTGCACATTGCTCTCTGCACTATTGTAATTACAGCGTTATTGTTACAGTGTTAATGTTACTGTGTACCTGACTTGTTAACCTGACTGCCCATTTTGCGCATCTGGTTAGCTACTCTTCTTGCACTATCGGCACTATGGTAAAATACTATACGTAGCCAAAATACAATACAACATTATTTATATCTGTACATTCAAGGAAACTGTGGGGGTCAGATGCATCGACATTTCGTTCTGTATACACGTGTACTAGAATGACAATAAAGTAGATCTGAATCTGAATCTGAATCTGAATCTGTAAAGTGAAAAGAAAGCTCTTTGATATGCTTTGTTGGCAGTCTTGAACTGCAATGAGATCAAAGAGATCAAAGCCAGCAGAAAAGCTAATGTTGTGACTCATCCATTTGCAGAAACTGTAATAATAAAAACCTCGTCATCCAGTCCAGCGTGAATGTGGATCTTTGGTGGGACGTGTACACCGCGGTTACATATATATATATATATATATATATATATATATATATATATATATATATACGCACGGGGAGAACATGAAAACTCCACACAGGAAGGTTTGATCTAAAGTAAAAATATTACAGATCATTTTGCTGATTTGAGTCATTTTCTCATTTACAAAAAAACAGGAAAAGGTTATGCTGTAGTAAAACAATTATTTGTTCCAATGGTCGATATTTTTTCATAATTTAACTATTATTTTGTCATTTTTAGATAAAATAACCCTAAACCTTGAAAAACACAAAAAGTAAAATATCGGGAAAAGCGTGTCGGGAAGCAGGAAGTTGGAACTCATTTGCGTAGACGATCTGTCACTTTAATCGAGAAAGAAAAGTGGTCCGACACACAAACGGACCAAAAACAAAACAAAGCAGGCTCAAATGCAGGCAAAACTACAGACTAGGCATTTAACGGGATTAAACAGAACTTGCAGGAATCTCTCAGAATGTTACACCAAAGTGCAACAAAGTCCAACAAGCACAACAAGAATAAACAGGGCAGTTCCAAAAGGCAGGTTTAAGTACCCATAGGAGTAATCAGGAAAATGCAGGTCAGCCGGTGTCAAGGGGCGGGCCAGCTGGGCGCCATGACAACCGTGCAGGACATGACATAAAATCCATAAAAAACAGCTAAATTATTGACAAGAATCAATCATCTGATAGGGCGGCACGGTGTGGAGTTTGCATCTTCTCCCCGTGCTTGCGTGGGGTTCCTCCGGGCACTCCGGTTTCCTCCCAAATTCCAAAAACATGCATTTCCGGTTAATCGGCTGGTTGAAATTGTCCCTAGGTGCGAATGAGCGAGTGAGTTGTCTGTCCCTGTGGCTGACATTCAGTTGAGGGTGTCCCCTGCCCACTGCCAGAAGATAGCTGGAATGAGCTCCACCACCCCCGCGACCCTATTGAGGATAAGCGGTGCAGATAATGGATGTATGGAAGAATCTGCTGAGCTGAAATCAGGATAAAAGAAAAGAAAAACATAATGTCAGCTTGGGTTGAGAGGTCGCAGGTTTGATTCACGGCTCCTCTGAGTTCAATGTTGAAATATCTTTGCGCAATGCACTGAACCCCTAATGCCCCCGATAAGCAGGTAGGCGCGCTATCGATGCGTGGGTGTGTGTTTGTGAATGGGTAAGTGTGAAGCACAGTATAAAGCGCTCAGGGTTGGGTAGGGTTACTTTAACTTGATTACTTTCAATTACTTTTGGATTACTCCAATACCAAATATGCTAATAAAAGACAAAATAAACTAAATATGAATCAAATGAAGACTCACAACACGTGGTAAGCTTTCTCTCCTGGCTTTGATGTCTTTGATCTCCGGCAAAACTAACATAAAATGCGACAGAAACAAAATGAAAATAAATCCAAACAGCTTGCCAACATCATTTTTGCCGTTCCTCGCATTCCCTTACTCCCCAAGCCTGCACAAAATGTAGTCATTTTATTCATATTTCGTTTCTTTTGTCTTTTATTAGCATATTTGGTATTGGAGTAATCCAAAAGTAATTAAAAGTAATCAAGTTAAAATAACCCTACCCAACCCTGGAGCGCATCCCAGCCATCTCCGGGCAGTGGGCAGGGGACACCCTGAACTGGTTGCCAGCCAATCGCAGGGCACACGGGGACAGACAACTCACTCGCTCATTCACACCTAGGGACAATTTGGACCGGCCAATTCACCTGAAATGCATGTTTTTGGAATGTGGGAGGAAACCAGAGTGCCCGGAGGAAACCCACGCAAGCACGGGGAGAACATACAAACTCCGCACAGGAAGTCTGGAGCTGGATTTGAACCCACGACAGGTTCCCATGACATGAACTGTGCCGCACAAGCTGCCGTGCTGCCCTTCATGTAAGGCGCTAACCTGCTTATTGGGGGCATTAAGGGTTCAGTGTCTTACCCAAGGACACTTCGACATGTAACACGGAGGAGCCGGGAATCGAACCTGCGATCTTTTGATCCCAAGATGAGTTCTCCACCTCCTAAGCCACTGCCGCCCCGGGTAAGTGTGAAGCACAGTATAAAGCGCTTTAGGAGGTCTTCAGTGACTTGAAAAGGGCTATATAAATGAGGATCATTTATGTATTTAGGTACCAGGATAATTTCATCTTTAAAAAATTAAATTAAATTTCAAATATTTTTGTCAGACAGTGTGCCTCAAGATATTTTTTTAATAAAAAAAATGTGCCTTAACTAAAATTGGTTGGGAAACATTGCCTATGAGATCTTGTCATTTACGTTTGTTGAAAACAAACACAAACACGCATTATAAAAAAAGTTTTGCTCTTTTTTGATAATAGAAAGGGACTATTTGAGAAGGGATTATATAACATCAGACGACCGCCACCCAAAATAAATTTAAATATATCCATGAATTGCAACCAGTTCAGGGTGTCCCCTGCCCACTGCCCGAAGATGGCTGGGATGGGCTCCAGCACCCCCGCGACCCAAATGAGGATAAGCGGAGCAGATAATGGATGGATGGATGGATGGATATCCATGAATAGATAAACAAAACACAAAAATGGGTAGGATTTTATAAGCATATGCTTCTTCCTACTCCCTTTCGAACATGTCTGATAACGTTATTTGTGGTTTTTCCGTTGTTATTTTTTTTCCCCGATTTGTTGTTTTCTTTTTGTTTTGTCATATTCGAAAAAAAGGTTTCATTCATCCATTCATTCATTCATTCATTCAAACACAAAAACGTTTTGTCACTTTTTTGCTCACATAGTCATCACACAAACCACATTACGCTTGTGTGACCAATATACCGGGTTGGGTAGGGTTACTTTAACTGGATTACTTTCAATTACTTTTGGATTACTCCAATACCAAATATGCTAATAAAAGACAAAAGAAACTAAATATGAATAAAATGACTCCATTTTGTGCAGGCTTGGGGAGTAACGGAATACTTGAAACGGCAAAAAGCTGTTTGGATTTATTTTCATTTTGTTTCTGTCGCATTTTATGTTAGTTTTGCTGAGATCAAAGAGATCAAAGCCAGGAGAGAAAGCTTACCACGTGGTGTGAGTCATCATTTGATTCATATTTAGTTTCTTTTGTCTTTTATTAGCATATTTGGTATTGGAGTCATCCAAAAGTAAATGAAAGTAATCAAGTTAAAATAACCCTACCCAACCCTGCCAATATAATAGAGTACTTGTTTTAAATAAAATAAAAATTAAAACTCAAATGCATATTCCACATGGTTCCTTTAGAATAGAATAGAATAGAATAGTATAGTATAGGATAGAATAGAATAGAATAGAATGGAATATACCTTTATTGTCATTGTTACAAAATGGTTTGAACATATTGTGACAACAAAATTGGACGTGGCACTCCAGGTTCACATTTGACAGTGAGGATAAAAGAAAACAAAGAAGATAAAGGAACAAAGAATATAAGGTTATAATTTACACAATATTTACACAAGAAATGTGGGCATGTAGGATGTTACATACAGTTTTGGCATCGTATTAGCGTTAGAGCAAAAATAGTCAACATTGCAGTGTTCTCGCTTGCCCGCGTCCCTGCGTCCCAGACGCATCATTTTTGCTGGGGACGCATTGTCTCAAATCAACGTGCGTCCCCGGGACGCAACCTTTTTGCCACAAAATTGTCATTATTACCCGATTACTTTTTTTATTTTAACAAAGATTTACTGCACTCCAAACCTTTCGTCAGGCAGATCCGCCATCGTTGTTTTGGTCTCGCGGTTCGAGTTTTCGTCTGCACGCCGATCCTGTTGTGTAGTGAAAGGAAGTCCGTCCTTTTTCCGAACCGTCTTTTTTGGCTCAACTCATTAAAAAGAGCCGGCTCTCATACGGCTCACTTGCTTTGATGATTGATATTACGAATTAGGTTGTAGAAAGAAGTTAAGAAAAAAATGAAGTATAAAAGGAGAAAATTAAAAAAAACAGGTTTGTGGTTATCCCCTTAATCGGTATATTACCAACAATAATTTGATGCAGAAAATGAATTCATAATTTGATGATTAAAACTGGGCAGCGCGGCGGCGCAGTGGTTAGCGCTTGTGCGGCACAGTTCATGTCTTGGGAACCTCCTGCGTGGGTTCAAATCCAGCTCCAGACTTCCTGTGTGGAGTTTGTATGTTCTCCCCTTGCGTGGGTTTCCTCCGGGCACTCCGGTTTCCTCCCACGTTCCTGAGCGAATGAGGTGTGATTGCGCAAATGAGTTGTCTGTCCCTGTGTGCCCTGTGAATGGTTGGCAACCAGTTCAGGGTGTCCCCTGCCCACTGCCTGATGATTGCTGGGATGGGCTCCAGCACCCCCGCGACCCTACTGAGGATAAGCGGTACGGCTAATGAGATGAGATGAGATGAGAGATGATTAAAACTGAATGAGTACATAGATTCATATTATATATTTGTCACCCATTTACAATTTCAACCTGGATAACACTCAATTTTTGGGGACCCATAGATCTCTGTTGGGACCCATAGATTTTTTAACATGCGAGTCCCGGGACCCATCACTTTTCACAAGTAAAATGAACACTGCATTGTGCAAAGTAAGCATAGGCATGAATACAATTTTACAATCTGCATGAGGTAGTAAAGTGAGACTGAACACAGAAGGGAATTCGCCCATCAACGTGAACGAGTAGCCGTAAAACAACTAGAGAATAAATAGAACTTAGATCTATCTTCTAAAAGAGGGCCTACTCCAGTCAATGGATTATGTTGTTCAGTAGGCTGAGGCTTGTTCTTGGAAAGAACTCCCAACAAATCACATTTACATCTCCGGGAGAGCCCCTAAAAGCAAGGGTACTCGCCCCTGCACTTACATGCATTCTGAAAACGACATGATGTGTGTTGGGTGTTGGGAGGTTAGCATCCGCATCTCACCCAATTTTACTCTGGTGCTTCATCTCTCGAGTGCCACCACTCCTATTTCATGTGGACAGATTGTCCCGCATGTCCGGAGGCTACGCCCCCCCCACAAAAACATAGGGCCCCAGTTCTGCGCAATGTTCCCTGTAATTTTCCTTACGGGTCTGAGCGTTCACACCAAGTCGGTGAGCAACGCTTGAAACAACAGTGAGCAACGGCAATCCCAAGTGTGGCAACTAAGTCATTATCAAACCTGTCCAAAACTTGACATCACGTTACATTTTGCCGAGTTTCCGGCAATGCAAAATTATTTTTCTCTTTTGAATGAATTGACTCATGTACTGTTGGAAAGGTTGTACGGCCTACAAACGTCATTTGTTTTTACAATTCTTTCACAAGATTTCCATTTTTTTTTTTTTCCTGGTATCTTTTGTCGCATAATACTAACATTTTGGGGGTCTTATTGAGTCGGTTGCACGATACACAACTGTATTTAATCACATTTTTTTAGTGTAATGTCAATGTTGGCAACAAGATTGACTTTATCTCATCTCATCTCATTAGCTGCACCGCTTATCCTCAGTAGGGTCGCGGGAGTGCTGGAGCCCATCCCAGCAATCATCGGGCAGTGGGCAGGGGACACCCTGAACTGATTGCCAGCCAGTTGCAGGGCACATGGGGACAGACAACTCACTCGCTCATTCACAACTAGGGACAATTTGGACCAGCCAATCCGCCTGAAATGCATGTCTTTGGAATGTGGGAGGAAACCGGAGTGCCCGGAGGAAACCCACGCAACGTCGAGGAGAACATACAAACTCCGCACAGTAAGTCCGGTAGCTGGATTTGAACCCACACAGGAGGTTCCCAAGACCTTAGAACCGTGCCGCACACGCGCTAACCACTGCGCCGCTGTGCTGCCCATTGACTTTTTATAATTGGAAATTATTTAAATGCAACACAAACTTCTTTTTCCCTGTTTTTTTCTCATTTTTCAAATTACTTTTAAAAAAATATCTTATTTTGTCTATTTTTTCCCAGCTATTTTTTTTTTTGCTTTTTTGTTCTCTATTTCCTTTTTCCTTTCATTTGTTTCTTTTTCCTTTTTTCTGGCTTATTTTCTGAATTTTTCCTGCTCCTTTTTTCTCTTTTTCTCTCCTATTGTTTCTTTTTTCTCCAGCTCTTCACTACTTTTTCATTTTGGTATTTTTTTTTTATTGTTTGTTCTATTGTTAAAGTTATTTTGTGCATAATTTTAGATAATATTTGGTCGTGTAGGGATTAAAGAAGCAAAAACAACCTGAAGAGCCGTTTGGGACCCGAAAGAGCCGGAGATCTATGGGTCCCCAAAATTTAGTGTTATCGAAGTTGAAATTGTGAATCGGCGACAAATATATCACATAAATCTATATATTCATTCAGTTTTAATCATCACAGTTCATTGGTAATACAAATCAGCTATCACTTCGAGATTTTTCAGTTCACAACAATGTTGTACATTATACAAAATAATATTGCTGAAATAATTATATTAATCTATATTTTTAATCAGTTTTAATCATCACAGTTAATTGGTAATACAAAGCAACTTATCACTTCAGATTTTTCAGTTCATATATTCTTCATGGTTTGCTGTCACGCCACAGTTGTAATGCCTTCTCAAGGTCCAAACCATTATCATCCTCCTCATAGCGTAACCAGGAATATAATTTAGTCCATTTTGGCAGAAAAGTCCTTTTCTTGCTCGGAGTATTATTTTGTTTATTTTCTTTCGTCGAATTGTTCACTTCAACACACGTGTTTTCCTTGCCTCCGCGATCTTCCGAAGAATTTCTCCGCTGTTTTTTCGTGCCGGGATTATTACCGTTGTTATCACTTTCTGCATTGTGTTTCGACTTATTACTGACACTGAAGAAATTACGAATTTTGTGTTGATTTTCACCTTAACCCGACGAAGCACTACAACAATGACGTCATCTCGGAGCGACGTGATTTCGCTTTTCGAGATCGGCGTGCAGACGAAAACTCGAACCGCGAGACCAAAACAACAATGGCGGATCTGCCTGACGAAAACTTTGGAGTGCGGTAAATCTTTGTTAAAATAAAAAAGTAATCGGGTAATAATGACAATTTTGTGTCAAAATCGTTGCGTCCCAGGGACGCATGTTGATTTGACACTATGCGTCCCCAGCAAAAATGATGCGTCTAGGACGCAGGGACGCGGGCAAACCAGAACACTGGTACAGTGTGTCATTTCATCATCTCTCAGCCACCATGACTGTTGAGATCATGGCTAACAAGTCAAGGCCAAGGGTGTGGGAGCGTGTTTGGAAATCAGCTCAGCATGAATAAAAAAATCCTCATTAGGGACATTGTGGGTCTCTGGTGAGTGTGTTATTGTAAACACATCCATCCAGCAGTAATTGGAAGGTCAGAGAAGAAGCCATATGGCCGGTGTAATTTTTCCCATTTAGCGCTTTAAATGTATTCAGGGAAAAAAACCTAATCGTGAATTTGTAGCCAAATCACATTGTTTTTATATTATGTTGCAAACATGCACATCCGAGTGTAATAATTCCAAAACCCTCTAGCAAAATTCATCACCATGATGATTGTCAAAAAAATGGGTGGTACCAGTGCTCTAGCCCCGCAAACGCACACAACTGCGAGGGCATCAAGTGCCCAGAAGGGGCCCCAAAATAAATCAGGGTCATGAAAAAAAGTGTTAAAAGTGTTCATAATAGCGCTAATATGGTTAATACAAAAGCAGCATAAACCAAATTTCCAGAAAAAAGGGGTGAATCTGTTTTGTGTCATGTCGTCATGGCACCCAGCTGGCCCCGCCCCTTGACACCGGCTGAGACGCATTGAATTGATTGCTTGTGGAGTACTTAAACGCTCCTTTTGGGACTGCCCGTTGCCAGACCATTGCTTAACCTTGAGGAAAACCGGTTCATGCCTGTTTGTTCTGAGTAAATGTAATTTTGATTGCCTTTAAATCTGTTTTGTTTTGTCTTTGGTCCGTTTGTGTTGGAGAACTTTTCTTCCCTAAATTAAAGTGACAGATCGTCTACGCATTTGGGTTCCTACTTTCTGCTTCCCGGTCCGTTTCCTGACACTTTGTGCCCCGGCCTATCTCCAGTCTCATGGTGGCCCCCTCCCCGCCCAGTGTTATGTTCGATTATGCCTCATTCGTACCAAAAGTAATTGAAAGTAATCAAGTTAAAGTAACCCTACCCAACCCTGTAGATATATAGATAGATAGATAGATAGATAGATAGATAGATAGATAGATAGATAGATAGATAGATAGATAGATAGATAGATAGATAGATAGATAGATAGATAGATAGATAGATAGATAGATAGATAGATAGATAGATAGATAGATAGATAGATAGATAGATAGATAGATAGATAGATAGATAGATAGATAGATAGATAGACAGACAGGGTTGGGTAGGGTTACTTTAACTGGATTACTTTCAATGACTTTTGGATTACTCCAATACCAAATATGCTAATAAAAGACTAAATAAACTAAATTTGAATAAAACGATGACTCACAACAGGTGGTAAGCTTTCTCTCCTGGCTTTGATCTCTTTGATCTCCAGCAAAACTAACATAAAATGCGACAGAAACAAAATGAAAATAAATCCTAACAGCTTGCCAACATCATTTTTGCCGTTCCGTGTATTCCGTTACTCCCCAAGCCTTTTATTCATATTTAGTTTTAGCATATTTGGTATTGGAGTAATCCAAAAGTAATCGAAAGTAATCCAGTTAAAGTAACCCTACCTAACCCTGCATCAAAGCAGCTCAGTTAAAGCCAGTGTTCATTACTGCACTATAGGAAACACACTGGCCAAAAATGACATCCCTGGCAGAGTTTCTAGGCAAAAAATACTCCTGTCACAAAAGAACAAAAAAGTCATATCACATTTGCCAAAAAAACCTCTCGATGATCTTCAAGACTTTTGGAGAAACATTCGGTCGACTGATAAGTCAAAAATGGAACTTTTCGGAAGGTGTGCAGCCCGTTACAGATGAGTTGGCAATAACTCCTCCACAGCGTTATGACAGACCATTATCGTAAATGTCGGATTTCTGTTATCGCTGCCAAAGGTGGCACAAATTGCTATTTGGTTCTGGGGTAATTACTTTTTCACATAGCGCCAGATAGGTTTTGATTGTTTTTGTGCCTTAATTGTCATGGCCAGCATGGTCGCCGTGGCGACCGGCTGGCCCCGCCCCCCTGGGCACCAGCTGAAGCAGATCGCCTAATTTGCGCGTTTGCTTCTTAAGGGTGGGTTGTGGGTATTGCGGGTGCTGGTTCATTACATTGTCTGTTCTGTTTTGCTCTGTCCTGTTTTGTTTGAGTCGGAGGAAACCTGTGTTTGCACTTTTTGAGTAAAAGCTTGTTTTGTTAGTATTCCTAGTCTAAGTTCCTGTTTGCCTGTTTTTGTTCTGTCCCTGAGAGTTGGACGACTTTTATTTTGCTAAATAAAAGTTCTGATCGTCAACGCAAATGAGTTCTCCCTTCCTGCCCCCTGCCTCCGTTCTGGTCCGGTCTCCTGACATTAATGAATGGAATCAACATTTAAATACTGCATTTTGTATTTCCTTGCGTTGTCTCTAAGTGCTATTAGGTGGTTTGAAGATCTGAAACTTTTGTGAGTGCGAAATATGAAAAAAACGGTGCAGATAATGGTGTCACGACCGGTGCAAGCATGGGACCCAAATGCGTAACGTTTCACACGATGCTTTATTAAGGGATCGGGGAAATCAGGGCGAGCCGGGACAGGAAAACCGAGCTTAGCATTAAAGCATTAAAATTATGTGCAATATTTTTACTTTAGATCAAACCTTCCTGTGTGGAGTTTTCATGTTCTTCCCGTGCGTGCGTGGGTTTCCTCCAGGCACTCTGGTTTCCACCCACATTCCAAAAACATGCATGTCAGGTTAATTGGCCGGTCCGAATTGTCCCTAGGTGTAAATGAGCGAGTGAGTTGTCTGTCTCTGTGTGCCCTGCGACTGGCTGGCCACCAGTTGAGGGTGTCCCTGCCCGAGGACAGCTGCGATGGGCTCCAGGACCCCCGCGACCCTACTGAGGATAAGCAGTGCAGATAATGATGTCACGACCGGTACAAGCATGGGACCCAAATGCGTAACGTTTCACACGATGCTTCATTAAGGGATCGGGGAAATCAGGGCTAGCCGGGACAGGAAAACCGAGCTTCGATCAGGGATCGATACAGGAAACAGAATCAGGATATGGGTAGCCGAGAATGGAGCTTGACATCTATCAAAAGTGCTTGATTGCATGCGCAGAGGTTTGCAGACGGACTGACCAGGAGTGAACGAGAAAGACGTGCTTAAATAGGAGGAGGACTAATTAGGGAACGAGTGGCAGCTGGTGCTGAAAGGGTGAGAGCAGGTGACAAATCATGACAAATAGATGGATATTTTTACTTTATTTTCATTTATTTTATTATGTTTTCAATCTTATTAAGCTGCATCAAACAAAATAAGTTATAGTAACCCGGGTGCTGAAGATACTGAACAATGGCATGATTCTGAAAATACTTTTTCTCTGTATAGTGCATATCATGAGACGATGAGCATATACAAAGGATAGATATTCACACAAAGTTTCTTGATTGTAATTTTCTAGGTAATAAGTGATAAATTGCCACAAGAAGGCTTACATACCGATACATAATGAGGAAACTGTTCATTTGATGGATGCTACTTTAGCTTATTTACTGTAACATTATGCACCGATTGATCTTCCAAGACATGAATATAAGAAACAAACCATGATTGATTTCTCATTAGCTGCACCGCTTATCCTCAGTAGGGTCGCGGGGGTGCTGGAGCCCATCCCAGCAATCATCGGGCAGTGGGCAGGGGACACCCTGAACTGGTTGCCAGCCAATCGCAGGGCACACGGGGACAGACAACTCGCTCGCTCATTCACACCTTGGGACAATTTGGACCGGCCAATCCCCCTGAAATGCATGTCTTTGAAATGTGGGAGGAAACCGAAGTGCCCGGAGAAAACCCACGCACGCACGGGGAGAACATACAAACTCCGCACAGGAAGTCCGGTAGCTGGATTTGAACCCACACAAGAGGTTCCCAAGACCAGAGAACTGTGCCGCACACGCGCTAACCACTGCGCCGCCGTGCTGCCCCAAGTAAAATATCATGCATTGAAAATCAAATAACCACTGTGGATCTTTAAAAGAGTTTTGAATAGGAGCGCTGATCCAGGTATCAGATTTGATACCTGTCATGATTGCCCATTCAAGGCACCTGTGACTGCCCAATTGGCGCCAACAGCCCTGAGAGCTGATTGGCTGAGAAACTCTTTTTAAACCCCCGGCTTCCAAGAGAAAGTCGTCAGATCGTTGCAAACCGATGCTCCCAGCTCGGCAAGCTCTCACTTTCAGACACTTTTCCTGCCCTGTTTTCCTCTGCCTGATACCCGTTGCCGACCTGATTCTGGACTCGATTCTGCCCTGTTCTGCCATCCTGACATCCGACCTGTTTTGCCCCGCTACCTGCCTGAAACCTGTTGCCGACCTTGTTTCCAAACTCGATACCGCCCTTGCTCTCCCGTCCCGGCTAACGACTAGTATTCCTGCAAATCTACGACCATCCTCGCTCGACACGGAAGTGCTACTTCCGCGTTTCCAGATCGGGGGACGCAAGCACTGCTCTCCCTCTTTATCAATAAAACTGAGTAAACAAACGCTACTGGGTCCCGTCTCCGTTTTTGGTTCATGACAATACCGATACCTGCCATTTGCATCGATGATAGCAAAAATGGTTGAGATGTCATTAAAAGTTGAAAGTAGACTTTTTTTTCTATTAAGTATGTGATAACAATGTCCAACTGAGTTCAAAGAGCCTTTATTTTTTTCCCACAAAGCATTTCTGCTTTTTTCTCACTTTTAGCAACGCTGGTATGGAGTGCTCAATACATTAGAAATTTGGAAAGGGGCGTGGAGATGCATTTTATGCTTGTCCTTACGATGTTTTTTGTAAGTGTAGCATGAAAATGGTGAAAGTAAGAAAAGGCCACTTTCAAATACGCCAACCAAAACACTAAAGAAATAATTTTTATTCAAAGTTATTTGTAAAAAGAAAAATAAGTAAAAATATGTGTATTACTATACTTTTATTGTTAAATATATGCTTGAGTCTGTAAAATGTTTGTTTTTTTGGTTTCAAGTCATGTTTATCTGTATATCCTTTCGGTGCATAATAGAGTATTTACGGTATTTGCCATTTTCACATCACGAGTTAATTTTAAAACCAAACTTCGAGATAACCAAGGTATATTGATCACTGTTGTAATATCACCCATAGTGACTCAGTCAAAAATCTTGGTATTATATTTGATCCTAATCTGTCGTTTCAGTCACACGTGAAAGATATTACTAGAATAGCTTTCTACCACCTCCGTAATATTGCGAAGATTCGTTCGATGCAGAGGTTTTAATTCATGGCTTTATTACTTCTCGGCTTGATTACTGTAATGTATTGCTTTCTGGTCTCCCGATTTCTAGCATCAAAAGTTTGCAGCTGGTTCAGAATGCGGCAGCTAGACTTTTGACTAAGACCAAAAAGTTTGAGCACATTACTCCTGTATTGGCCAACTTGCACTGGCTCCCAGTCCACTTAAGATGTGACTTTAAGGTTCTCTTATTAACATATAAATGTTTGCATGGACTTGCACCCTCTTCTCTCTCTGATTTGATTTCCGCCTATGTTCTTGCACGGAGTCTGTGTTCGGAAAATGCCGGTCTACTTGTGACTCCGAGAGCCAAGAAGTCTGCACGCTTGAGAGCGTTCTCCATCCGGGCCCCGGTGCTATGGAATGCCCTGAGATAAGATCTGCAACTTCAATGGAAGTTTTTAAATCAAGGCTTAAGACACACTTCTATTCCAAAGCTTATGATTGAGCCCACCTCATATTCTGTATTGTCCTGTCTTTTTCCGACTGCCTGCCTGATAGTGATACGAAGGAGGACGATTGGAGATGAGTCAGCGGACCAGCGTTTGACCTGAAGCATGTGAACGTCTGCATGGACCACCTGGCAGAGATGGGAAACTGCGTCGTGGCCGTCATAGACTTTCTGGACTAGTCTACAGGCTGGGGGGCGTCGCTGCTGTCATGCACTTTCCGGACAAATCTTCAACATGTTACCTAGTGTTTACTATGTTTGTGTACTGTAATGCTAAATGGAATCCACCCTGGTCATCCTGAAAGGGGGATACCACTTGTGAGGTCCCTTCTCTAGGTTTCTCTTTTTCCTCACGCTGAGGTTTTGAGTTGTTCCTTGCCCGCATGTTGGTTTAAGATCAGGTCATTGTGTCATTGTAATCCTGTGCAGTCCTTTGAGACATTTTTGTGATTAAGGGCTATATAAATAAATTTGCCTGGACTTGACTTGACTGTTTACCAGGGGTCTACAATGGTCTCCAGGGTGCTCCCTAAGGACAGTTGAGGTACCAGTGCTGAGTCATTGTGATTTCCTACAAAAACCTTTTTTTTTGCGGTTGACTGATTCTATTTACCTTTACTTCCTATAAGTAACTGGTAACAACATAGTAACAGCACAGTCATGACTTGATAGAAATGCATATCAAACTCGGTGCCCTTTTATGCTAATCAGTATAAAAAAGTAGCTCTCAGAGGGAAAGAATTTAGGGACCGCTGCTGTATTCTGATGCGTGAAATGTAGCTTCTATTTGAAAGGCAAGAACGGGGAAAACACAATCTATTACCTGCAAAGAAAGGCCAAATCCTCTTTTGGGGGCAAATTGGTTCCAGAATTACATTCCAATACTGCTTCAATCCAAACCGGTCGTCCGAATCAAGCAACCTGTTGATGGTGGATTTTAGAGGAGCTGGTCGGAATTTGGAACATTGCTATTCTCGGCCTCACTCTCTTGGCTTGTGTCATCATTGCAGCCCCAGTCTGATCATTTATGATGCGCCTGCAAGTACGTACATTTCTTAGACATTTCTCGAATAAACTTCCCTTATTTATTTTTCTTGGGCTTTGGGTTGGCGTTTGGACTCTACTTCAAGTAAGCCTTTTCTTTCTTTCACTATTTTCATGCTACACTGAGAAATATAAAATAAAAAATAAATTAAAAAAGAAAACATTCTAGGATGAGCATGACGTCACTCTCTAGCACATACCACCAGCCCCCACTCCTTAAATCTAATGTTTTCCGCCCCAAACCGCTCTGCTGACGTAAGATAAAAGCAGATAGGCTCTTTGAACTCAGTTGGGCATTGTTAACACGTACTTAATCGAGAAAATATTGTGAGGACACTTCAAATGACGTACCCCTGTCGTGTCCAGCATGGTCGCCGTGGTGACCGGCTGGCCCCGCCCCCTGGGTACGGCTGCAGTAGATCAGCTAATTTGCGTGTGTGCTACTTAAGGGTGGGTTGTGGGTTTTGCGGGGGCTGGCTCATTGCATTTTCTGTTTTGCATTTTCTGTCTGCATCTCCCGTTCTGTTTTGCTCTGTCCTGTTTTGTTTGAGTCGGAAGAAACCTGTGTTTGCACGTTTTTAGTTAAAGCCTGTTTGTTCTGTCTTGTCCCTGAGTTTTGGACGACTTTTATTTTACTAAATAAAAGTTTTGATCATCAACGCAATTGAGTTCTCCCTTCCTGCCTCCTGCCTCCGTTCTGGTCCGGTCTCCCTCGTCACAACCCCACCTATAAGGATTGAGATCTTGGGAGTTCTTGTCATATTTTGTCAGACGGAAGTTATTTTTATGTACAATCGGTATCTGTATGTGTAATTGTAGGTAATGAAAACTTAAGCTATAGGTAGCTATAGGTATTGAACTGGGGTGGCTCTGGATCAGGAGGTAAAGCGCTCGTCTTGGGATCAAGAAGTCGCAGGTTCGATTCCCAGCTCCTCCGAGTTATATGTCGAAGTGTCCTTGGGCAAGACACCCGATAGCAGGTAGTTGCATGGCTGACGCTGCTATCGGTTAGTTAGTGTGTAAAAGGGAAAGGTGTGAAGCACATTGTAAAGTGCTTTGGGAGGTCTTTGAGTTCTATCTGCACTCTTCATTTTTATTTTATTTGAATTCATTGATTTTATTATGTTTTATCTGTGGTTTTAATGCATTTTAAAAAACACATTTTACATTTTCATTGTCTTTTAACTGTAATTGTGTGTTTTTAACCTGTCTCTGCCATTTCTGTAAAGCACTTTGAATTGCCTTGTGTATGAATTGTGCTATACAAATAAACTTGCCTTGCCTTGCCTAAATATTCCAAGCGCCGGGGGACTCGAGAAATTTAGCCTCAAAGTTGACCATCCGGCTTGTTTGCTGTACAGCTGTAAAGTTATTGAAGAAACAATTGGAACAAATCGCAAATCCCATTAACATAACATGTTGTCATGGTTTGGTGCCTGCAGTCTCTTTTTTCCCCAAAAGATGCTTTACCCAATTTTTTAGACCCCCTCATTTTTCCTCTCCCTGTCAACCCTGCCTTGCCTTCATTGACTTGAAAAGCGCTATATAAATACAGAACATTTACATTCAAAAATGTAGTATGGAAAATGCCAAGCGCCAAAACACGTGCAAATATTAGGTACTAGACAGTTAAGAATATACCGATGCAAGAGCTGGACTGAAAAAACAGCATTAGCCGTTGTCCACGAAAACAAAGAAAAAATAAATACAGCGGAACCTCGGTTTTCGAACGACTCACAGTTCGAACAAATCGGAGTCCGAACAAAAAATTAGACAAATTCTTGCTTTGTACTTCGAACAAAAATCGGAGTTCGAACGCCGGTACGACGCGGGAGTGCGTACGCCAGGGTGGGATGCTGAGCGGCGTACGGGTGATGAAAATACGTGAAGTCGCAAAACCACGTAAAGTATTTCGCGATACAGCTAAAGCTAACTGTAGTGCAGTGGTACCGTCTAGGGGTGGATGTTTCACATCACATTTTTTTTTACTCCTTTTAATTTTCTCAGGTGCAATTGCACCTCCACTACACTAGAGGACGTCCGAGATTAAACAAATGTGTAGCCAATGGGCCGAGTTAGAGAATTTCGTCGAACTCCACCACCCCGATGAAGCTGCAGCCTCCAGAGTCATCAATGACTTTAACGACACTGTCATCAACCACTTCCGAAAAGTGCTAAAAAGAAGGCAGGAGCAAGTGTCATTGGATATTTTAAGAGAAAAGAACATCCTGTAGCAAAGGGATTTGAACGTGTAAGCACCCCATCGGACCGAAGAGCTCCCCGAAGTTTTCATGAAAGGCGACTCTCCTTCCAAACAATCATTTTCCTTCCTCCTCCATCCCTCTCCACTGTCCACCTGCGCCTTCTGCTGACCACCACAAAGGTGAAAAATCCTATTCATAATTCTTTTCTTTATCCTTTTTTTAATTTTTACACGTTCATGTGAGCGTAATCTTTCATACGGAAGATTACGATAATGCGAACGTACGATTAGCCTGGGTTACCTTTATGTTTACGTTAAACATTCAAGGTAAACATTCAGGGTGTTGGAACGGATTAAAACATTACATTATTTGTAACGGGAAAAATGATTTCGCTGTTCGAACAAATCGCTTTTCGAACAGGGTTCTGGAACGGATTTTGGTCGAGAACCGAGGTTCCACTGTACTTCTTTTTTTTTGGGTTTCCAATTCTGCCTCAAGATCCCGAATTACCAATCCAAAGCATGCGTTGACCCAACTCTGTTACTGGCGCAATTTAACCTAGTGTGTATGTGAGAGAGAGAGATAGAGAAAATATTTCGATCACACTCACGGTGCTAAAATTCCTGGGGCCACACATCTCTCCCTGATATCGACAATACAAGAGCATTTCCTCCAGCTGGTGACCCAACCGATCCAGCAGCTGCCTCATGGACGGTTGCGACTCCTTTGGAGGAGGCAAAAAGTGGTTAAAGTCCAAGATCCGGGAAAGGGGTGACCAGGGCGCCTCAGTGCGCTGAGACGGAGCCGCTAAAGCTTCCCTAGCGGCGGGGGACACCTGCCAATTCCTCCCCAGGAACCCGAGCCACCTCCCGGCGCTGAAGATGTCCGTCTTCTTCATCCGTCTGGGCAGGAGAAGATTCTGGTTGCAGATGGTGACGGCGGGGAAAACCAGGCGCTTGGCGTAGACCATGTGCGCTTTGGTGTAGACTGGTGATGTGAGCAAATAGCGCACGCGGTTGGAGGACCAAAGCAGCAAAAGGGCGACAGCGGCCAAAAACGCCAATAACCAGGCCACCCGACGCGGGTAAGACCCTCCTCCGAAGACGTGCCTCAAGCCGTGCAAGGTGCTGTGTTTGATAAAAAGCTTGCCCGCTTCAGCCAAAGTAGCCGGAGCTTTGGTTTTGGAGTTGCAGTGGCACATATTTTCTTTATTGCGTGTGCGTCAGTCCAAAGAGCTGCAGTCGGTGTGGTCGTGCGCAACCAGCGCTCGAATGCGCGCACACGGGTGGTTAAGAGTTAGACAGAGAAAGAGAGAAAAAGAGAGAAAGGGGGAGAGAAATGGAGCGATAGAAAGAGAGAGAGAGAGAGAGAGAGAGACGTAGCTCGTTCTGGGGAGAACATCTTGTATTCTGCGATTTTTAATAGAAAATGTCGCATGTCCTCTCTGGAATTAATATATATATCTCATCTCATTAGCTACACCGCTTATCCTCAGTAGGGTCGCGGGGGGCTGGAGCCCATCCCAGCCATCTCCGGGCAGTGGGTAGGGGACACCCTGAACTGGTTACCAGCCAATCGCAGGGCACACGGGGACAGACAGCTCATTCGCTCATTCACACCTAGGGACAATTTGGACCGGCCAATTCACCTGAAATGCATGTTTTTGGAACGTGGGAGGTACCGGAGTGTCCGGAGGAAACCCACGCAAGCACGGGGAGAACATGCAAACTCCACACAGGAAGTCTGGAACTGGATTTGAACCCACGGCAGGTTCCCGAGACATGAACTGTGCCGCACAAGCGATAACCACTGCGCTACAAACACGGAAACGGGTCTAAAACAACTATACATATGAGAGTAAATAAAATAATACCAGTGGTATATATATATATACATAGAGAGAGAGAGAGAGAGTGAGAGAGAGAGAGAGAGAGAGAGATCAAAGCCAGGAGAGAAAGCTTACCACGTGTTGTGAGTCATCATTTTATCCATATTTACCGGTAGTTTATTTTATCTTTTATTAGCACATTTGGTATTGGAGTAATCCAAAAGTAATTGAAAGTAATCAAGTTAAAGTAACCCTACCCAACCCTGTCTGTCTATCTATCTATCTATCTATCTATCTATCTATCTATCTATCTATCTATCTATCTATCTATCTATCTATCTATCTATCTATCTATCTATCTATCTATCTATCTATCTAGCTATCTATCTATCTATCTATCTATCTATCTATCTATCTATCTATCTATCTATCTATCTATCTATCTATCTATCTATCTATCTATCTATCTATCTATCTATCTATCTATCTATCTATCTATCTATCTAGCTATCTATCTAGCTAGCTATCTATCTATCTATCTATCTATCTATCTATCTATCTATCTATCTATCTATCTATCTATCTATCTATCTATCTATCTATCTATCTATCTATCTATCTATCTATCTATCTAGCTATCTATCTATCTATCTATCTATCTACAGGGTTGGGTAGGGTTACTTTAACTGGATTACTTTCAGTTACTTTTGGTTTACTCCAATACCAAGTATGCTAATAAAAGACAAAATAAACTAAATGTGAATAAAATGACTAAATTTTGTGCAGGCTTGGGGAGAAACGGAACACACGGAACGGCAAAAATGATGTTGGCAAGCTCTCATCTCATCTCATTAGCTACACTGCTTATCCTCAGTAGGATCGCGGGGGTGCTGGAGCCCATCCCAGCAATCATCGGGCAGTGGGCAGTTGTCAAGCTGTTTGGATTTATTTTCATTTTGTTTCTGTCGCATCAAAGAGAAAGCCAGGAGAGAAAGCTTACCACGTGTTGTGAGTCATCATTTCCAATCAAAGTCATTTTCCAACGTTTTATCAGTTGAAATGGTTTCTTATCGAACTTCTGCATGAAGTTGCTTCAGCTTTATATGGACCAAAATCGGGATGAAATCACTTGACTTTGGAACCCCACAGAGAGATGTGCAATAGTTACATTATATTTCGGAGCCATGTGTACTCATGAAAAGAGCCATATATGGCTCCCGAGCCATAAGTTCCCTACCCCTGCTCCAAATGCAATGATCCATCTTTACTCCTTTGCCAATGTTTTTTCTGACCACTGGTTTACTCTTCCATTAAAGACCTGTCTAGCATAATCATTATAACATGAAATAGTGAGCAGTTAACTATGCTCCATGCTGATTCACTATACACGCAAAAATCTGGTTTGATTCATCCCTCGGTCTAACTACCACGGCTTTAAACGTAACAGTTGCACAGCCCAACAGGCAACTACGCCCACTCGCGCAAACTACACTGACTAATTCAAATGCACCGACTCAAACGCCCACTTGACTCTCTTAGGGGGACTCGCTGAGATCGTAGCAAGTCAAAAAGACAATAATGAGGAATAAAGATTGGAACCTATTTTTATTTCTCTGCGGCCCAGTATGAAATGACCATTCAGGCCGAATTTAAAATGACCCCCAAAATGGATACCGTATTTTCCGCACTATAATGCGCACCTAAAAGTCTTAATTTTTTTCAAAAGCTGACCATGCGCCTTATAATACAGTGCGCCTTATATATGGCTCAATATTAAATTCGCACGGTCTCGCAACTTACGCAACAGCCGCCGACTCGATTTTCCCCCAAACGTGGAGTAGTCCGCGGTGTATGCTGGGATTTATATACCGGCGTTTCATTGGCTAACCAATGCTTCAATCATCATTTGAATCGATCGCTATTGGCTAAAGTTATTCGGAGCCTCGGATTGGCTAGAGGGCCGAAACAAACCCTGCAATTGGCCGAAAAAGATGTGTCAATCATCCGTTAAATCGATCGCTATTGGCTGAAGTTATTCGGAGCCTCGGATACGCTAGAGGGCCAAAAGAAACCCTGCAATTGGCCGAAAAAGATGTGTCAATCATCCGTTACATCGATCGCTATTGGCTGAAGTTATTCGGAGCCTCGGATAGAGGGCCAAAACAAACCCTGCAATTGGCCGAAAAAGATGACTGAATAGCAAGCTTGCTAAACAACGCCATAAAGAAACATGTTTCATTAGTCTGTATTTGTAAATATTTTACTCTCCTGGATTTACTTCACTCACGGTTGTAAGAAGACCATGATTGCATATCATTATTGAACGTGAGAACTTAGGTGAGCTATGCGGCTTTATATTTTCCCGGTATCTTGTTTTAGAACGATCTTGATGTTGCTGTGATGAGTTGAGTGAATTAAACTCTATTCCAAGTGTTTATTGTCATATGCACAGTAAAGTTGCGAGCGAAAAAGAAAATAGAAACTGAGGAATGGTTGGCATTTCTTGAATCCCAAGACTTTAACCTTCCGAATGATATTTGAAACGATGCATTTGACTGAATCATCTGACTGTTTTGTCGATGTTCCCATTGTAGCGCCTTATAATCCGGTGCGCCTTGTCTATGGAAGATAGAGGACCAAAAACTATTTTTTGGGGGTGCGCCGTATAACCTGGTGCGCCCTATAGTGCGGAAAATACGGTACATCTTTTTGAAATGTCAGCAACCATATGGCTGTTTGAATAAACAAACATGCAGGCATTTACAAGTGCATGTTATATTTCTTTTTTTTTTGTTTTGTCTTAGCTAAATAATTGAATTGAATTGGTTTGAAAACGCTCGGAATTACTGCAAAATATCTTTTTAAAGCAAAACATTTGATGATATGATTTGAAAATCTCAAAATGCATAAATCAAACTCAGAAGTTTTTTTTTTCTATAAAATTTGATACATTTTACTTAATAAATTAGAAAGCACATGATAAAAATATCAAGAAAAGAAAGGTTAGTCAGCTATTTGAATGTTGGGGACAAGAGTGGCACTAAATCTAATTAGTATTTTTTTTTACCATGTTATATACAGGGTCACTTTAACTTGATTACTTTCAATTATTTTTGGATTACTCCAATACCAAATATGCTAATAAAAGACAAAAGAAACTGAATATGAAAAAAATGATGACTCACAACACCTGGTAAGCTTTCTCTCCTGGCTTTGATCTCTTTGATCTCCGGCAAAACGAACATAAAATGCGACAGAAACAAAATGAAAATAAATCCAAACAGCTTGCCAACATGGGCAGCACGGCGGCGAAGTGGTTAGCGCTTGTGCGGCACAGTTCATGTCATGGGAATCTGTCCAGCTCCAGACACCTGTGCGGAGTTTGTATGTTCTCCCCGTGCTTGCATAGGTTTCCTCCGGGCACTCCGGTTTCCTGTGCATTTCAGGTGAATTGGCCGGTCCAAATTGTCCCTAGGTGTGAATGAGCGAATGAGTTGTCTGTCCCTGTGTGCCCTGTGATTGGCTGGCAACCAGTTCAGGGTGTCCCCTGCCCACTGCCCAGAGATGGCTGGGATGGGCTCCAGCCCCCCCGCGACCCTACTGAGGATAAGCGGTACGGCTAATGAGATGAGATGAGCTTGCCAACATCATTTTTGCCGTTCTATGTGTCCTGTTACTCCCCAAGCCTGCACATCATTCATTTTATTCATATTTGGTTTCTTTTGTGTTTATTAGCATATTTGGTATTGGAGTAATCCAAAAGTAATTGAAAGTAATCCAGTTAAAGTAACCCTACCCAACCCTGGTTATATATATTATCATTAAACTTTGAACACTTTTGTTTGGCTGGCGGGGTGAAAAGCCTGGGAGGCAGCATTATTAGCTTATAAATTATTAGCTATTTCCACTGAACAAGCCCCTGGGGCACAATATATAGTACATTTTTATATGATGCATTAATGTTTAAAATGTTATACTACGTCAGTTAAATTTGTCGTTTTATTAGAAAAGAGCACCGTGTTTGATTTATTACGTTCCCGCCACCTAGCAATGTAGAATACGAGAGAATACGACAATTGTAATATTCTGGCTACGTAGCATCCACGCCAGCAGTCTCTTGCCATTTGTCAAATGCCACTTGAGAGAGAACAGATTGAGTTGAAAATTATTCATCACAGCCAGGTCCCGTCTGTCTTTCTTTATATCCTGACAGAAAATGTGCAAAATGCAAATAATATCCTGTGTTGACTTTATAACTTTTACCTGTAAGAAGAGATTTATGGCAAAATATTTCATGCTTCGGCTATTTTTGAGCTCGAGCTGCCTGGGCTTCTAACGTAGTCCATGAACAAGAAAATCTAGCCAGCTCACAAAAATCAGGGCTCGAAATTGCTAATTAAGAAGCGAATTAAGTCAAAGTTACAGTGCATGAAGTTAAAAATACAAGTGTTCCCCCGACACTTTTCTAAATGTAGTATTTTGAAATCAATGTCGAAGTCAAACGAAGTTGAGTAAAGTCAGTAGATTTTTTCGAGAACCGGCTTCTTCGGCTCGGCTCACTAAAAGGAACCGGCTCTTTCGGGTCCTAAACGGCTCTTCAGGTTGTTTTTGCCTCTTTAATCCCAACATGACCAAATATTATGTAAAATTATGCACAAAATGACTTAAAGGAAGGGGGTATAGAACAAAAAAGAAAAAAATACCAAAATGAAAAAGTAGTGAAAAGCTGAGAAAAAATGTAGGAAAAATTCATAAAAAAGCCAGAAAAAAGAAAAGAAAGAAACAAAGGGAAAAAAAATCAAATAGAGTATAAAAAGAAAAAAGTAACAGCGAGGAAATATAAACACAATGAGATTTTTTTCACACCGACTTTGAGTGAACGCTCAGACCCGTGGAAAATTACAGGGAACATTGGTCACTGCCGTTTTGACACATCGTAACCAAAAACTGTTCGACCCTGTTTTTTGCTCAATTCTTCCACATTTATATCAAGTTCTTTGTGAACTTCAAATATGGCAATTTTCAATAAGAAGCAGACGAAAGGGCAAGTGGCGGCCTCTCCACACTTTAACAGCCTTCTGAAAACCAGTTGAATACGAAAATAATCCATTCATCCTTTTGACTTAATGGCGTGTTTTTTTTCACTATAAAATCCAATACCGTAAAACTGACCACAGTGATCCCATCATTTTCTAGACTGTACAATAATGCAGAGGATTTATAACCAGTTATGAGTGTATATCATGCTACTGAGCATTTACTTATGTAGTGTAAAGTGAAGCACGGCTAAAGTTAGTCGAATGTTGTCCGGATGGAAATCGGGAAGAGTGACCTCAATCTCATCCCATGCTTTTTTTTTGTTTCTATTTATTAGTGTAGCATACCACACTACATACAGATATCCATCCATCCATCCTTTATCTGCACCGCTTACCCTCAGTAGGGTCCCGGGGGCGCTGGAGCCTATCCCAGCTATCTTCGGGCAGTGGGCAGGGGACACCCTGAACTGGTTGCCAGCCAATCGCAGGGCACACAGGGACAGACAATTCGCACGCTCATTCACACCTAGGGACAATTTGAACCGGCCAATTAACCTGACATGCATGTTTTTGGTATGTGGGAGGAAACTGGAGTGCCCGGAGGAAACCCATGCAGCACGGGGAGACCATGCAAACTCCACACAGGAGGTTTGATCTCACGACCTCAGAACTGTGCTGCACACGCACTAACCACTGCGCCGCCGTGCTGCTAACTATAAACAGGGTTGGGTAGGGTTACTTTGACTGGATTACTTTCAATTACTTTTGGATTACTCCAATACCAAATATGCTAATAAAAGACAAAATCAACTAAATATGAATAAAATGACTAAATTTTGTGCAGGCTTGGGGAGTAACGAAATACATAGAACAGCAAAAATGATGTTGGCAAGCCGTTTGGATTGATTTTCATTTTGTTTCTGTCGCATTTTATGTTCGTTTTGCCGAAGATCAAAGAGATCAAAGCCAGGAGAGAAAGCTTACCATGTGTTGTGAGTCATAATTTTATTCATATTTAGTTTCTTTTGTCTTTTATTAGGATATTTCTTATTGGAGTAATCCAAAAGTAATTGAAAGTAATCCAGTTAAAGTAACCCTACCCAACCCTGACTACAAATATATACAATTTAACAATCATGGAAGATACTCAAAGAAGGAAGAGGCCTGCTTCAAGTACCTTAATAATGCATTCTTACATTTGATGCGCGAACCAACGGCACCGAGCGAAAATGACGAAAGAACAAGTAATTTATTCCAAGAATAGCAAGTACATTATTTTTTATGGAGGAGATATCCATTAAATACCCTTGCTTAATTCCAACTGACCATTTAACTCAGTATCAAGACGCCGAACGTATTGACAATTATGTAGAATTTCGTCAGGTAGCCATTCTCTAATGTACAGTTCAATGCACATTTAGTTGGTTAATCCAATTTCCTTGTTGCATTACGATAAAAAGGTGTTATTTTTGTGCTTTTGCATCCCGGTTCAAGGTCCCAGTTTTGTTTTAACTTTCGGTTCTGGAGTCTGTCAACATGCATGTACTTGCCTCATGGACATGCTGCCAGAAGCTGCAAAGATGACAAATGCCAGAGTTTCAAATTCCATAGAGCTGCTTTACTTTGCTTATTAACTGGAAACGTTTTTGCCTTAGCTAAAGTTATAGAATATTACACTCAATTACCGTATTTTCCGCACTATAAGGCACACCTAAAAGCCTTTATTTTTTTCAAAAGCTGACCATGCGCCTTATAATACAGTGCGCCTTATATATGGATCAATATTAAGTCGCAAAGTCTTGCAACTAAGGCAAGCAGCCGGCGACTAGATTTTCCCCCGAAGGCGAAGGAGTCCGCGGTGTATGCTGGGATTTATATACCGGCGTTTCATTTCCTAACCAATGTGTCAATCATCATTTGAATCAGTCACTATTGGCTAAAGTTATTCGGAGGTAAAGGGGGCGGATCCTTTTTATCCTTTACACGCTCGCATAGGCTAAAGCGGCAAAACAAAGCCTGCAATTGGCCGAAAAAGATGAATGTGAATCACAGGTTGGGTTGCACTACGGCATAGAGAAAACATTTTTTACTATTCTGTATTTGTAAATATTTTAGTCTCCTGGATTTACTTCACTCACGGGTGTAAGAAGACCATAGTTACGTATCATTATTGATTGTGATGGCTGCAAGAGAACTTAGGTGAGCTATGCGGCTTTATATTTTCCCGGTATCTCGTTTTAGAACGATCTTGATGTTTCTGTGATGAGTCTATTTTTAAACTCAATTCAATTCAAAGTGTTTATTGTCATATGCACAGTAAAGAACCCCGTTTCCCTGCACAATAAAATTCTTACTTTGCTGTCCACACAGTTGCCAGCAAAAAATTAAACGGAAACTAAGAAATGTTTGGCATTTCTTGAATCCCGAGACTTTAACCTTCCGAATTATATTTGGAACGATGCATTTGAGTTATTGGTGACATCGTACAGACACTGTTTCCGTACATGTCTGAGACACGTATTTGCTTCTTTGCAAGCTTTCGGAATGTTAAGGGGGTAATAAGTTGGACTGAACTATCTGTTTTGTCCACGTTCCCATTGTAGCGCCTTATAATCCGGTGCGCCTTATGTATGGAAAATATAGGACCAAAAACTATTTTCTGGGGGTGCGCCCTATAACCCTATAGTGCGGGAAATACGGTAAACATATCACCAATTTTCTCACGTTTTACCTCTGCTCTTGTGACTTCAGAGTCCACCTCTCCTCTTGGAAATCCAAACAGCCAAAATACCACAAACTCTATTGCACACAATCCCTATGTTGCTGTAAAATATCTTTTGCAGCATGTTACTGAGATTTTTTGTGGCGCAAAATTGTAGCACAGTATGCAACAACTTAGGATGAGGTGATATGGGCTATATAAAACATAATAAGAGGAAGATGGAGACACATTCCAGGAAACCATTCATGTGCTGAGCACTTCATTTGAATGACTTGGCGCACCCCTTCCATGCGAAATTCATACTAATTGGATTTCCCAACAGACTTCAAAAAAAGGAAAAAGGTCAAGATGCTGGCTATGGACAAATGCAAATGAAATCGAAGAAGATGAGCCAAGCCCTAATGGTTTTGCATAAATACAGAAGAGATGACAAGTTTCATCAGTCACAGGTGGCGGGGAGGCAGCAGCAGCACCGTGCATGGATTAAGCTCCTGATGGGATAAAGGGCCCTCGATGCAATTTCTACTTAGACCACTACAGGAACCTAATGCAAATTAAATTTCGAAATGAGGAGCAGATTGTTAAATTTGAAGTGGTACTCGGGATGCAGAACAGAAGTCTCTTTAACTTCCATTGACAACGATAAAAACTTTATCTTAGCCTAGCTAGCACTAATTCAGATTCGGATTCAGATATACTTTATTGTCATTCTTGTACACGTGTATACAGAACAAAATATCGATACATCTGACCCGCACAGTTTCCTTGAATGTACAGATATAGATAAAATGTATTGAGTTGGAGTGTTGAAGATCAAAGCGGCGCTGTCACGAGCGGCTGCCTTTTCCAGCAGCTGCCCTATTGTTTTATTGTCTGCTCCTATCTTCGGTGTTTTTTCTTCCCGTTTTGACAACTACACTATGGATTACTTCTATCCTATGGACATGGGTTTTAGCGCACAAAAATGCGTCTATTCAAGGAATCAACTCCTTGCCCTGAAGAATTCTCGTGCCGGCGTGATGAAGGGGCCTATCGTGGAAGAAGAGCCGGAGCAAGTCTTCGGTACCATCCGTAATCATGGTAAATGCGAACTCACGACCAAATACGATCATCGTGTGCTGGTGGAAAACATCGAAGCGCACAGGGAGCGCAGTTGCTGTGTTTTGCGGAAACGTGGCTCACGTTTAGCATTCCGGACGCTAACGTGTAGCCACCCGGAGCTACCCGGAGCTATCCGGCTTCAACGCCGCTAAACAGAGACACGAAAGCCGGGGGGAATCGGAGAGGAGGCGGACTTGCTAAAACGAGGTGGTGTATCCCCGGATTTTCACAAAGAAAATATTTCCATCTGCCGCAGGGATGTCGAACTTTTGGACTAGCGTGACGTCATCCATTCCGCTACAAGCACCCCTAGGGCATCATGTTAATCTGTTAATAAGGTCAGCTGACCTATTTGTGCAAGCCAGAAAAAGTAGGACATCACTGAAGGCCTCGGTGTGGTATGCACGGCCTGTTACTGGGTTGAAAGGCAGGTGGAAAGCATCTACCGTAAATTCCGGACTATAGAACGCACCTGATTATAAGCCGCACCCACCACATTTTAAGAGGAAAACCGATTTTGTACATATACAACCCGCACCTGTATATAAGCCGCATGCGCCCACATTTAAACATTTAACACAAACACAAAATTAACCCAAACCCGACTTCAAGTCCCGCGATTGAAACTAAATGTCCTTCATTAAAGCCCACACTCCAAAAATCACAGCTGGCAAAATGAATGGAAAATTATACCGGTACTCAAGATTTGATGCAGACCTGCAGAGTCCGGGTCCCGTTGAAAATAATCCAAGGAAAAAAAGTGTATATTTCCAAAGGTAAGGGTGAGAAAATTATATCAGCTGAACACATTTACTCACGCAACTCCTTTTTCTTTAACCAACTTTTTACCCCCTCTTCTTTCCTTGTTTGTCCCTCACCTTTAGCGGTCCCCACTTTAACTCGGCACCCCGCGTTTGTTCCGCCCCTCATTTTTCGTTCACCCGTGCAAAACATATCAGAATAAGTGTCTAAAATAAATACAAATAAATACATTACAAAAATATACAGTTGCAAATACATATTATACATGGGTTACACATATTTACAAAGAAAGACGGAACACCGAGAGAGTTTTCAAAGCTTTAATAATAATAATATAGCTTTGACAGGGCAGTTAATGGTAGCAACACTTGAGCCGCTGGTGGCCGTTAGAAAAATGACATAAATCGGCCGCATCACTGAATAAGCCGCAGGGTTGAAAGTTAGGGAAAAAGGTAGCGGCTTATAGTCCGGAATTTACGGTAATATGAGAATCGAAACTCTGAGGAATGAATGCCTAGCAGGAGTCTGCAAGAAGCTGTGAAACCTTCATCCACTGGGGGAGGGCTTACTAAGTGCTGCTTCACGCATGGACGCTCATCGTCTTAAATGTGTTAAAACATTGAACAGGAGCAAAGCAACATTCTGCCTTCAGACACTTAACCTCAAACCAACAATCCCTGCCCCCACCTTTATCCTACACGGTGTCGTGTTGCGTGACTAAAAGGGGGGAAATGGGTAAAAAAAAAAAAAGGTTCACTGGCCAATGTTCCCTGTCATTTTCCTTACGGGTCTGAGCGTTCACACAAAGTCGGTGAGCAGCGCTTGAAACAACAGTGAGCAACCATAATCCCAAGTGTGGCAAGATCATTAATTATCAAACATGTCCAAAACTTAGTTACATTTTGCTGAGTTTCCGGCAACGAAAATTATTTTTCTCTTTTGAATGAATTGACTCATGTACGATTGCAAAGGTTGTACGGCCTACAAACGTCTTTCACAAGATATTCATTTATTTTTTTTCCTGATATATTTTGTTGCATAATATTAACATTTTGGGGGGCTTATTTAGTCCGTTGCACGATACAGAACTGTACTTAATCACATTTTTTAGTGGAAGTACAATGTTGGCAACAAGATTCACTTGATATCATTGGAAATTATTTGAATGCAACACAAACGTTTTCTTCTTTTTTCCGGGTTTTTTTCTACTTTTTTTAAAATTCATTAAAAAAAAATCTCATTGTGTTTTTTTTTTTTCCAAGCTGTTACTTTTTTCTTTTTGTTCTCTATTGACTTTTTTCCTACATTTCTTTCTTTTCTGGCTTTTTTCTAAATTTTTCCTTCTTTTTTGTCTTCCTTTTGTTTCTTTTTCTCTCAGCTTTTAACTACTTTTTAATTTTGGTATTTTTTTCTTTTTTGTTCTATTCCCCCCTTCCTTTAAGTCATTTTGTGCATAATTTTACATAATATTTGGTCATGTTGGGATTAAAGAAACAAAAAAAAAAACGAAGAGCCATTTAGGACCCGAGAGAGCCGGTTCTTTTTAGTGAGCCGAGCCGAAAAAGCCGGTTCTCGTAAAACTCTACTTACTTTACTCAACTTCGTTCTACTTCGACCTTGACTTCAAAATACCGCATTTAGAACACAACGACAAGGGAACCCTTGTATTTTTACCTTCATGCACTGTAACTTTAACTTAAGTCGCATTTTGGTTAGTAATTTTGAGCCCTCATTTTTGTGCGCTGGCCAGATTTTCTTGTGCGCTGAGAATGTGCGAGCAGTGCGCAGCTTAGAGGGAACACTGGATGCAGCTCAAGCGGATTTTTGAAACTATTTTATCCTACACTCTTAACTGCAACACATTGCTGCTCGCAGAGAGCCGATTAGGACCTGAAAGAGCCGGTTCCTTTTAGTGAACCGAGCCGAAGAAGCCGGTTCCCTGACAAACTCTACTAACTTTACTCAACTTCGTTCTCCTTCGACTCGACTTGAAAATACCGCATTTAGGACCCAACGTCAGGGGAACCCGTGTATTTGTACCTTCATGCGCTGTAACTTTGACTTAAGTCGCTTCTTAATTAGTAATTTTGAGCCCTGATTTTTGTGCGCTGGCTAGATATTCTTGTGCGCTGAGAATGTGCCAGCAGTGCGCAATTGTGCACGCGTGCAGCTTAGAGGGAACACTGTCACTGGCTGAAAACAAAACGTCAAGGAGACTAGAAGGACTCTTGATGAAGTTACCACAATGCCGAAGTTCCCCAAATAAAAGGCAGATGACGAGAGCGCCACGTTTGAAGATATCTTTTTCGTCTTCATGCGGGGGATCTAGCTCGTCTTCAGGGGCCTACCTACAGATGCCTTTCAGTTCTCTATGACAAGTTTCTGCGCTTCAATTGGCTAGCGGAACGTTACGATGCTCCGACTGCAAGACAGACTCTGTGGGATTGAACAGAAGTATTGGAAAAAGAAAAGAGACTAGAAAAAAGGTTTTGAATACATAAAGAATGGGATTTTTTATGATCTCAGGGCCGCAGGGAGGATTACTTGGAGTAACGTTTGTCAAGCAGGGTGCCATGGAAAATAGGTGTGTGTTGTGAAACCTTGGCTAGTGTGCCGCAGGAAATTGTCCAACTGTCGTGTCCAGCATGGTCGCCGTGGCGACCGGCTGGCCCCGCCCCCTGGGCACGGCTGCAGCAGATCAGCTAATTTGCGTGTGTGCTACTTAAGGGTGGGTTGTGGGTTTTGCGGGTGCTGGCTCATTACATTTTCTGTCTGCAATTCCTGTTCTGTTTTGCTCTGTCCTGTTTTGTTTGAGTCGGAAGAAACCTGTGTTTGCACGTTTTTGTTAAAGCCTGTTTGTTCTGTCTTGTCCCTGAGTTTTGGACGACTTTTATTTTGGTAAATAAAATTTTTGATCGTCAAAGCAATTGAGTTCTCCCTTCCTGCCTCCGTTCTGGTCCGGTCCACCTCGTGACACACATCATTGGATGCATTGTTTTCCTCATTTTATTTTTTTTTAACGTTTAAATAGTATTGTACAAAATACGCTCTATCGGCAGATCATTTTGCTAGGTTTAAAACTACAGATCTGTATCTTACAACCGACTAAATAAGCCCCCAAAAATGTTAATATTATGCGACAAAATATATTGGGAAATTGAAAGAAATGGATATCTTGTGAAAGAATTGTTGTAAAAACAAACGACATTTTTAGGCCCTACAACCTTTGCAATAATACCTTAGTCAAATCATTCAAAAGTGAAAAATAATTTTGCATTGCCAGAAACTCAGCAAAATGTAACGTGACGTCAAGTTTTGGACATGTTTGATAATGACTCAGTTGCCACACTTGGGATTGCCGTTGCTCACTGTTGTTTCAAGCATTGCTCACCGACTTTGTGTGAACGCTCAGACCCGTAAGGAAAATTACAGGGAACATTGCTCGTAATGCTTATCATTCCTGGTATCGACCGCTACGATTGTGGAAGTCGGAACACAAACTGAGGACGTGGTACTCACCCATCCCTAGACATAAATCCTATAATTCAATACGATTGAAGCATGTTCATTGAACATCCGAGTGGCGAGATGAGACAGATAAAACAAACACTGGAGTTGAGCAGTTCCGTTGAAGTTTTTATTACACCAAAAACAAATAAACACAGACAGCAAACTGACTATTATTGGCTTGTAAGTGCAGAACAAGGCTGTCATAGTTTCACAAGTGCCCTTTTGAAATGACTGAAATTCATTTATCTATCATAGGGGCGGATCACGGCAAGCTATGACAAAAATAATACCGTAAATTCCGGACTATAAGCCGCTACTTTTCCCCCTAACTTTCAAACCTGCGGCTTATTCAGTGATGCGGCCAATTTATGTCATTTTTCTAACGGCTGCTAGCGGCGCTCGAGTGTTGCTACCATTAACTGCCCTGTCAAAGCTATATTATTATTATTAAAGCTTTGAAAACTCTCTCGGTGTACCGTCTTTCTTTGTAAATATGTGTAACCCATGTATAATATGTATTTGCAACTGTATATTTTTGTAATGTATTTATTTGTTTTTATTTTAGACACTTATTCTGATATGTTTTGCACGGGTGAAGGAAAAATGAGGGGCGGAACAAACACGGGGTGCCGAGTTTAAGTGGGGACCGCTAAAGGTGAGGGACAGACAAGGAAAGAAGAGGGGGTAAAAAGTTGGTTAAAGAAAAAGGAGTAGCGTGAGTAAATGTCTTCACCTGATATATTTTTCTCACCCTTACCTTTGGAAATATACACTTTTTTCCTTGGATTACTTTTAACGGGACCCGGACTCTGCAGGTCTGCATCAAACCTTAAGTACCGGTATCATTTTCCGTTCATTTTGCCGGCTGTGATTTTTGGACTGTGGGCTTTAATGAAGGACATTTAGTTTCAATCGCGGGACTTGAAGTCGGGTTTGGGTTAATTTTGTGTTTGTGTTACATTTTTTAATGTGGGCGCATGCGGCTTATATACAGGTGCGCGGCTTGTGTATGTACAAAATCGGTTTTCCTCTTAAAATGAAGTGGGTGCAGATGACTTCCTCAATCGTATTACCTTACTAACTGTCATGATTACCGATGTGATGCACCTGTGCCCGCTCCTTTGACGCCAACTGCCTCAGACTCTGATTGGTTCCCTGTCCCTATTTGAACCCACTCTTTTCTGTCACCTGTTGTCAGTCCGTCTGTGAACCTCAGTTTACACCAGGCAAGCCTTTTTCGACCCTGACTCACACCTTTTTTTTGCTCCCGTCTGTTCCCCAACTTCAACCTGTTTTGTGATCCTGACCACGTCTACTCTCTCCTGGCTTTCGACTCGTTTCCGACCCGACCACGTTTTTGCTCTCCTGGAGTCCGATATCAATTTTTTTTTTAGGTTGGAAAAAATGTTATACACGAATGAATACAGAAACTTTCTTTGCTTGTAATCAGGTGCGCTCTATAGTCCGGAATTTACGGTAATCTCAACATTCATGAAATGCAGGTGGATTTTATTGGTCACCGGTCTAATGAGATTGCCCTTTACTGAGAGTGTATGGACTGTAATCAGAGATCAGGCACTTATCGGCGGATTAATTTCATGTTTCAGGGTTCACGCAGGATTCAGAAGATTATTGCGTAAGTCCTAATGTACCTTTGGAGGACAATTAATCCTCTTGCTAGCGTTTTATTGCACGTAGATGTCAACCGAAAACGGTAGCTTAAACGGGTTGGACAAAATGTGCTACAGATACAGTCATGGAGAATGGAAAAATATCCTCCTCTTATCTAATAAATGTTGAGTGTTAATTAAATGTCAACCTTTTGACTTCGCAGTGGAGTTATTTAGATCCAATACTATTAAAATCAGAATACTTCTGACATTTGAGTTAGTAGCATTTGGGGATGAAAGACAGGCTTATCTAAATGTCAAATGAGAAAAGAATATAAACAGAAAATAGAAGAATGCAAACATTGTCGCTTCAGGAGGGAGTGTGAACATGTCACGGGGGGGACCATACCAGAACGGAGGCAGGAGACAGGAAGGGAGAACTCATTTGCGTTAACGATTAGTACTTTAATTTAGCAAAATAAAAGTCGTCCAACTCTCAGGGACAAATAAAACAAAAACAGGCTTACAGGCAAACAGGAACTAAGACCAGGGAATATTCACAAAACAGGTTTTAACTCAAAACGTGCAAACACAGGTTTCTTCCGACTCAAACAAAACAGGACAGAGCAAAACAGAACAGAAAATGTAATGAGCCAGTACCCGCAAAACCCAACCCCCCCCTTAAGAAGCAAACGCGCAAATTAGGCGATCTGCTTCAGCTGGTGCCCAGGGGGCGGGGCCAGCCGGTCGCCACGGCGACCATTCTGGACACGACAGAACAATAGTTTTGAGAAATTAATTTTCGACGTCAAACGATGATGTTTATCTCGGGTCCTTGTGGCAGCATGCATCTTTTGTCAAAGTTATTTAATCTATATATTGACGATATTTTTAAAACTTGAAAATAGTAATATTTGCAGACGACACTAACATTTTCTATTCAAATGATAACTATATTGATTTGGTAACCTGTATTGATCGTGAACTAACTAACCTAAAAGTATGGATGGATATAAATAAATTATCTTTAAATTGAAATAAAACCAAAGTAATATTCTTTGGTAATCGTAAGGCAAATCAAGATTTAGAAGTAAAAAATGGATGGTGCTGCGATAGACATTGTATCAGAAATTAAGTTTTTAGGGGTCATAATAGACAATAAATTAAGTTGGAAAACACACATCAGACACATACAAACTAAGGTATTGTGAAGTTGCTTAAGAATGTTCTATATATATATATATATATATTGTGTATTTCTCTGAACATTCCCCTATTATTCACTGTCTATATATCTTTTGCTGTTTTAGTCTAATGTCCACCCAATGATGTGTCAGTCTAACGTCCACCCAATGATGTGTCGGTCTAAAGTCCACCATACTTGTACTAAATAAAGCCAGCTGAGGCGGGGAAGAAGCAGGAGGACGATTGTGGAGCCGAGAACACATCCTGTGTGTTCCTCCCCTTTGTATATTGTCGTTACCTGAATTCCTTTTTAGAGCTGATGAACGGCCACACGGGGTTTGCCCTTAATTTGGACCTCCCAGGTATCTAAAAGCATTTCAATAATAAATAAAACCAAATTTCTTTTAAAGTATAATGCATTGTATTTATTATATTGTTCTCTCGTTCTGCCATATTTAACATATTGTGCAGAAGTCTGGGGCAATAATTACAAAAGTTGACTCCAGCCCCTTTTTATCCTTCAAAAACGTGCAATAAGAACCATACACAGGGTAGGATATCGGGATCATACCAATATTTTATTCATGCAGTCCAAATTATTAAAATTAGATGATTTAATAAAATGTTTCACTTCACAACTGTTATTTAAGGTCAACAAAAACATAGTGCCAGAAAACATACAAAAATGATTCACTCGGAAAGAGGGAAATTATAACTTGAGGGGCTGTAGTAAAATCAAAATCCCAAAGGTGAGAACCACCAGGAAAAGTATGTGTGTGTCTCTGTGTGGAGTCAAACTTTGGAATAATTTACAAGATGAGATCAAACAATGTCCAACTATCCATGTGTTCAAATTGAAATACAAAAAAGCATTACTGGCGAAGTACAGGGATGAAGAAAATGGGAAATGAGGGAAATTGGAAATACTGCGTTTAAAACTATGGTTAACTTGTTGTTAGTGTTGCTATTATCATATCAGAACTGTTATTATAAATATTATGTTTATTTTTATTGATGTTATTATCATTGGTGCGGCAGTGACATTTGGTAACTACACGCAATATGACGTTGAGGGAAGGGTATTACGAAGATTAGTGTATAAAATATGTGATTATTGTAATGATTATAATTATTGATATCTGACCTATGTAATAAGTATAGCCAGGAGATTTTGTTATATTAGACACAAGAGAAAAGGAGGATTTGTAAAATGTATTTAATAGGGAAGATAAAGGGGTAGGTGTCACAATCACCCGGATCGGGAACACCTGTGTTCAGGATTTGGCGCCATCAGCCAGGACAGCTGATTGGCGCACCCTGTATATTTAAATCCCCAGCTTCCGGTAATAATTTGTTCGATTGTACTATGCGATCTGTTGCCATTTGCTCAGAAAGCCCGTACCTCCGACTCTTTGCCTGCCTCCTGTTGTTCTACCTGATCTCCGTTGCCGACCCGTTTCCGAATCTGCCTACGACCTGCCCTGCCCGCCTGACTCCTGATCTCTCTTCCGAACACAACGACGCCCTTCTTGTCCAGCCCCAACCAACAACACGACGACTACGCCTGTCCGCAACCTTTCCCGCCAAGCCTTCACCCGCCTGTCAAGTCTCGACAATCCGTCAAACAACGGATCGAAGATTCACGTCTTGTCATTCCTTCCTTCCAATAAAAACCAAGAAACGAGTGCAAGTGATCTCAGTTTTCATTACATCCTGCCTGACAGTAGGGAAAATAAGCATCTGAACATGTTATGGCACATTATTTTGTTGTTGACTGTTAGGTTTAAGTCCCCAACATTTTTAATAAAACGCTCTAAAATAAAAGAAGACATAGAGAATCGGTCATTGAGAATTGGTTATTTTATTAATCATTATAATGAGAGCGGCGGAGACCAAGCTGTTACAAGTCCCCTCCTCACTCTGAAGACTCTCTCGAACCCTCCCTTCTAATATTAAGGTTCTTGGTGAAAAACAACTTGAGTTATGGCATGCACAGGTCAGGGTGCACCCACTGGAATGTGAAAGAGACAGAAACAAAAAACAACTCATGGCCTTGAAGAACAGCTTACGGCTGAAAACTATACAAAAAGGGCTGAGAACACTTATAACATATTAATGTCAACTGTAGGATAAATATATGTATATAATTCCAACATTGACTCATTCTTTTTGTCCTATTCTTTTTTTAATGTTCGAAATAAAGGTTTTCATTCATTTATTCATTCAATTGACGTCAAATTAACAGCCAGTTTAACATACACAAACAAAATAAAACTAGAAACCATTGTTTCAATAAAGTCCGTGATTAATTTCACAGAGAGTGCAAATAAAAAAACTAAAGAAAATAAAAGAAGTCCATTAGGAGATAAACGGGTCTTTAATGAGTTTTGGGGTGAAATAATGTAGATAATAGCGCTTTAGTCTGTTGGGATTGTGGGAACGTGAAAACTGTCAGGGTAAAAAGCATTTAAAAGGAAAACTTACTTAGCAATGAGATTTAATACCTTCCACCGGGTAGCAGTGGAACTTTGTGACTCCATACGTGATGATTTTTTTACACAAGAGTCAGACGGGCTTTTGTTTATTCTGCTTTATCCGGGCTTTGCTCATCAAACCAGATACAGTGGCCCTTTTATATACAACTCCTCTAGTTATGAGCAATTTGGGATATGAGATCTCTTGCCAGCAAAAATCTTGGCCGACCTACAAGAGAAAATACAAGTTACAAGAATTTTTCAGTTGCTACCACTAGAGGGCTGAGTGCTCGAGACCGCTCACTGCCAGCATCGGTTCGGAAAATACAAGTTACCGTAAATTTGGGACTATAAGCCGCTACTTTTTGCCCAAACCTTCAACCCTGCGGCTTATTCAGTGATGCGGCCAATTTATGTCATTTTTCTAACAGCTGCCAGCGGCGCTCGAGTACAAAAGGTAAGATTTAGACCGGTGGAATATATGCGCCGAGGAAGACTGCAACTTCTTAGCTTGTGCACAAATTAAATTAGCGTTGACATATCCTCATCATGCAAATTGCAAAAAGAAAGGCACATGACGCAGCTTTCAAGCTAAACGCAATCGAGCAGTCCGATACAGAAGGAAACAGTGCTACTGCACGCAAACTTCACTTTGCAAGCGTGTCGCTAGCATGTTTTTGAATAAGAGAGCGTGAGACGACGTCTATATGAAAAGTCTCTTACCCATACTGGGGAAGACGACTTTGATGACGTCAGTTATAAAGAGGAAGATGAGGACGGTTTACCGTGGCTTCTACAAGTGCGGTATATTTTCTACCAGACCCGTACTGTGTTGCGAGCGTGTTGCTAGTAGCGTTTTGCTACCCTTCACAGGCACGGTTTGGGATGAAAGTTATAATATTATTATTAAAGCTTTGAAAACTCTCTCGGTGTACCGTCTTTCTTTGTAAAAATGTGTAACCGATGTATAATATGTATTTGCACCTGTATATTTTTGTAATGTATTTATTTGAGACACTTATTCTAATATGTTTTGCGAATTTAAAAAGAGGGGCGGAGCAAACGCGGTGCTGACGGGAAGTGGGGTAAAGGTGAGTGAGACCTGTTGTCGCGGCGGACAACAGTGGATATATATTTTTCCCACCCTTACCTTTGGAAATATAGACTTTTATTCCTTGGATTAGTTTCAACGGGTACCCGGACTCTGCATCAAACCTTAAGTACCGGTATCATTTTCTGTTCATTTTGCTGGCTGTGGTTTTTGTACTGTGTACTTTATATCCAGTTACAATCGCGGGACTCATAGCCGGGTTTAGACTAATTTTGTGATTGTGTTGCATGTTTTAATGTGGGCGCATGCGGCTTATATACAGGTGCGGCTTGTGTAAGTACAAAATCGGTTTTCCTCTTAATATAGGCTCGCTAGCATGATGGTATTCCTATAATGACATCACAGCTCAAGATGACCAAAACAAGACATGCTGTCTGCATTAATTTGGAAAATAATTAGAATATTCTGATAAAATATAGAGACAGATTATGCAAATACCATGTATTATTTCCTTACATTTTCATGTTTAGGAATCTGGGAATACCTTTAAATCTTTTCTGAAGGATGATGGGCGCTACCCTAAAAAAATCTCTTTAATCAATGATTAAAAATATCCTGGCAGTTCCTCTGTAATTAAACATTCATGGCCTTATTTAAAGCAAAAAAAATGAAAGGGTCTGGGATTGCAGACATGCCATATTGAAATTCACGGTTCTTAGACAGCAGGGGGTTGCTGAAACACGACACATGAAAGCTTCGGAATGACACTCACCTATTTTGACTTGAGGTTAAATTGGGCACCGTACAATTAAATGCTTGGAATGATTTTTATTTGCAAAATAATACTATTTGTGACACGGACCAGAAACAGACACAGGACCCAATAGAGCTCCTTTACTCAGTTTTATTAATAAAAAGGGAGAGTAGGGCTTGCTTCCACGATCCGATGGTTGACAGACAAGGGTAGTAGGTGGCTGGAAAGGCGGAAGTGGCACTTCCGTGTCGAGCGAGGATGGTCGTAGATTTGCAGGAATACTAGTTGTTAGCCGGGACGGGAGAGCAAGGGCGGTATCGAGTTCGGAAACAAGGTCGGCAACGGGTGTCAGGCAGGTAGCGGGACAAAACAGGTCAGAAGTCGGGATGGCAGAACAGGGCAGAATCGGGTCTGGAAACAGGTCGGCAACGGGTATCAGGCAGAGGAAAACAGTCTGAAAGTGAGAGCTTGCTGAGCTGGGAGCATCGGTTCGCACAACGATCTGACAGGGATCTCTTGAAAGCCGGGGGTTTAAAAGGAGTTCATCAGCCAATCAGCTCTCAGGGCTGTTGGCGCCAATTGAGCAGTTTTCTGAATCGGCAATCATGACAATTTGAGTGGGTGATTTTCTCAATTCTATTTTTCTATTTTGAGAAAAAAACAATGATGCAGGTTAGAAACAAAAAATGTAGACATTATAGAAAAACTCATAATTCACCCAAAATGTGCAATGAAATAAAAACATAATAGAAAAAAATGTCCGGACTGACTGGATATTAACGAGAGTTGCCTAAGATTAAAAATCCTTTTTCAGAATGGATAAGCCGAATGTTTTTGTAGTAGCATTTAAGAGTGTCATATTTAAGTGCAAAAGTGGTTCTTAGACAAAAACAAAACACGCACACAACCTGTTGTTACTGCAAGTGGCCAGCAGATGGCAATAATGCACCTTAAAATAACAAAGAACATTATCAATACAAAAGTGAGCATTGCTCCATTTTCTTGCTTCGATTTTTGCTTGGGGTGGAGTACGTAGCTCTGGGATGACTTTAGACCCGGTCCCTCAAATCATGTCTTCAGCGAAGTGCAGCAAAACTAAACTGAACGAAATGGCACCGAAAAGAAAATCATATTCTGCAGATTACACGATGCAAATAGTGAATGGTAAAGCTTATAAGGTTTTGGCGAGAAGCGGAAATGACGTCTGACCTAAGGGACGTAGTGGAGAAAGTGGAAAAAGGGAGCTGTGCATCTTTGACCGTGACACTGAGGATGAAATTTTCTATGGGTTCAGTGATTTTGTCATGTCCAGCATGGTCGCCGTGGCAACCGGCTGACCCCGCCCCCTGGGCGACAGCTGAAGCAGATCGCATAATTTGCGCGTTTGCTTCTTAAGGGGAGTTTTGGGTTTTGCGGGTGCTGACTCATTGCATTTCCTGTCTGCATTTTCCGTTCTGTTTTGCTCTGTCCTGTTTTGTTTGATTCGGAGGAAACCTGTGTTTTCACGTTTTGAGTAAAAGCCTGTTTTTGTTCTGTTCTGTCCCGGAGTTTTGGACGACTTTTATTTTGCTAGATAAAAGTTTTGATCGTCAACGCAGTTGAGTTCTCCCTTCCTGCCTCCTGCCTCCGTTCTGGTCCAGTCCCTCCTGACAGATTTAGAGTTAGACATCTAGTTTAGTCAAGTCTAGTCTAGTATTTATGATGAGTTATCTGAATCTTATAACTCCGGCACCAAAGTGTGCATTTCAGCACTGAACTGCAGGGCGATAGTATGTTGCTCATGTAAAAGTACTGTTACTTCAGAATAATATTACAAAGTATAAAACAGTAATCTAAATAATAACTTTAGTCAAGTAAGTGAATGCTCTTCAGAAGCTCCATGAAAAACAAAACAAAAGAAAAACGTATGAGAGAAGCCCGGCCTAGCCTGGCCCGACTTAATGATTGACATTTTAAACGAAATTGAAAAAACTGCCAAACACGCTCTCTAGACAAAAGCTAATTCTTCAGCACATTTATTTCACCGTGTGTCATTTGATGGTTTAATCAAATGTATGAAATAATAATAAAGCCAAATCCTGTGTCCCAAATCAATTTAAATGTGCCATTTACAATTTGTCTTCCACCTTCAGTTGAAATTTGTCCTTAATAATGGTTTTAAAACAATGTGCATGCAAAGTTCTTTTTAAAAATGTCACAAATTACTGCAAACAATAAGCATATCGTTATATTCACTTTGGGTGTAGACTGCACTGAGCGAGAGAGAGAAGGAAGTGCCTTGCGCTGTGTGCAGGGATCCGCCCACCTGTACTTGCCAGCGTTTTTATTTATCAGTACAAATGGTTTCTTATCAAACTTCTGCATGAAGTTGCTTCGGCTTTGTATGGACCAAAATTCGGATGAAATCACTTGACTTTGGAACGCCACAGAGAGATGTGCAATAGTTACATTTTATTTTGGAGCCATATGTACTCATGAAAAGAGCCATATATGGCTCCCGAGCCATAGGTTCCCTACCCCTGCCCAAGATCCTACTTCTAGAAGCAACTAATGAAATGAAATGAAATGCATTTCTATAGCGCTTTTCAAGTCAAGACTTCCTAAAGCGCTTTACAGTGTGCTTCACATTTCCCAATAGCGGCCTTGCAGCCATGTAAGGCGCTAACCTGCTTATTGGGGGTATTAGAGGTTCAGTGTCTTACCCAAGGACACTTCGACATGTAACACGGACAAGCCGGGATTTGAACTGCGATCTCTTGATCCCAAGACGAGCGCTCTACCTCCTGAGCCACTGCCACCCTGAACTAATCCCTTAAAACTGGAATAATCTGACACGGCTTTCAGGCCATGGTTTGGTGCCCCGAGGACACAGTGTCCAATTGGAATGTTAGCTTCCCGACGGCACAGGGCAGAATGAACCCACGGATGCTCTGTTGGCCATGGGAGGAAGCAGGTGGTGCCTGGCAGGGACTATTTCAGGAGATAATTACCTACGTAATATTCCGCCACCAGCACGTGTCACCCGTAAAACCACCAAAATCTTCTTCGTGTCTCCGACCGTGAAGCCAAATTACAATCAAGCCGCTAAAACAACCAGCTCGGGACATTCACGTACGACAAATTCACATCCAATGAAATCTGACATGGCGAACGCAGTCAAGGTGTTGCGAATACAATAGAGTGTGCAAAGTGAATAGCTGGGCTGCTATGAAAGGAGAACGCTGAAGGGAAATGAGATTCTTTTGTCAGGAGCAGCCGCAGCCTCGGAATAGATAGCAGTGAAACGAGTGGACGCGGCCATTGCAACACCTAAGGAGAAATTGGTGTCCAGTTTATGATCATGATGTGATTTGACCTCAACATGAGATGATACACATCATATACCGTAAATTCCGGACTATAGAGCGCACCTGATTATAAGCCGCACCCACCACATTTTAAGAGGAAAACCGATTTTGTACTTACACAAGCCGCACCTGTATATAGGCCGCATGCGCCCATATTGAAAAATGTAACACAAATACAAAATTGACCCAAACCCGACTTCAAGTCCCGCGATTGAAACTGAATGTCCTAAAGTCCACAGTCCAAAAATCACAGCCGGCAAAATGAACGGAAAATGAAACCGGTACTTAAGGTTTGATGCAGACCTGCAGAGTCCGGGTCCCGTTGAAAGTAATCCAAGGAAAAAAGTGTATATTTCCAAAGGTAAGGGTAGGAAAAATATATATCCACTATTGTCCGCCGCGTTCACAAACACGTCTCACGTTTACTCCACTTCCCTTCAGCCTCTGTTGTTTTCGCCCCTTCTTTTTGATTCGCCCGTGCAAAACATGAGAATAAGTCTTTAAAATAAATACTTGCAGTGGTTAGCGCTTGTGCGGCACAGTTCATGTCATGGGAACCTGTTGTGGGTTCAAATCCAGCTCCAGACTTCCTGTGCGGAGTTTGTATGTTCTCCCCGTGCTTGCGTGGGTTTCCTCCGGGCACTCCGGTTTCCTCCCACGTTCCAAAAACATGCATTTCAGGTGAATTGGCCGGTCCAAATTGTCCCTAGGTGTGAATGAGCGAATGAGTTGTCTGTCCCTGTGTGCCCTGCGATTGGCTGGCAACCAGTTCAGGGTGTCCCCTGCCCACTGCCCGGAGATGGCTGGGATGGGCTCCAGCCCCCCCGCGACCCTGATGAGGATAAGCGGTACGGCTGATGAGATGAGATGAGATGAGACGGTACACCGAGAGAGTTTTCAAATCTTTAATAATTATAATATAACTTTCATCCCAAACGGTGCCTGTGACAAGTAGCAACACGCTAACAACACGCTCGCAACACACTAAACGTGTCTGTTAAAAAAACATACCGTACTTGTAAAGATCACTGTAAACCGTCCTCATCTTCCTCTTTAGAACCGAAGCCATCAAAGTCGTTTTCCTCGGTGTCGGAAAGAAACTTTGTCATATAGACGTCGTCCCTCTAATCCACTCCAGATTCTCTGCCCTCCCCACGCAGCAGACCGGTTTTTCGGTACCCGTTGGTGATGGTGGATTTTTTTATGCTGCCCCACACTGGCAGACTTGCCAAAAAGTTGCCTTTCGCATGCGGCCAGTTTTAGTGAAAGATTTCTCGACGCTAGTCAAGCCAAGAAGTTGCAGTCTTCCTCGGCGCATATATTCCACCGGTCTAAATCTTACCTTTTGTACTCGAGCGCTGCTGGCGGCTGTTAGAAAAATGACATAAATTGGCCGCATCACTGAATAAGCCGCAGGGTTGAAAGTTTGGGAAAAAATTAGCGGCTTATAGTCCGGAATTTACGGTATATAAGATTGCTCCCTATAGGTGGAAAACAAGCACACAGTTGAGAAAATGTGTGTACAGTATATGTATTCTTACACAATTTCAAAAAGAAAGTATTTTATAAAAATAAATGCAAATATTTTAGGAATGGGCAAATGTTGATGCCAGGAAACTCGTTGATTTCTGGACTTATTTCAAAATATGTTGGGGGAAGCTGTTTCATCAGAAACTTAAAGAATTCCGGAAAACGGGGTTAAATTCAGCCAATTTGAAAAAATACTATGTTGCGACCTGTATTTCTTTATTATTTTTGTGCAGGGGGGATTGCTAATGCAAGTTGGTATCTGTGAGTTCAGTATAGTAATCCCTTGCTCAATCACAATTTACTTATCGTGGTTTCGCTACTTCGCGGATCTTCATCATGCATTTTGTTCTGCATTCTGACTGACTAAACCGAGGAAGAGGCTTTCTATCGCCAACAAATTTCACTTCTGACCTGATAAACTTTCTCTGGAACCACATGCTGGTCTCTGGCGCTCCCTAGCGGCTCCCTGGGGCTTTTTCTAAATTGTTTGATAATGGAAAAATATATGGTTAAGTGGGGCAAAACTGGAAGGGATATGCAGTTTTCAATAACATCCACATGACGGCGGCAAAGTATCATTTAAAGTCAAGTGGATCATGTCGCTAATCCATGCATTTGTGCAATACAACAGCAAGATTATTCCTAAAACTATAATTTGACAGTACATCATTGTTCATAATACAAATGTTGTTAAACAAATACATGAGCCTACACATTGTTTTTTTTAAAACGCAACACCCGTAAAAAACGAGGGATGACTGTACTCGGAAAGTAATTGGACGGACGAATAATGGTATCAAATGCGAATCAATAATCATTAATATTATCATCAATATCATTGTTATTATTATCATCACCATCATCATCACTATCACCATTATCATTATTATCATTATTATCACTATTATAACTATTACTATTATTGTTACTATTGTTATTATTATTTGTATTATTAGCATTATTATTATCATCATTATATTCATTTTATTGCTATTATTATTATAATAATTGAAAAAATGTTGATTATAAATTAAGTAACATAAAGACAAACAAATAACATTATAAAAGAAGGTACTACACCAACAATTTAACTTATAAACTCATGAAATCATAATGAAAACAAAATAATATTAAAATTATAAAATACAATTAAGCAAAAAATATTTATCAATACAAAATTAAATACAACTAAAGTACATAAACCCATAATAAATGAACAATAACAAAAATAACAAATAGAAATAATGGAAGCCCCAAAATAGATGAAATAGAGTAAAACAAAATGCTCAAAAGAATCAGAAAAAAATCAAGATTACATAAAAAAAATAAGAATAAAATGAAGAGAATCTCTAAGACTAATCAATTGCCTTCTGATATTGATTTAATTAATTTGCTATTTTTTATATAAAGTGCTTTACCATCATATGAATAAATACACGCAAACGTTTTAAAGGGACAGAGTGTATTGCTTTGCACCACCTAGTAGTAGTAAACCTAATTCAGTAAAAATAATTTTTTTTATATTTGATTGATAAGCAATAAAAGCCTTTATTGACTTGAGCAAGTGCGAGCTTATGTCAACTGAGGACATGGTGTGGACACTCTTATTGTGAAGGGGAGGGGGAGGCCCTGACGCAATGCTTAGTCATTGCCGCTTCGCTTAACCCCCCCCCCCCCCTCTTTCAACTCCTCCCACTTCACCCCTTTCTTATGTGGCGCTGTTTATCATGGAGGAACTCGGCGACACGACGTAAGTAAAGTACCGTATTTTCCGCACTATAGGGCGCACCCCGAAAAAATAGTTTTTGGTCCTATTTTTGACATACATAAGACGCACTGGATTATAAGGCGCTACAATGGGAACGTCGACAAAACAGTCAGATAGTTTAGTCCAACTTATTACCCCCTTAACGTTCCCAAAGCTTGCAAAGGAGCAAATACGTGTCGTAGACACGTGCGGATGCGGTGTCCGTACGATGTCACTCAAATGCATCGTTTCAAATATCATTCGGAAGGTTAAAGTCTTGGATTCAAGAAATGCCAACCATTCCTTAGTTTCTATTTTCTTTTTCGCCCGCAACTTTACTGTGCATATGACAATAAACACTTGGAATTGAGTTTAATTCACTCGACTCATCACAGCAACATCAAGATCGTTCTAAAACAAGATACCGGGAAAATATAAAGCCGCATAGCTCACCTAAGTTCTCACGTTCAATAATGATACGCAATCATGGTCTTCTGACAACCGTGAGTGAAGTAAATCCAGGAGAGTAAAATATTTACAAATACAGACTAATGAAACATGTTTCTTCATGGCGTAGTTTAGCAAGCTTGCTATTCAGTCATCTTTTTCGGCCAATTGCAGGGTCTGTTTCGGCCCTCTAGCCAAACCGAGGCTCCAAATAACTTCAGCCAATAGCGATCGATTTAACGGATGATTGACACATCTTTTTCGGCCAATTGCAGGGTTTGTTTCGGCCTCCTAGCCAATCCGAGGCTCCGAATAACTTCAGCCAATAGCGATCGATTTAACGGATGATTGACACATCTTTTTCGGCCAATTGCAGGGTTTGTTTCGGCCTCCTAGCCAATCCGAGGCTCCGAATAACTTCGGCCAATAGCGATCGATTTAACGGATGATTGACACATCTTTTTCGGCCAATTGCAGGGTTTGTTTCGGCCCTCTAGCCTATCCGAGGCTCCGAATAACTTCAGCCAATAGCGATCGATTTAACGGATGATTGACACATCTTTTTCGGCCAATTGCAGGGTTTGTTTCGGCCCTCTAGCCAAACCGAGGCTCCGAATAACTTCAGCCAATAGCGATCGATTTAACGGATGATTGACACATCTTTTTCGGCCAATTGCAGGGTTTGTTTCGGCCTCCTAGCCAATCCGAGGCTCCGAATAACTTCAGCCAATAGCGATCGATTTAACGGATGATTGACACATCTTTTTCGGCCAATTGCAGGGTTTGTTTCGGCCTCCTAGCCAATCCGAGGCTCCGAATAACTTCAGCCAATAGCGATCGATTTAACGGATGATTGACACATCTTTTTCGGACAATTGCAGGGTTTGTTTTGGCCCTCTAGCCTATTCGAGGCTCCGAATAATAAAAAGGATCCGCCCCTTGACCTCCGAATAACTTTAGCCAATGGTGACTGACTCAAATGATGATTGACACATTGGTTAGGAAATGAAACGCCGGTATATAAATCCCAGCATACACCGCGGACTACTCCACGTTCGGGGGAAAATCGAGTCGGCGGCTGTTGCGTAAGTTGCGAGACCTTGCGATTTAATATTGATCCATATACAAGGCGCACTGTATTATAAGGCGCATGGTCAGCTTTTGAAAAATATAAAGGCCTTTAGGTGCGCCTTATAGTGAGGAAAATACGGTATACCTTACCTTCTCACTAAAAGCCTTTATTGACTTGAGCAAGTGCGAGCTTATGTCAACTGAGGACATGGTGTGGACACTCTTATTGTGAAGGGGAGGCCCTGACGCAATGCTTAGTCATTGCCGCTTCGCTTAACCCCCCCCCCCCCCCCTCTTTCAACTCCTCCCACCTCACCCCTTTCTTATGTGGCGCTGTTTATCATGGAGGAACTCGGCGACACGACGTAAGTACAGTATATTCTCTTCTCTTCTTTAAGCATTTTTGAAGGGGCGTCGCTACTTCGCGGATTTTCAGTTTTCGCGGGTGGTCTCGGTCCCCATCAACCGCGATAACCGAGGGATTACTGTACTCACTGTCCTTTTAATACAAGAGTCAAATAGACATTCCAAGCCTTTATCGGGCCGTCCCTAAGGTTGCGACACAGAGTGGAACATCCTTTTTTAAAACTTAACGGAGATTCATGAGCATTCCGTGCAGGCTTTCAGGGAGACGCCAGACGTGGTGTTTAATTTATCCCGGGAGCGTTTGGGATTTGTGACGGGTGATGAAGAAGCTCTGGAGCTCCTGCAGCGGGGCCCGCCTGGCACCTCCAGAATGAATGTATGGCCCTCCGCTAAATAAACGCCGGCTTTTTCATTGTAGATTTACGGCTGAAGTCGTTACGCCGCATTAAATGCTTCCATTTGTTAGCGCTGTGAAGGGGATGCTCGACCCGAGGACAAGTGACTTTGGTTCGCTCGCCACTTACGTGGAAAGACCTCTCACGAGAAAAACTGCGTTACTCTCTCGCTGTCGCATGATTTTATTATTCTTTTCACAAAATGTCACCGTAAAATGTCTAAACTTCTGTGACAGCCGAGAATTTGTGGTTCATTACATTGTGTCTCATTAAAACACTTGTTTGGACATATTCCAATGGTCCATAGAGTTAACTACAAGAATGAAAATGAAAGGATTTTTATTTTTTTTGGGTATTAGCAGGGTTGGGTAGGGTTACTTAACTTGATTACTTTCAATTACTTTGGGAGAATCCAACATGGCGGCGCATGGATACATGCTTGCGGCTCGTCCAGCTAATCTTCTATTTATTGCCGTTCTCTTGTCTTTTTTGCTTTCACTTTTGGACACATGTGTGGCCAAAAACACTTACAGTAGGGACGAACTTATTCGGTTGGGTGGGCGTCTAAATTTCGACTTTTCGGGCACTTTTTATAACGCCTATGATATACCGAGCGAACTTCAAAGAGACCCGGCATCCTTGTGGACAGCTATTCCTCTTAATAAACGACGGCGGCGGCCCCGTAAAGAAAGAAAACAGAAACGTGGTTGCCGTGCAGGTAGATGTGTGAAGCGTGTGAAGTCCAAGCAGCAAGATGGACGCGAGGATGGACGCGAGGATGTAACTAATTCCACCATTCATTCCTCGCCGGACAACCGACGCTTTAAACTCAGCGCTCACGAACGGCCACAACGCCGGGAGCTTTTGAAGATCTCGACAAAGACTACAAAGAGTTCAGCTAAGTCAAATGATTCAGCAAAACTGAAATTTGGTCTGTTAAATATTAGATCGCTTGCTCCAAAAGCTTTACTTGTTGATAACATTATTCGTGATTATAAACTTAACTGTATGGGTCTTTGTGAAACGTGGTTACGCCCGGATGAGCACTTAGCGCTAAATTATGCCTCTCCCCCAGACTACGAGAGTAGTCATATAGCACGCACGCTGAAAAGAGGTGGTGGTGTTGCGCTAATCTCTGAAAAATCGCTCAAATTTAATACACGTACCTCTAATAATGACAAAACGTTTGAGGCTCTTGTGATGCGGTCCCCTCAATTGTCAATTGATGTAATAACTATCTATCGTGCACCTGGGCCATACACAACTTTCTTAGACGAATTTGCTGAACTTTTGTCTGAACTAGTAACCTATGCAGACAAAATTATAATTATGGGAGACTTTAACATTCATATGAACTCCCCACACAGTTCACTTACTATTGCGTTTAGTTCTCTAATTGATGCATTTGGTTTTACTCAACTGGTTGACTTGCCAACCCATAAAAATGGGAACACGCTAGACTTGATTCTGACTCGAGGAGTTTTAACCTCAAACATTATGGTGCTACCGTGTACTACTGTTATCTCTGATCATTATTTAGTGACATTTGAGGTGCTAACTAAATGTAGAGTTAATAAAGATGAGGGATTTAGCGGACGCAATATAAGCACTGGCACAGTTTCTGAGCTCTTTGAACTCCTTCCTGGAGCAGTTGCGTCCTTTCCTAAATACAATGGCTCGATTGACTCACTCATGAATGAGTTCAATACCACCCTGACTAGTGTGCTGGATTCAATAGCGCCCATAAAACTAAAATCACGTCCTAAAAGACGCACACCTTGGTTTACTGATGAAACTAGAACCCTTAAAAAAGAATGCAGGAAATGGGAGAGAAAATGGCGCGCTACCAAGCTTGAGGTTTTCCATCAAACCTGGTGTGACAGCTTGTTAAAGTATAAAGCGGCCCTTGCCTCTGCAAAATCGGCCTACCTTTCGAAGGTGATTGCGTCTCAAAAGAACAACCCCAAAGCCCTTTTTGACACTGTAGCATCGCTTACAAGGCAACAGCCTATCGCAGACAGTTCGACACACTCTGCTCAGGAGTTAATGGTCTTCTTCACTAAGAAGATTCAATGCATACAGGAAGAAATTGCAAAAGATATTGTTAGTACCACACGTATTAAAGGACTGAAATTTACAGATGCACGACAGGGTGGCTGCCCTGGGAAAATGGCCGGTTTTAGTGAACTGTCACTTGATGATCTCAAACAAGTGGTGAATGCGGCCAAACCGACAACTTGCCAGTTCGACCCGCTCCCAGGTTCACTTATTAAAAGTCTTTTTAGCGTCCTTGGGCCTTCAGTTCTAAATATTATAAATACATCACTCTCCTCAGGTGTAGTTCCAGCAGCTTTTAAGTCCGCCGTTATTAAACCCACACTGAAACGACCCAACCTTGATCCAGAAATATTAAGTAATTACAGACCTGTGTCAAACCTACCTTTCCTCTCTAAAGTACTCGAAAGAGTAGTGGCACAGCAGCTGAATGCTTTCATATCCGAGAATAACCTTTTTGAATCCATGCAATCAGGATTCAGGGCTAACCACTCTACTGAGACAGCTCTGATCAAGGTAACAAATGATCTCCTAATGTCAATGGATTCTGGCGCTTCATCACTTTTGCTGCTGCTGGATCTTAGTGCTGCTTTTGACACAGTGCGCCACAATATCCTACTAGAACGGTTGGAAAAATGGATTGGTCTCTCAGGAGCTGTCCTCTCGTGGTTCTAATCCTACCTCTCAGATAGGACGCACTGTGTTAAATATGGTGAAACGACATCTGAGCCCTTTAATGTTACCTGCGGTGTTCCGCAGGGTTCAGTGCTCGGCCCCCTACTTTTCAACATTTACATGCTTCCATTAGGTGATATTATTCGCAAGTACAATATCAGCTTCCATTGCTATGCAGACGACACTCAACTATATCTTCCGTTGGAGGAATCTTCCACACTAAACTGTGGAAATTTGGAGGCCTGTCTCACTGAGATAAAAGAGTGGATGTCACTCAATTTCTTGCGTCTTAACTCTGGAAAGACTGAAATGTTAGTCATTGGTCCTTCTAAATGCCGGGACTTATTCTCAAAAACTGCTGTGAACATTGACAAATGTCACATCACACAGAGTGACTCAGTTAAAAATTTAGGTGTCATATTTGACCCTGATCTATCCTTTGAGATGCATGTAAAGCAAATTACTAGAACTGCCTTCTTCCATCTTCGCAACATTGCTAAAATCCGTTCAATACTGTCTCAGTCTGATGCGGAAACAATAATTCATGCATTTGTTACCTCCCGTCTCGATTACTGCAATGCACTACTCTCCGGTCTCCCGAAGTCCAGAATCAAGTCTCTTCAGCTAGTACAAAATGCCGCAGCGAGGCTCTTAACCAGGACAAAAAAGTACGATCACATAACACCGATTTTGGCTAACCTGCATTGGCTCCCAGTTAGCCAAAGATGTGACTTCAAAGTTCTCTTAGTATTGTACAAAATCATACATGGACTTGCTCCCTCTTATCTTTCAGATCTGATCTGCCACTATGTCCCGGTCCGAAGCCTACGATCTGAGAGTGCTGGTCTTCTGATGATCCCGAGAGCAAAAAAGTCTTCTGCTGGTTCGAGAGCGTTCTCCATCCGGGCACCGGTGCTGTGGAATGCTCTTCCCCCTGAGATTCGATCTGCAACCTCAGTGGAAATGTTTAAATCTAAACTTAAAACTCACTTCTACTCCATTGCATATGAATAACCTACTCCTCTTGTCGGTTGAAAATAGTTTGTGTAATATAGTGTAACAATCTGTGAAGCCCTTTGAGACTCTTCGTGATTTAGGGCTATACAAATAAAAATGACTTGACTTGACTTGACTTGACTACTCCAATACCAAACATGCTAATAAAAGACAAGAGAAAGAATGAGTTGTCTGTCTCTGTGTGCCCTGCGATTGGCTGGCAACCAGTTCAGGGTGTCCCCTGCCCACTGCCTGAAGATGGCTGGGATGGGCTCTAGTGAGGATAAGCGGTACGGCTAATGAGATGAGATGAGATGAGAAACTAAATATGAATGCAATTCAGACTCACAACACGTGGTAAGCTTTCTCTCCTGGCTTTGATCTCTTTGATCTCCGGCAAAACGAACATAAAATGCGACAGAAACAAAATGAAAATAAATCCAAACAGCTTGCCAACGTCATTTTTGCCGTTCCATGTATTCCGTTACTCCCCAAGCCTGCACAAAATGTAGTCATTTTATTCATATTTAGTTTCTTTTGTCTTTTATTAGCATATTTGGTATTGGAGTAATCCAAAAGTAATTGAAAGTAATCAAGTTAAAGTAACCCTACCCAACCCAGATTATTAAAATGCAAAAACCTCTTGCATTGTCTTGTGTGGTCCATTTATTCCACTACCCTACAGTATTTTCTGTCCCTTGGAATGGACTAAGTATTGTGAATTAACAGTGCCCCCAACTGGACAAGAGAAGAATAACATGACCTGCAATCTTCACACATGTTGATTTTTATGATGTTAAGTGTTGTGTAAAACGTTTAAACTCAGTCAAATTTTAAATATCATTCCGGAAAATCTTATAGTTTAATATGTAGTATATTTTTGTTAGGGTTATCATAATAAGCTGCACAAAGCGTTCTGTCTTTTTCTCATTTTCCTCTTTTTTGTCTTTATCAATGTTTTTATTTTTTTAATCATGGAGTGCATGGCTATCAATGACAATATAATAGAATAGAATAGAATAGAATAGAATAGAATAGAATAGAATATGCCTTTATTGTCATTGTTACAACATGGGATATATTGTAACAACGAAATTGGACGACTCCAGGTCCACATTTTACAGTGAGGATAATGAAACAAAGAGATAAAGGAACAAAGAACATGTTTTAACTGTCTTTGTTGTAAATAGACATTGCTATTCCATTCTTCTTATAGTTGAAAGTAGTAAAACACATATTTTTGAGATTTAATTAAAAGCGTCTGAGCAAAGATCTTGAAAACACATACATTGAAATAATTTAATCATGTCGTGTCCAGCATGGTCGCCGTGGCGACCGGCTGGCCCCGCCCCCTGGGCACCGGCTGTAGTAGATCAGCTAATTTGCGTGTGTGCTACTTCAGGGTGGGTTGTGGGTATTGCGGGTGCTGGTTCATTGCGTTTTCTGTTCCGCATTATTCTGGTCTGTCTGCCTTGAGGAAACCTGTGTTTGCACGTTCTGAGTTAAAACCTGTTTTGTGAGTATTTTTAGTCTGAGTTCCTGTTTGCCTGTGAAGCCTGTTATTGTTTGTTTTGTCCCTGAGTGTTGGACGACTTTTATTTTGCTAAATAAAAGTACTGATCGTCAACGCAACGAGTTCTCCCTTCCTGCCTCCTGCCTCCGTTCTGGTCCGGTCTCCTGACAAATCAGGGTTGGGTAGGGTTACTTTAACTGGATTACTTTCAATTAACCTTTGGATTACTCCAATACCAAATATGCTAATAAAAGACAAAATAAACTAAATATGAATAAAATTACTAAATTTCGTGCACGCTTGGGGAGTAACGGAATACCTGGAACGGCAAAAATGATGTTGGCAAGCTGTTTGGATTTGTTTTCATTTTGTTTCTGTCGCATTTTATGTTCGTTTTGCCGGATATCAAAGAGATCAAAGCCAGGAGAGAAAGCTTACCACGTGTTGTGAGTCATCATTTTATTCATATTTAGTTTCTCATCTCATCTCTTCTCATTAGCCGTACCGCTTATCCTCAGTAGGGTCGCGGGGGGCTGGAGCCCATCCCAGCAATCATCGGGCAGTGGGCAGGGGACACCCTGAACTGGTTGCCAGCCAATGGCGGGGCACACGGGGACAGACAACTCACTCGCTCAGTCACACCTAGGGACAATTTGGACCGGCCAATTCACCTGAAATGCATGTTTTTGGAACTTATAATGACTCATTTCGAGAAACATTTTATCAAGATCAACAATAAAATAAAAGACGTGCTTTAATAAAAGCAGTCTTTCATCTTAAGCAATCTTTTGACTCAGGGAACTTCTTCGCTTTTAACTTTATTACAAAGAAGCAGCGAATGGTCCCTGTAATTTTCCTTACGGGTCTGAGCATTCACACAAAGTCGGTGAGCAACGCTTGAAACAGCAGTGAGCAACAGCAATCCCAAGTGTGGCATCGAAGTCATTATCAGACATGTCCAAAACTTGACATCACGTTACATTTTGCTGAATTTCTGGCAATGCAAAAACAATTTCACTTTTGAATGAATTGACTAATTGAGTATTGCAAAGGTTGTACAGCCTACAAAAGTCATTTGTTTTTACAACAATTCTTTCACAAGATTTCCATTTCTTTTTTTTCCTGGTATCTTTTGTCGCATAATAGTAACATTTTGGGGGTCTTATTAAGTCGGTTGCACGATACACAACTGTACTTAATCACATTTTTTAGTGGAAATACAATGTTGGCAACACGATTCACTTGATATAATTGGAAATTATTTGAATGCCACACAAACTTTTTCTTCTTTTTTCCGTGTTTTTTTCTACTTTTTTTAAATTCCTTTAAAAAAATCTCATTGTGTTAATTTTTTCCTAGCTGTTGCTTTTTTCTTTTTGTTCTCTGTTTACTTTTTTCCTTTGTTTCTTTCTTTTCTTTTTTTCTGTTTTTTTTCAAATTTTTTCCTTATTTTTTCTCTTCCTTTTGTTTCTTTTTTTCTCAGCTTTTCACTACTTTTTCATTTTGGTATTTTTTTCTCTTTTGTTCTATTCCCCCCTTCCTTTAGGTCATTTTGTGCATATTTTAAATAATATTTGGTCATGTTGGGATTAAAGAAGGAAAAAAAAACCTGAAGAGCCGTTTAGGACCCGAAAGAGCCGGTTCCTTTTAGTGAGCCGAGCCGAAGAAGCCGGTTCTCTACTAACTTTACTCAACTTCGTTCTACTTCGACTCGACTTCAAAATACCGCATTTAGAACACAACGTCAGGGGAATCCTTGTATTTTTACTTTCATGCACTGTCACTTTGACTTAATTCGCTTCTTAATGAGTAATTTTGAGCCCTCATTTTTGTGCGCTGGCTAGATTTTCTTGTGCGCTGAGAATGTGCGGGCAGTGCGCAATTGTTAGAGGGAACACTGGATGCAGCTCAAGCAAATTTTTGAAAATATTTTATCTTACACTCTTAACTGCAACACATTGCTGCTCGCACCCTTTACAACACGTACTCACTTAGAAAACTAATCATATTATAATATAACACTGATTTAAATATGGTGTGATTCGAATGTTTCAAAAACAATTAGAGGCTGGGCACGGAAGCAGCACGACGGCTGCGTGCTTAGTGCGTGGTCCCACTGTTCAAGTCCAATTATTTTAACCTACCTGTGTGGAATTTGCATGTTCTCCCCATGCCTCAGGTTTCCCCCCACATTCCGAAAACGTGCAGGTCAGGTTCAGTGTTCATTTTAGCTGTGAAAAGTGATGGGTCCCGGTTCCATGCTCGTCCCCACGTTTTCTTTTCTTTATTTTTGTTAGTGTAGCTTGAAAATTGTGAAATTAAGAAGGGGCCTATTTAAGTATAGTCCAAACACCAACTTGGAACCTCAAGAAAGATGGAAAAATAATACCGTATTTTCCGCACTATAAGGCGCACCGGGTTATAGGGCGCACCCCGAAAAAATAGTTTTTGGTCCTATATTTTCCATACATAAGGCGCACCGGATGATAAGGCGCTACAATGGGAACGTGGACAAAACAGTCAGATAGTTCAGTCCAACTGATTACCCCCTTAACATTCCCAAAGCTTGCAAAGAAGCAAATACGTGTCGAGAACACGTGTGGATGCGGTGTCCGTACGATGTCACTCAAATGCATCGTTCCATCATTCGGAACGTTAAAGTCTTGGGATTCAAGAAATGCCAACCATTCCTTAGTATCTATTTTCTTTTGGAATTGAGTTGAATTTAAAAATAGACACTCCATTCCATCCATTATCTGCACCGCTTATCACAGAAACATCGAGTTCAGTCTGAAACAAGATACTGGGAAAATATATAGCCGGAGTAGCTCACCGAAGTCGTTGTGTTCATAATACTGTGCAACTATAGTCCTCTTATATCTGTGAGGGTAGTAAATCCAGGAGAATAAAATATTTACAAATGCAGAATAGTAAAAAATGCTTTCTGTAAGCCGTCAACCACGTGCTACACACATTCATCTTTTTCGGCCAATTGCAGGCTTTGTTTTGCCGTTTAAGCCTATGGCAGCCTGTAAATGATAAAAAGGATCCGCCCCTTGACCTCCGAATAACTTTAGCCAATGGTGACTGACTCAAATGATGATTGACACATTGGTTAGGAAACGAAACGCCGGTATATAAATCCCAGCATACACCGCGAACGACTTTGCCTTCGGGGGAAAATCTAGTCGGCGGCTGCTTGCCTTAGTTGCAAAACTTTGCGACTTAATATTGATCCATATATAAGGCGCACTGTATTATAAGGCGCATGGTCAGCTTTTGAAAAAAATAAAGGCTTTTAGGTGCGCCTTATAGTGCGGAAAATACGGTAATTAATTCATGTATTTATGTAATGCGTGTATTTGCATGCACATCATGAACAAGCTGACTAAGGCCTTAATAATGTATTTAAGCCAGGAGATGGCGTCAGAGAGTTAGAAAGCTCCAAATTCTGTACAGCTCTTTTAAATTAATCTATTATTTTAAGAATGAAGGTTTTTTACTGCTATTGTCCTTTTGAATTAATAGATAACAAAATGAATACATGAATACAGTTGAAGGGACAGCGTGTAATATTTAGTGCCTCCTAGTGGCACAAAGAACTTTCATTCAGTAAAAAAAAGATTTGAATTCAGGGAAAAATACATGAACTATCATAGCAATGTTGATTTTTATTAAAACATCATAGGTTGGGCAGCACAGCGGCGCAGTGGTTAGCGCAGTTCATGTCTTGGCAACCTCCTGCGTGGGTTCAAATCCAGCTCCAGACTTCCTGTGCGGAGTTTGTATGTTCTCCCCGTGCTTGCGTGGGTTTCCTCTAGGCACTCCGGTTTCCTCCCACATTCCAAAAACATGCATGTCAGGCAAATTGTCCCTAGGTGTGAATGAGCGAGTGAGTTGTCTGTCCCTGTGTGCCCTGCGATTGGCTGGCAACCAGTTCAGGGTGTCCCCTGCCCACTGCCCGATGATTGCTGGGATGGGCTCCAGCACCCCCGCGACCCTACTGAGGATAAGCGGTGTAGCTAATGAGATAAGATCATAGGTTGCGGGCAGCACGGCGGCGCAGTGGTTAGCGCATGTGCGGCACAGTTCATGTCTTGGGAACCTCCTGCGTGGGTTCAAATCCAGCTACCGGACTTCCTGTGCGGAGTTTGTATGTTCTCCCCGTGCTTGCGTGGGTTTCCTCCCACATTCCAAAAACATGCATGTCAGGTGAATTGGCCGGTCCAAATTGTCCCTAGGTGTTATTGAGCGAGTGAGTTGTCTGTCCCCGTGTGCCCTGCGATTGGCTGGCAACCAGTTCAGGGTGTCCCCTGCCCGCTGCCCGATGATTGCTGGGATGGGCTCCAGCACCCCCGTGACCCTACTGAGGATAAGCGGTGTAGCTGATGAGATGAGATGAGATCATAGGTTGCTAAATGACCTAGTAGTCACCACCATGTTTGTCTGCTTGCTATGCTGTGCTGGTTTTTCTCTTAATTAGACAACAGTGCCATCTAATGGTCAAATATTACACACTAGGGCTTTAAACGTAAATAAAAATAGAAATAAAAACCAATAAAGAATATTAAAAAAATGCAAACAGAGCAATTTAAAACTTCAATATGTAGATTCACATATTTGATGTTTTTTAATAGCATTCTATTTAATTATTGTTTCATTAATAAGTATTTGATGTTATCTTCTTATCATTAATAACTTGATGTGGACAATAGTAAATATAACACACAACAAATTATAAAATACAGCACTTTTTGTTGCCAAATGTTTTTTTCACTAAATATTATGGAGGTAATTTCAAAGAAACCTCTGGTGTTAGTAACGTTTAGTTAGTAATATTAGTAACAATGTGCAGCTTAACTTGGGCCGACATGTAAAGCAAACTACATGTTCCTGATGTCTTCAACCAGTAACTGTCATGTCCTGCACGGTTGTCATGGTGCCCAGCTGGCCCCGCCCCTTGACACCGGCCGACCTGCATTCTCCTGATTACTCCTATGGGCACTTAAACCCGCCTTTTGGAACTGCCCTTTGCCAGATCGTTGTTTAACCTTGTTAAAAACCTGTTCATACTTGTTGATACCTCTTTATTCCTGTTTTGCTTGTTGGACTTTGTTGCACTTCGGTGTAACATTCTGAGAGATTCCGTTCAGTTTAATCCCGTTAAATGCCTTGTCTGTAGTTCTGCCTGCATTTGAGCCTGCTTTGTTTTGTTTTTGGTCCGTTTGTGTGTTGGACAACTTTTCCTTCTCAATTAAAGTGACAGATCGTCTATGCTTCCTGACCCGTTTCAAGACAGTCCCGACCCGTTTCGTGACAGTAACGGGAGCTTAAACATGAAGGGGGGATAACAAACCAGCCCGGCTCAAACATGAAGACATTTAACTTCAAAAGTGCAAAGCTGTCCTGTTCTGCTAAGCTAACGCATAAACAATGTTTAAGGTGAATTGAAGCATTATGGAAATTTAACTTCTTAATTGTGTGTAAACAGCCAAATGGGAAAAGAATAGAAAGTACGGCCTATACTACAATTTTTAATCCACTCCCCCCCAAAAAATATGCCGTTTTCTGTCATGTCCTGCACGGTTGTCATGGTGCCCAGCTGGCCCCGCCCCTTGACACCAGCTGACCTGCATTTTCCTGATTACTCCTATGGGTACTTAAACGTGTCCTTTAGAACTGCCGTTGGCCAGATCGTTGTTTACCCTTGTTGGAAACTTGTTCATGCCTGGTTGATACCTGTTTATTCTTGTTGTGCTTGTTGGACTTTGTTGCACTTTGGTGTAACATTCTGAGAGATTCCTGCAAGTTCTGTTTACCGTAAATTCCGGACTATAAGCCGCTAGTTTTTTCCCTAACTTTCAACCCTGCGGCTTATTCAATTTATGCCAGCGGCGCTCAAGTGATGCTACCATTTACTGCCCTGTCACAGGCACCGTTTGGGATGAAAGTTATATTATTATTATTAAACTTTGAAAACTCTCTCGGTGTACCGTCTTTCTTTGTAAATATGTGTAACCCATGTATAATATGTATTTGCAACTGTATATTTTTGTAATGTATTTATTTGTATTTATTTTAGACACTTATTCTGATATGTTTTGCACGGGTGATCGAAAAATGAGGGGCGGAACAAACGCGGGGTGCCAAGTTTAAGTGGGGACCGCTAAAGGTGAGGGACGAATAAGGAAAGAAGAGGGGGTAAAAAGTTGGTTAAAGAAAAAGGAGTTGCGTGACTAAATGTGTTCATCTGACATATTTTTCCCACCCTTACCTTTGGAAATATACACTTTTTTCTTTGGGTTACTTTCAACGGGAGGTCTGCATCAAACCTTAAGTACCGGTATCATTTTCTGTTCATTTTGCCGGCTGTAATTTTTGGAGTGTGGACTTTAATGAAGGACATTTAGTTTCAATCGCGGGACTTGAAGTCGGGTTTGGGTTAAAATGGTGTTTGTGTTCCATGTTTAATTGTGGGCGCATGCGGCCTATGTACAGGTGCGGCTTGTGTAAGTACAAAATCGGTTTCCCTCTTAAAATGTGGTGGGTGCGGCTTGTAATCGGGTGCGCTCTATAGTCCGGAATTTACGGTAATCCCGTTAAATGTTAAATTCTGTAGTTTTGCCTGCATTGGAGCCTGATTTGTTTTGTTTTTGGTCCGTTTGTGTGTCAGACAACTTTTCTTTCTCAATTAAAGTGACAGATCGTCTACGCAAATGAGTTCCAACTTCCTGATTCCCGACCCGTTTGGTGACAGTTTTCTGTTGTCTCAAAATGCATTTCACCGTGCTGCCCTTGATTGATTCGTTACATATTGATCCCATTCAAGGGGTCAAAAGACTTGTGTGTGTGATCATTGATTTGTTGTAAATCGTAAAATGAGTCCATTGGATAGATCGCACTTAAACAGTGACGGAAAGAAAATGTATACAGTGGAAGGCGTACAAACGTCGCTAAAAGTCATTTTGAAACAGTTTTATGATTATATGAGAGCGGCTAGTTATGTGAAAGATGCCGGACACGAATCTTCACACAGATGCATGAATATTTCCTGCTTGTTGCAATCACTTTCTCAATTCTTATTGATCGTGGGGCATTTAATTATGCTTATTTGCAATAATTGTTGGTAATATACCGATTAAAGGGATAACAACAAACCTGTCTTTTTTTTACTTTCTCCTTTTATACTTCCTTTTTTTCTTAACTTCTTTATACAACATCATTTGTAATATCAATCATCAAAGCAAGTGAGCCGTTTGAGACACGGCTCTTTTTAATGAGTTGAGCCAGAAAAGCCAGTTCTCTAAAAAAAGACGGACTTCCTTTCACTACACAACGAGAACCCGTTTGACTTGATTGATTTGCCGTTTCGTGATAGCCGGTGTATACCGGATGGTACCCTTAATTGACAAATTTGCGTTTTTCCATACAGATTTTCTTGTACGTCGTACATGTCTTAAAATGCATAATAAACGTACTTTCCACGGCAAAAACATACAGGTTGACAGGTATGCGACATAATAATTCGTAATAAATGCATCAAAGCAAGTGAGCCGTTGAAGAGCCGGCTCTCTTTAATGAGTTGAGCCGAAAAAGCCGGTTCTCTAAAAAGAGACGGACTTCCTTTCACTACATCAAACCGCTCGCTTCGTTTGCAAAGAAATAAATGATACCGAGATCGAGGCTTCCGCGGTGAACTCGTTTGACTTGATCGATTTGCTGTTTCGACATAATAATTCGTAATAAATGCATCAAAGCAAGTGAGCCGTTGAAGAGCCGGCTCTCTTTAATGAGTTGAGCCGAAAGAGCCGGTTCTCTAAAAAGAGACGGACTTCCTTTCACTACATCAAACCGCTGGCTTCGTTTGCAAAGAAATAAATGATACCGAGATCGAGGCTTCTGCGGTGAACTCGTTTGACTTGATTGATTTGCTGTTTTGTGATAGTTTGTGTAAACCGGATAGTACCCTTAATTGACAAATTTGTGTTTTTCCGTACAGATTCTCTGTATAAGAAACGTACTTTGTACTGCAAAAACATATAGGCTGACAGGTATGCAATTAAGCCAACTAAACTTTGTGGTGAATCGCTGAAGACATTTATTGACAAATTTGGTAACTTCTCAAATAAAGAATAGTTCTTCCAAAAGCTGAAAAAATATAAATTGAACTCCTTAGATTTTGTTTAAAAAACATGTGGGTCATGTTTACTCAACTTCGTTCTACTTCGACTCGTCTTCAAAATACCGCATTTAGGACACAAAGTCAGGGGAATTCTATAAATAAGTAGGTTGCTCCTTTGCAACCTCCCCCCAAAAAAGTTTGGTTTCTAAAGAAAAAAAGGGAATTTAGGAATTCATAAATTGTGTGTAATGTAGGTGTAATGTAAAAATCGAAACAAAAACTGTGTCAAAAAACAAAAGACTGTACAAAACTGCCATGATTGCCAAAATGAAGACACCTGTGGCAATAGTTTGATTCTCTGATTGACTGGCACTCTCCTCTTAAGCTGTCAGCGCCCAGAGGAGGGTGTCAGACCGTACTTGTGTCTCCCTGTGTGTTTTGCCAGATTCCAGTACCAAAGACCTTTCCTGTTTGATTACTGCCTACCTTCGGTTTCGACCTGTTTCTGCCCCACCTTTACGACCTGCTCTCCTGCCCTGGCCATCGACCTACCCGCTAAGCTGTATCGATTCTGCCTACCTGTCACGGAACTGCCATTCCGTCCAACGCTGCTAGCGATCGACAATCCTCGGCTTCCTAAGCAAGCTCTGTCAGCTCAATCCAATAAAGATTCCTTGAAAACGAACGCAATTGGGTCCGAGATTCCATTCTGGTTCCTGACTTAAAACAACCCAGGAAGTTGGGTGTATTTGAGTAAGAAATGGATCAGTCTATAGTTGACCACATTTTCAATGTTTTAATGACATCAAATACAAGTTACTAACATAAAATGCGACAGAAACAAAATTAAAATAAATCCAACATCATTTTTGCCGTTCCATGTATTCCGTTACTCCCCACGCCAGCACAAAATTTAGTCATTTTATTCATATTTATTTTCTTTTGTCTTTTATTAGCATATTTGGTATTGGATTAAACCAAAAGTAATTGAAAGTAATCAAGTTAAAGTAACCCTACCCAACCCTGCTATCTATCTATCTATCTATCTATCTATCTATCTATCTATCTATCTATCTATCTATCTATCTATCTATCTATCTATCTATCTATCTATCTATCTATCTATCTATCTATCTATCTATCTATCTATCTATCTATCTATCTATCTATCTATCTATCTATCTATCTATCTATCTATCTATTAGGGTTGGGTAGGGTTACTTTAACTGGATTACTTTCAATTACTTTTGGATTACTCCATACCAAATATGCTAATAAAAGACAAAAGATACTAAATATGAATAAAATGATGACTCACAACACGTGGTAAGCTTTCTCTCCTGGCTTTGATCTCTTTGATCTCTGGCAAAACTAACATAAAATGCGACAGAAACAAAATGAAAATAAATCCAAACAACTTGCCAACATCATTTTTGCCGTTCCATATATTCCGTTACTCCCCAAGCCTGCACAAAATTTAGTCATTTATTGTAATCCAAAAGTAATTGAGAGTAATCAAGTTAAAGTAACCCTACCCAACCCTGATAGATAGATAGATAGATAGATAGATAGATAGATAGATAGATAGATAGATAGATAGATAGCAGGGTTGGGTAGGGTTACTTTAACTTGATTACTTTCAATTACTTTTGGATTACTCCAATACCAAATATGTTAATAAAAGACAAAAGAACTGCGATTGGCTGGCAACCAGTTCAGGGTGTCCCCTGCCCACTGCCCGATGATTGCTGGGATGGGCTCCAGCACCCCCACGACCCTACTGATGATAAGCGGTGTAGCTAATGAGATGAGATGAGAAGAGAAGACAAAAGAAACTAAATATGAATAAAATGATGACTCAACACGTGGTAAGCTTTCTCTCCTGGCTTTGATCTCTTTGATCTCCGGCAAAACGAACATAAAATGCAACAGAAACTAAATGAAAATAAATCCAAACAGCTTGCCAACATCATTTTTGCCGTTCCATGTAATCCATTACTCCCCAAGCCTGCACCAAATGTAGTCATTTTATTCCTATTTAGTTTCTTTTGTCTTTTATTAGCATATTTGGTATTGGAGTAATCCAAAAGTAATTGAAAGTAATCCAGTTAAAGTAACCCTACCCAACCCTGATTATTGGACAATTGTGTTATTTGTTATTTTGCTTACACTACCTCACTATATAACCTCTTAAAAGTGACACAATAGAAACAATATGTACTAAAATATGACTTTTTCCCAGTTTTTTTTTCCCTTTAAATGACTCCACGAACTCATCTTCAATTATTTACAAGGCAGCAGAGAGGATGAGTTTGCGAAGAAGGATTTTGATGACAATAGGAGTGGGGGGAGGTGGTGGGAGGTTGGCCACTTCCGATATTCCGCAATGAGGATGAAGCAGGAAGTGGCTGAAATGGGAAAAGGATCAAATTCTGCACCAGGACACTAAAGTGGGGCCACCTTTTGCTTTGGTTTTCTTTCTGACTTCAGCTTTTTTTCTTTTTTTATAAATTCACAAAAAATACAATTTAATACTAACTCTTTACATTTGTTCCTGTCTCCAAAATATTTATTGTTCTACGAGTAAACAGCAGTGATCACGGAGGAGAAATACTTTACCGTCGTGTCCAGCATGATCGCCGTGGCGACCGGCTGGCCCCGCCCCCTGGGCACGGCTGCAGTAGATCAGCTAATTTGCGTATGTGCTACTTAAGGGTGGGTTGTGGGTTTTGCGGGTGCTGGCTCATTGCATTTTCTGTTTTACATTTTCTGTCTGCATTTCCCGTTCTGTTGTGCTCTGTCCTGTTTTGTTAGAGTCGGAAGAAACCTGTGTTTGCACGTTTTTGTTAAAGCCTGTTTGTTCTGTCCTGTCCCTGAGTTTTGGACGACTTTTATTTTGGTAAATAAAAGTTTTGATCGTCAACGCAATTGAGTTCTCCCTTCCTGCCTCCGTTTTGGTCTGGTCCCCCTCGTGACACTTTACACATAGAAAATAAAAGAGTAACTTTTAGTGAACGTCATTGTTCAAAAATTCAAATGGTTGTGCTGATTTATTTTTTCAAGGAAATGAAACAAATCTAATTAGAAATGAAAAAAATGCTCTGACTTTTCCGAATAAATGTAATTTTAAGTACTGTTGTTGTATTTTTTTTCTATTAGAAAAGCAAAGCAATGCATTTACTGTATAAGGATTAGTTTCATACATTTCCTTAGTTTTTGTGCATTAAATCATCTGCTATTATAGATTTTTCATCGCTTTTAAGCACATGTGACAAACTCCCGGCCTGCGGGCCACGTCCGGCCCACCGTGTAATCATTTCCGGCCTGAAATACCATTTTACATTATTGTTATCAATGGCCCGTCAATATGAACAACGCCGTCTCATCCCTGGACATCATATTCTGACGGAACAAATTGTAAATACGCCAAAACACCGGAAGAGAACTTAAAGTTATTTGATTGGGTGAGTGGGAGGGATGGGTGGAGCTATGCAAAATGTGCAAGCACTCCCTCCCATCTTTCGCCCTACTCCGTCTGCGCCAAAGGTAAGCGCATCAGGCTCTCTGTTCTCATAATGTTGTGACGTTTTTACAAAATAATTTGTGTAGCATTTTCATATTTCTACTTTTGACAGGAGATATATTAAGGAGAGCAAAATCTTTTGGATATTTAATTTTTTTCCATATAAACATTGACATAGGAGCAAAGGAATTTGAATGTTATTTTAATGTTAAGTTGATTAAGTTAAGTTCTAAGTTGTATAATTTAACAAAATATTTTTATTTACAGCAAAATAATAAATACTGTATAAGGGATATAAGGATAAATTGAATATTCTTGTCTGTTTTTATTCATATTTATGTTCCAAAAACATTCCGTTTAAGTGTGTTCAATAAATGTTTATCCTGGTTGGCCCGCGACCTTAAGTGTGTTTTGAATTTTGGCCCCTTGTGCAATTGAGTTTGAAATCCCTGCTTTAAAACGTCATTTTCGTTATTTTTCTAAAACAATAGAATTACAATTAAAAAAAAAAACATTCCTGAGAAAACTGAACAAATGTAACTTCTAAAGCAAATCCAGGCAAAACATTTTTGCACCGCGGGCAGCATTGGGTTGGAAAGAAAGGGCCAGGGGGAAATTTCATGGTTTATTTGTTTATAAAATAGAATAATCTCTTCAAGTTGGTTTGGAAATACACAGAGTTAAAGCAAAATTATATTCTAAATGCCTGTTTTTAAGCGCTACATTTGATATCAAGCAGTGAACAAAGACAGTTATCTTGATGGATAAAATAATTAAAGGAAAATTGTCACAGAACGGAGTGGGAAACACGAAATATGGACCCATTCCCGTAGACGTACTTACAATTTTATTGAGGGAGGATGAGGAGGGGGATGGATGGTTGCGGAGTGGATTAGAAATCCAAACAAAAGAAAAGTTGTCAAAAACAAACGGATCAGACCACCAAAACAAATCAGGATCCAACGCAGGCAGATTTACAGACTAGGAATTAAACAGAACTTGCAGAAATCTCACTGAAGTTTAACAAGTTTAACAAATGCTCCGGCAAAGCACAGTTAGAAGGAACGCGTTGAAGTACTTCAAAAAGCAATCAGTCAATACGCCTCAGCCGGTGTCCACAGGCGGGGCCAATTGGGCGCAGCGGCAACCAACGCCAGAATCCAGCGCCACCCGGCTGGCTACGACTGGGCGCCATGGCAACCGTGCCCGACGTGACAAAAATGAAACCAGGTAATTGAATGTTGGCCTTGAGCGCAGTACCCGTTAATGCTTCTTGAAAAATATATTTTTATGGCTGGGCATACAAAAAGGAACACAGGAGAAGGGTGTTGCGCCAAAACGACATTAACAAAGAGTTCTTTATTTACTATATATGTAATTGTATTTTTAAATGTTCTCATGCGGGTTGGATTAAAAAGCCTGAAGGGCCGTATTTTACCCACCCTTGCTCTAATGGCACACTACCTTTTTTTCCATTATTTTGATTCAGGTGTAATTTTCCGAACACATCCGCAAATAGGAAAGAATGATTCTCTCTTCATGAAAACGTAACTTATTAATTGATACAAAGCAGCCTCCAACATGGTCAGAGGCAGTCAAGACAAGCTACCAGAGAAAAATATGCCAAGCTATGTCGGAAAACAGTACAGTGGAACCTGGGTTTTCGAACGCCTCTCAGTTGGAACAAATCGGAGTTCGACCCAAAATTTCGAGAAATTCTTGCTTCGCTGTTCGGTCAAAAAATCGGAGTTCCAACGCCGGTAATGCGTGAGTGCGTACGTTATAGGGTGCCATGCTGAGCGGCGTACGGGTGTAGATCGCCCCCACCCCTGGTGACCAACTGTTATCACGTGCGCACTTGCCTCTTTTTGCTTTCGCTTTTAATATCGGTGAACGGAGTGTTTTAGCCCCTAACTATGCCTCCAAAGAAGGTCGGTGCAAGCAGCAAAGTTGCTACAGGTGAAAAAAGAAAAGTTGTTCGTACAACTATTGCTTTTAAGAAAGACATAATAGCTAAATATGAAAGAGGTGTGCGAGTTTCCGATCTTGCTAGGGAACACAGCATGGCTTCTGCCGACCACCACAAAGGTAAGAAATCCTATTCATAATTATTTTCGTTATCCTTTTTTTTTATTTTTACACGTTCATGTTAGCGTAATCTTTCGTACAGAAGATTACAATAACGCGAACGTACGATTAGCCTGGGTTAGCTTTAAGTTTACGTTAAACATTCAGGGTGTTGGAACGGAGCCCAAAATTCAGGGTGTTGGAACGGAGCCCCTTTTCCAATGAACCGCTCACTATTTCTTGTGGAGACCCGGGTGCTAAAGGACTCATAAACGACCTGATTTTTTTATTTTTACACGATCATGTTAGCGTAATCTTTCGTACAGAAGATTACGATAACGCGAACGTACGATTAGCCTGGGTTAGCTTTAAGTTTACGTTAAACATTCAGGGTGTTGGAACGGAGCCCAAAATTCAGGGTGTTGGAACGGAGCCCCTTTTCCAATGAACCGCTCACCATTTCTTGTGGAGACCCGGGTGCTAAAGGACTCATAAACGACCTGATTTTTTTATTTTTACACGATCATGTTAGCGTAATCTTTCGCATGGAAGATTATGATAACGCAAACGTACGATTAACCTGGGTTAGCTTCATGTTTACGTTAAACATTCATGGTAAACATTCAGGGTGTTGGAACGGATTAAAACGATTTACATTATTTTTAATGGGAAAAATGATTTCGGTGATCGAACAAATCGGTGTTCGAACAGGGTTCTGGAACGGATTATGGTCGAGAACCGAGGTACCACTGTATTTTGAAGCAGTGAAACAGTCCATGCATCCATTATCTGGACCACTTATCCTCAGTAGGGTCGCGGGGGTGCTGGAGCCCATCCCAGCTGTCATCGGGCAGTGGGCAGGGGACACCCTGAACTGTTTGCCAGCCAATCGCAGGGCACACAGCGACAGACAACTCACTCACTTTAAACCTAGGGACAATTCAACTGAAATGCATGTTTTTGGAAAGTAGGAGGAAACCGGAGTGCCCGGAGGAAATTCACGCAAGCACGGGGAGAACATGCAAACTCCACACAGGAGGTTCGATCTCATGACCTCAGAACTGTGCCAGACACTCGCTAACCACTGCGCCGCCGTGCTGCACAGTGAAACAGTCAAATAAGTCAAAATAAAATGAAAATTATAAGTACTCACCGCTTTTAACTGAATGTAGAATTGCTTTCAAAGGTGCATATGAGTCTTAGGACAAAAACATGCACATTTCCCAGGAAATCGCTATCAGTGTTGCGTGTGCTCACTGGATATTCTTAGAATGTCTCGATAGGTAGAAAAGAATTCCAAGAAAATAAACCTACAACACATTTTGAGCATGAACGTTGACACAAGGCAATAATTATGATGTATGTCTCCTGCTCTTTATCTACTATACTGCTTCCACAGTTCCATCAATCTCCAGTATTGCTTTTCTGCTGGTGTGCAAGAGTACATAACAAGAAATGGCGGCTGGCCAAAAAGACAGCGAGGTGTTGGAAAAAAAACATCAATCATCCTTACTCCATATCCAAAGATCCACACAATGAAGTTGGATGGGCCATTAGTGGCTTTTAAGCCCACACAATAAACAGTCACCGGAATCGAATGCGGTCCACACTGGGACTGCGTGACATCATTTTAGGCCGCGTAACAGAAAATGAATATATTCCATTGATTTGCTGTCCAGAGGAATGAAGAATGACGCCGGTGCATCTTCCCTGGTGCTTGGTGACCGAGTCACTTGGGCCCACCGGACTTGTTTTCGGTTCCAGCAAGATGGAAAAATAATATATATAATACAGTGTTGATTTTACCTGTGAAAAGTGATGGGTCCCGGGGACTCGCATGCTCAGAAATCTATGGGTCCCAACCAGTGTTCCCTCTGAGCTGCGCGCGTGCGCAATTGCGCACTGCTCGCACATTCTCAGTGCACAAGAAAATCTAGCCGGCGCACAAAAATCAGGGCTCAAAATGACTAATTAAGAAGCGACTTAAGTCAAAGTTACAGTGCATAAAGGTAAAAATACACGGTTCCCCTGATGTTGTGTCCTAAATGCGGTATTTTGAAGTCAATGTCGAACGAAGTTGAAAAGTAAAGTTAGTAAAAATTGTCGAGAACCGGCTTCTTCGGCTCGGCTCACTAAAAGGAACTGGCTCTTTCGGGTCCTAAATGGCTCATCAGGTTGTTTTTTCTTTTTTAATCCCAACATGACCAAATATTAAGTAAAATTATGCACAAAATGACCTAAAGGAAGGGGGGAATAGAACAAAAAAGAAAAAAATACCAAAATGAAAAAGTAGTGAAAAGTTGAGAAAAAAAGAAACAAAAGGAAGAGGAAAAAAAGAAGGACAAATTCAGAAAAAAGCCAGAAAAAAAGAAATGGAAGAAATGTAGGAAAAAGGGAAATAGAGAACAAAAAGAAAAAAGTAACAGCTCGGAAAAAATAAACACAATGAGATATTTTTTAAAGGAATTTTTAAAAAAGTAGAAAAAAACCACGTAAAAAAGAAGAAAAAGTGTGTGTTGCATTCAAATAATTTCCAATGATATCAAGTGAATCTTGTTGCCAACATTGTACTTCCACTTAAAAATGTGATTAAGTACAGTCCTGTATCTTACAACCGACTCAATAAGCCCCCCAAAATGTTAATATTATGCGACAAAATATATCGGGAAATAAAAAGAAATGGATATCTTGTGAAAGAATTGTAAGAACAAACGATGTTTGTAGGCCGTACAACTTTTGCAATAGTACATGAGTCAATTCGTTTAAAAGAGAAAAATCATTTTGCATTGCCGGAAACTCAGCAAAATGTAACTTGATGTCAAGTTTTGGACATGTTTGATCATTAATTATCTTGCCACACTTGGGATTATGGTTGCTAACTGTTGTTTCAAGCGTTGCTCACCGACTTTGTGTGAACGCTCAGACCCGTGGAAAAGTACAGGGAACATTGGTCCCAACAGAAATCTATGGGTCCCCAAAATTTTGTGTTATCGAGGTTGAAATTGTAAATCGGCGACAAATATATAAATAAATATATAAATCTATATATTCATTCAGTTTTGATCATCACACTTAATTCAAAATACAAAGCAGTTATCACTTCAGATTTTTCAGTTCACAAAAATATTGTACATTATACAAAATAATATTGCTGAAATATTAGTCTATATATTCATGCAGTTTTAATCACTTCAGATTTTTCAGTTCATATATTCTTTTTGGTTTGCTGTCCCGCCACAGTTGTAATGCCTTCTCAAGGTCCGGAATTTCCATAGCTAATTTGTGGTTTTCATTGTTGATCCAAAGTGCTTTTCTGAAAGTTCATATTGCAAAATGACTTATGCAATGCAGTTTTTTTTTGTCACGCTGGGTGCACACATCACAGAACATGTAGCCACCATTATCATCCTCCTCATAGCGTAACCAGGGATATAATTTAATTTACCCATTCACACACACACTCACACACCAATAGCGGCCGTGCAGCCATGCTAACCTGCTTATTGGGGGCGGCATTAGGGGTTCAGTGTCTTACCCAAGGACACTTCGACTTGTTACACGGAGGAGCCGGGATTCGAACTGCGATCTTTTGATCCCAAGACAAGCGCTCTACCTCCTAAGCTACTGCCACCCCACTTTTAAAGTAACCCTCCCAACCTTGGTCAGCAAATACAGCTCCGATTGCTTTGGGAATGGCGCCTGGCTTTGGCAACATCCAACGGACTGCATGTCGTTGTTTGATGTGCAGCTGCTGTTTTTTCTCTTGCGCCTCTCTCAGCGTTTTCTCGCCAGTCGGATTAAATCTGTTGACAGGCCTGATCGGCCCACGAGCCTTATGTTAGACCCACCTGCCTCAAATCAACTCATACATCTCATCTCATCTCATTAGCTGCACCGCTTATCCTCAGTAGGGTCGCAGGGGTGCTGGAGCCCATCCCAGCAATCATGGGGCAGTGGGCAGGGGACACCCTGAACTGGTTGCCAGCCAATCGCAGGGCACACAGGGACAGACAACTCACTCGCTCATTCACACCTAGGGACAATTTGGACCGGCCAATCCACCTGAAAAGCATGTCTTTGGAATGTGGGAGGAAACCGGAGTGCCCGGAGGAAACCCACGCAAGCACGGGGAGAACATACAAACTCCGCACAGTTAGGCCACTGCGCCACCGTGCTGCCCCAACTCATACATATTAGTCATTATTTCCTGTATTTTTGTAATGAATATTTAGTTCATATTGTGTATAAAATTTTTGCAACTCATAAACTAAATTTGACAAATTTAAATTATTTTACACAATCAACATATTCTTGATATACATGATGTCATCGTTTAGAACTGAAGGCTAGCAATCCATGGAAAATGGATTAAACAGCTAGCCTTTAGTATTAAAATGCCAGAATGCCAATACACGGGAGTTTTTGTGTAAAATGTCATCACGGCATCGCATTTGTCATCCAGGCAAAACCATAATCGTGCCTCATGTTGTCATTTTTAGAATTCTGAGTGCATTTCATTGTGATTTGACAAAGGTCAAAATAAAAATCAATGCCATCCACGAGCGGTATGTGGTCTCTATTGCAAAAATACTTTGTAAAGTGCCTTTTGTGCTGGTTTCCAATGCCAAAAGATTATGGCTGGAAAAATGTTATTTGTGTTTATCAAAATAGACCCCTTGCTGCTTATATTTGCCTTTGAGGCTCATTGAGGCAGTTGTTTTCCTGCGGTGTTATCGAATCGAAATCTGTATGCGAGTCGGGTGGCGCTATTACTTCCCTGCCCTGAGAGTCTTTTATCTATTCAAGATCGCTGATGCACACTGCGTATGTTTTTTGGTAACTACAATGGTAAGAGTATTTCACTTTATACTGTACATTAAAAATATAATAAGAAACCCGTAACCGGATTTGGTGTTGCAGTCAATCACTAGAATCCAGTGTCCCTGCGTCCTAGACACATCATTTTTGCTGGGGACGCATAGTGTCAAATCAACGTGGGTCCCGTTTTGACACAAAATTGTCATTATTACCCGATTACATTTATTTTTAACAAAGATTTACCGCACTCCAAACTTTTCGTCAGACAGATCCGCCATTGTTGTTTTGGTCTCGCGGTTCGAGTTTTCGTCTGCACGCCGATCTCGGCAAACGAGATCTCGTTGCTTTGAGATGACGTCATTGTTGTGGTGCTTGTCGTCGATTTAAGGTGAAAATCAACACAAAATTGGTCATTTCTTCAGTGTCAGTAATAAGTCGAAACATAATACAGAAAGTGATAACAACGGCAATAGATCTGGCACGAAAAAACGGCGGAGAAATTCTTCGGAAGATCGGGAAGGCAAGGAAAACACGTGTGTTGAAGCGAACGACTCGGCGAAAGAAAATAAACAAAATAATACCCTTAAGCAAAATAAGGACTTTTCTGCCAAAATGGACTTAATTTTATTCCTGGTTACGCTATGAGGAGGATGATAATGGATTGGACCTTGAGAAGGCATTACAACTGTGGCGGGACAGCAAACCACGAAGAATATATGAACTGAAAAATCCGAAGTGATAACTGCTTTGTATTACCAATTAACTGTGATGATTAAAACTGCATGAATATATAGATTGATATAATTATTTCAGAAATATTATTTTGTATAATGTACAATATTGTTGGGGGCGGCACGGCGGCGCAGTGGTTAGCGCGTGTGCGGCACAGTTCTAAGGTCTTGGGAACCTCCTGTGTGGGTTCAAATCCAGCAACCGGACTTCCTGTGCGGAGTTTGTATGTTCTCCCCGTGCATGCGTGGGTTTCCTCCAGGCACTCCGGTTTCCTCCCACATTCCGAAGACATGCCTTTCAGGTGGATGCAACCAAATAATACTCCTTGAGATTAGTTTAGAATCCCATTACAATGATTAACGTTAGAGTGAGGATTTTGTGTATTTTTACTTTGTATGAAACAGTGTTCACTTGGCCACTAGAAATGACCCCTCATTACTGAATTCTGAGTACCGTAAAATCCGGACTATAAGCCGCTACTTTTTTCCCTAACTTTCAACCCTGCAGCTTATTCAGTGATGCGGCCAATTCATGTAGTTTTTCTAACGGCCGTTAGCGGCGCTTAAGTGTTGCTACCATTAACTGCCCGGATGAAAGCTATATTATTATTATTAAAGCTTTGAAAACTCTCTCGGTGTACCGTCTTTCTTTGTAAATTTGTGAAACCATGTATAATATGTATTTGCAACTGTATATTTTTGTAATGTATTTATTTGTATTTATTTTAGACACTTATTCTGACATGTTTTGCACGGGTGAACGAAAAATGAGGGGCGGAACAAACGCGGGGTGCCGAGTTTAAGTGGGCACCGCTAAAGGTGAGGGACAGACAAGGAAAGAAGAGGGGGTAAAAAGTTGGTTAAAGAAAAAGGAGTTGCGTCAGTAAATGTGTTCATCTGATATATTTACCCCACCCTTACCTTTGGAAGTATACACTTTTTTCCTTGGATTACTTTCAACGGGATCCGGACTCTGCAAGTCTGCATCAATCCGTATGTACCGGTATCATTTTCCGTTCATTTGCCGGCTGTGATTTTTGGAGTGTGGACTTTAATGAAGGACATTTAGTTTCAATCGCGGGACTTTAAGTCGGGTTAGGGTTAATTTTGTGTTTGTGTTACATGTTTAAATGTGAGCGCATGCGGCTTATATACAGGTGCTCCTTGTGTATGTACAAAATCGGTTTTCCTCTTAAAATGTGGTGGGTGCGGCTTATAATCAGGTGCGCTCTATAGTCTGGAATTTACGGTACTCCTCAACACCAAGACCAGATAAAGATACCAATAGTAAAAAAAAATCCTTTCCATCTACTGACATTTCTAAAGATACAGTATATGTACCTTTAATCCCAACAAAATATTTTTAATAACATGACAATAGCCTAACGCCAATTAACTATGCCTTTATCTTTAGGTCCATCATTGTAGAATGATCACCCAAAGGCAACCGATACTGATATGAGCTCCCATCGCGAGCACCATTACCGAATATAGGCTGGTATCTGCCCCAATGCCGATACTTTGCATTGTAAGACTAAAACTAATCCTGTTGTGTTGATTCGCTTCAAAAACAGCCCCAATGGGCCCGGGTTAGGGATCATTGATCCTCAAAATCCACCAAAATACAAATCTATCTGGGCAAAGAAAAGAAAACATCAGTTACACAGAGATAAAAAAAAATCGAAACTGAAAAGCTTAGGTGCTACTCAAAACACAGAAATGATTTGCCTCAGTGTCTACTATCTACCTACCTCTCGAAAATCCTCCGGCCCACATTCCAAGCCCCTGAAATTGCATTCCAGAAGAATGTCTTCGATGCGGTGCCTGGTACGGTTGTAGAACTCATCCAAACTGAAGCGAGACCCCGGGAGACGTTCGGGCTCGGGTGCGAGCGGAAACCCTGGAGCCATACCTTCCTCAAAGCCCAGCAAAGGCCCGACAAAGATCAGATCACTGTAGCTTATCTGCGACTTTCGCACAAAGTTGTAGTTGCACAGAGTGACTGCCGGGAATGTCATGTTCTCGGCCACCTTCTCATCCAGCATAGTAATGTGATCAAACTGGAGATAGTAGATAACCCGGTCAGCCACCTGGAATAAGAAAGCGCACAGTGCTAGGGTGAACACAATTGCCCACATACTCTGCCGGACACCGAACTTCTTGTTTTCCACAAAGATGTGGTTGGCTCCGTGAAGTGAACAACCACCGAAAAACGTCGCCAGGTCATCCACCTGGCCTGGGCTTTCCTCCTCTTCTCTGTCATCATCCTTCTGGCTATAACCGTCCAGGTACTCCTGCGACTCTCCATAACTTCTCTTGACCCTTCTGTAGTGATCGTCAAAACCGTCTTTGCAGTCTTCGTCATCGCCAGAAAAGGAGATAGTGCACATAATCCGGACTGGCATCGTGGATCGGTTTTGTGTATGGTCGTCAAGTCAAAGTCCGAAAAACTATAAGATGAAACTGGTCTTACACCAAAAGCAGGTCAAAGTGACTATCGGAGCACATTCACTCCTCAGTTCAACTGAAAACTGAGACCGAGATGCTTTGCCCTTGCATCTTTTCGTCCGTCCGTTGAAACAAGTTGGAAAGAGACAAAGACTCAAATAATGAGAAGGAGGAGGGAAGATAGGAGGTGAGGACACCTAATCCTCCCAAAGGGCCTGGGTAGGCAGATCACTCCACAGAGGCAGAGTTTCGCCATTTACTGGAAAAAAACGAATATAAAACTGACGCAATGTCTGTTCGGTAATAGGAGTCGTGTATACAGTAGCAAAACCAACCGTTTAGTTCACTGTGTTTATCATATTTTGTATCATATGGTATAGACTATTGGGCAGGAACCTATGCCTCGTATATGGTTCTTTTCATGAGTTCATGCAGAGATGATTATAGCACATGCTAACCTGAGACAATGCTAATTTCTCAAAGGATTCGGTCGGGAATATAAAGATAGATAGATAGATAGATAGATAGATAGATAGATAGATAGATAGATAGATAGATAGATAGATAGATAGATAGATAGATAGATAGATAGATAGATAGATAGATAGATAGATAGATAGATAGATAGATAGATAGATAGATAGATAGATAGATAGATAGATAGATAGATAGATAGATAGATAGATAGATAGATAGATAGATAGATAGATAGATAGATAGATAGATAGATAGATAGATAGATAGATAGATAGATAGATAGATAGATAGATAGATACTTTATTCATCCCCGCAGGGAAATTCACACTTCCAGCAGCATCCCTGCGCTGGAGAACCAAACAATAATAAAGCAAAAAGAATACAATATACAAATACCCAATGTGACATGCTAATACCCACTGTAGCGTGTTATATAAAGTATCTAGATAGTGCTACACAGAATACACACTGCAAAAAAATACGGTAATATTCAATGTGGGGGTGTGGTTTAATGTGGGCTTTTACTCCGCCGGGTGGAGTTAAAGAGCCTCATGGCATGAGGAAGAAAAGATCTTTTCAGTCTGTCCGTGGTACAAGACTGTGACAGCAGTCTGTCACTGAAGCTGCTCTTCTGTCTGGAGATAAGAAATCATAAACAGAGGCTTGATACTCACTGAGGTCCTCCGCCAAAGCCTCTAGAATCATTTTTGTTTAAAAAAAAAAACATATTTGTATGTTGTGGCCAATGTTCCCTGTAATTTTCCACTGGTCTGAGCGTTCACACAAAAAACAACAGTGAGCAACAGCAACCCCAAGTGTGGCAACTAAATCATTATCAAACATGTCCAAAACTTGACATCAAGTTACATTTTGGAGGAGGTACAATGTTGACAACAAGATATAAATGGAAATTATTTGAATGCAACACAAACATTTTCTTTCTTTTTCTGTTTTTTTCTCCTTTTTTTTAAATTACTTTAAAAAAATCTCATTGTGTTAATTTTTTCCTAGCTCTTACTTTTGTCTTTTTGTTCTTAATTTACTTTTTTCCTTTGTTTCTTTCTTTTCTTTTTTTCAGTTTTTTTTTCAAAAGTTTTCCTTTTTTTTCTCTTCCCTTTGTTTCTTTTTTTCTCAGCCTTTCACTACTTTTTCATTTTGGTATTTTTTTCTTTTTTCTTCTATTCCCCCTCCCTTTAAGTCATTTTGTGCATAATTTTACATAATATTTGGTCATGTTGGGATTAAAGAAGCAAAAACAACCTGAAGAGCCGTTTAGGACCCGAAAGAGCCGGTTCCTTTTAGTGAGCCGAGCCAAAGAAGCCGGTTTTCTACTAACTTTACTCAACTTCGTTCTACTTCGACTCGACTTCAAAATACCGCATTTAGGACACAACGTCCGGGGAACCCGTGTATTTTTACCTTCATGCACTGTACCTTTGACTTAAGTCGCGTCTCAATTAGTAATTTTGAGCCCTCATTTTTGTGCGCTGGCTAGATTTTCTTGTGCGCTTAGAGGGAACACTGGTTGTGGCACTCAGGGACAATGCTACTGAAAATTTATTTACACGTTATGGCAGTGAATGCGTTAAAGACCCGAATGTGCAGAAAAAGCCAATAAGCTAGTATACGTTAAACCAAAGGGTGGCTAAATCCACTCTTGGCTCCCGAAAAATACAGAAAAACAAGCACAGGACCAAGAATCTTCCTGACTGGCCTTTGATCTTATGAGCTTTCTCTAAGTTGGATTTAGACACAACAAAGTATACATCAACACAAGTGGGAAAAAAAGACAAGACGAGCCCTTTGGCGCGATCGTTTCATTTCAAGGTTGGCCGAAGCCGGATGATCGCATTATCTCACTTTCGGGGAAAGGAAGCGTTACATTGCAAACAATGTCTATTATCGAAACAACCGACTAGAAAGAAATTGCAGATATTGAATCAAGGCTTCCATTTGGTCATTATTTCCACACTCATGACTCATTTTACCAGCAAAACCCCCTGCCTAGCGATTGCTCACGCCCCTCTCTCAATCACACGGACTGAAATAAAATCTAGGCACCGGGGGGGAGGGGAAAGGAACACCTCCCGTGATGTGAAAAGGAAACATGAGATCCATATGAATTGATCTGTACATCCATTAGCCCGATGATAGCGGATTACATGAGAGTAAACTTTACATGCTTCCCTCATCGACACGGAAGAAACATTTTATCCCGAATTGATCCAGTCCTGCAAACCTAGTTGAAGAAAAAGGGCACTGTGATGAGCAAATGCCCATTTCAGGTCAATATAAGGTTAGGTGAATAAGACAAATGAGAGCATGGGAGATCAAACATTAGCATTTTCCTGCGCTAACAGGCTAAAATTTAAAGAAATAAGACAATCAGACCTTAAATCTTCCAGGAGTAGTTCAGTAAGATCAGGAAATGGACATTTTGGCTTGAGGGTTGATTCTCCATAGTACAGTAATCCCCATGCCTGATCGCTGTTTACCTATCACCAATGTTCCCTGTAATTTTCCTTACGGGTCTGGGCTTTCACACAAAGTCGGTGAGCAATGCTTGAAACAACAGTGAGCAACAGCAATCCTAAGTGTGGCAACTAATCCATTCAGCATTCCATTCATGTCCAAAACTTGACATCACGGTACACTTTGCTGAGTTTCCGGGAATGCAAAATTATTTTTCTCTTTTGAATGAATTGACTCATGTACTATTGCAAAGGTTGTACGGCCTACAAACGTCGTTTGTTCTTACAATTCTTTCACAAGATATCCATTTCTTTTTTTTCCTGATATATTTTGTCGCATAATATTAACATTTTTGGGGGCTTATTGAGTCGGTTGTAAGATACACCACTGTATTTAATCACATTTTTTAGTGGAAGTACAATGTTGGAAACAAGATTCGCTTGATATCATTGGAAATTATTTTAATGCAACACAAACTTTTTCTTCTTTTTTCCGTGTTTTTTTTTCTACTTTTTAAAAATTCCTTTAAAAAACTCTCATTGTGTTTATTTTTTCCGAGCTGTTGCTTTTTTCTTTTTTTCTGTATTTACTTTTTTCCTACATTTCTTTCTTTTCTTTTTTTCTGGCTTTTTTCTAATTTTTTCCTTCTTTCTCTTCCTTTTGTTTCTTTTTCTCTTAGGTTTTCACTACTTTTGCATTTTTTTTTCTTTTTTGTTGTATTCCCCCTTCCTTTAAGTCATTTTATGCACAATTTTTCATAATATTTGGTCATATAGGGATGAAAGAAGCAAAAACAACCTGAAGAGCCGTTTGGACCCGAAAGAGCCAGTTCTTTTTAGTGAGCCGAGCCGAAGAAGCCGGTTCTCGAAAAACTCTACTGACTTTACTCAACTTACTTCTACTTCGACCTTAACTTCAAAATACCACATTTAGAACACAGTGTCAGGGGAACCCATGTATTCCTACCTTCATGCAATAACTTTGAGTTAATTCGCTTCTTAATTATCAATTTGGAGCCCTGATTTTTGTGAGCTGGCTAGATTTTTTTGTGCGCGGAAAAGCTCTGCGTAGTGTGCAATTGCGCACGCGCGCAGCTTAGAGGGAGCATTGTGTACTGCATTCTGCTTGCCTAAGCAGTCACCCCTCCCCTTTTCTGCCTGCGTCTGGCTGTGCTTCAGTGATATTGCGGTCCGAGTTGTACACATGCCTAAGACAGCTTGACGAACCTACAGTACATTATGTGTGCACAAATCTTTTTCAAGTTTCTCTAAAAGCTATCATGTCAACAAAATGCCAACAAAGTTGAACTTCTCAATCACCTAAACTTTCACTGAAGCCACATGTGGCTCATTGGCGCTCCCTAGTGACTTCCTGTTGCTTTAAAAAAAAAAAGGTTTGATGATGGAAAAAAAAAATGCTTTCTGTAAAAAGGGGGAAAAGAAAACACAATCTTAATGTTTCCAATGAATGTGTATAAATAAAATGATGACTCACAACACGTGGTAAGCTTTCTCTCCTGGCTTTGATCTCCGGCAAAACTAACATAAAATGCCACAGAAACAAAAGGAAAATAAATCCAAACAGCTTTTTGCCGTTCCATGTATTCCGTTACTCCCCAAGGCTGCACAAAATCTAGTAATTTAATTCATATTTAGTTTCTTTTGTCTTTTATTAGCATATTTGGTATTGGAGTAATCCAAAAGTAAATGAAAGTAATCCAGTTAAAGTAACCCTACCCAACCCTGATAATTTGTGTTCAGTGTTCGGATACCTTACGATGAAATCCACAGAACAAACTCTAAATACGCCAAAACACCGGAAGATAACTTAAAGTGATTTGATTGGGTGAGTGGGAGGGATGGGTGGAGCTATGCAAAAAGTGCAAGCACTCCCTCCCATCTCTCGCCCTACACCGTCTACGCTAAAGGTAAGCACATCAGGCTCCCTGTTTGCAGAATGTTGTGACGTTTTTACAAAATAACTGCTTGCATCAGGTTATGAAACCGATATGTATGAAAAAAAGGGTCAAAATGGTTTAACCGATTTTGAGTCATTGCAAGAAAGAGACATGTTTAAAGTGGTCTGTTTGTTGATTTTGAGACTCTCTTTTCATCATTTTTATCAAATCATCAAAATAAATGTGCTGAAGACTAAGCTTTTGTCTGGGGCGCGGGTTTAGCAACTTAGTCAATTTGTCTCATAATATGGTGTGGCTCTTTCCCAAAATAAAATTCATATATTTTGCTTTCATGGCTCTTTGAGTCAAAAGGGTTCCCGACCCCTGCTCTAACATATTCAATCCAAGTATTTCTTTTAGTTGAGCCTTTGTCATGCTGCCTGGATATCCACTTCCACTAGAGGGCAGCAGTAACACATATAACGATGTGGAATCCTCCATGGGAGAGTTCTAAATTGAAATGCATCCGATCGCTGGGTGTAAATGAACTAACCAACTAACTGACCAACTAACTGACCAACTAACTGACTGATTGATGTTGCTTCCTGATTTGGTTGTGTGGTATGTAGTTTCATTGTTGGGGAATATATGAGTAGGTTGCTTACCTTACACCAGGGGTGTCAAACTCATTTAAGCTCGGGGGCCACACGATAGAACAAACATTCTCTCGGGGGCCGGTTTAGTAGATTAGAGAGAAAGAAGAAAAGAGAGAAAGAAAGGGAGAGAAAGGTAGAGAGGGTGAGACAAAAAATAGAGAGAGAGAGTGTGAGAAACAAAGGATAAAAACAGAAATAGTGAGAGAGGGGGAAAGAAAGTGAAAGAACGAAATCCAAAGAGAAATAGAAAGAGAAAAAGAGGAGAGAAGGAGAGAAAGGGAAAGCAAGAGAGAGAGGAAAGGAAAAGAGAGCGCAAAAGAAGGTAAAAAGACAGAGCGAGAAAGAGACAAAAAGGAACAGAGAGGGATAGAGAACATGGAGGAAGAGAGAGAAAGAGAAATTGGAGGGAGAGAAATACAAGTGTAGGGTTTGTGAGAGGCACTTGGCTTTGGCAACATCACGTGGACCTATTTCAACCTACAGCTCTCTTTCTCTTGCGCTTCTCTGAGCGTTGTCTCGCGGGATCCAATCCTCTAGCGGGCCTGATCCGGCCCGCGGGCCGCCTGTTTGGCACCTGTGCCTTACACTTTTGCTGTTTACTGTAAGTGGATGATGAGGTTTTTGACCCAGGAGAAGCTTGCGAGAGGAATCATATTCATCATTATATTTGATTACCCAATTTCCCCCTTAACACTTATCCTTTTTTTGAATTGCGCAGGCCATTTTTGCTGTCAGAGAAGAGTGCTGTTTTTACTGATGTCCTCAGTTCAGTCTTCAGATATGAGAACTCTTAATTACTTTAAAATTAATAAAGAAAAATAATATACTTACCATTTTAAAAGCGTAAATTGAGTCATGTCTTTGAGTAAGTTGACGGCAATGTTCCCTGTAATTTTCCTTACGGGTCTGAGCGTTCACACAAAGTCGGTGAGCAACGCTTGAAACAACAGTGAGCAACCATAATCCCAAGTGTGGCAGGAAACATGTCCAAAACTTCACATCAAGTTACATTTTGCTGAGTTTCTGGCAATGCAATATTATTTTTCTCTTTTGAATGAATTGACTGATTGCAAAGGTTGTACGGCCTACAAACGTCGTTTGTTCTTACAATTCTTTCACAAAATAATCATTTCTTTTTATTTCCTGATATTTTTTGTCGCATAATATTAACATTTTTGGGGGCTTATTGAGTCAGTTGCAAAGTACAGAACTGTACTTAATCACATTTTTTAGTGGAAGCATATAATGATATAATTGGAATTATTTGAATGCAACACAAAGTTTTTCTTATTTTTTCCGTGTTTTTTTCTACTTTTTTTTAAATTCCTTTAAAAAAAATCTCATTGTGTTATTTTTTTCCGAGCTGTTACTTTTTTGTTTTTGTTCTCTATTTACTTTTTTCTTTTGTTTCTTTCTTTTCTTTTTTTCCGGCCTTTTTCTAAATTTTTCCTTCTTTTTTTCTCTTCCTTTTGTTTCTTTTTTTCTCAGCTTTTCACTACTTTTTTATTTTGGTATTTTTTTCTTTTTTGTTCTATTCCCCCCCTTCCTTTAAGTCATTTTGTGCATAGTTTTACATAATATTTGGTCATGTTGGGATTAAAGAAGCAAAAACAACCCGAAGAGCCGTTTAGGACCCGAAAGAGCCGGTTCCTTTTAGTGAGCCGAGCCGAAGAAGCCGGTTCTCGATCAACTCTACTAACTTTACTCAACTTCGTTCTACTTCGACTCGACTTCCAAATACCGCATTTAGGACACACAATGCACTGTAACTTTGACTTGAGTCGCTTCTGAATTAGTAATTTTGAGCCCTGATTTTTGTGCGCTGGCTAGATTTTCTTGTGCACTGAGAATGTGCGAGCAGTGCGCACGCGCGCAGCTTAGAGGGAACCCTGGTTGACGGTGATGTAAGCTTTTGTAATAAGCACACACTTTTGGCTTGATCAAACCATTAAACATAATACTTATATTAATGGTGATTATATCATTTCTTAAGCATCAATGTCGCCGATGTATTAACACATTGATTTTTGATCATGACTAATTGCATTTTCAAAATGTTCCTAAACTAAAACCTCTTCCCAGACCTTAACCGCAACCTTCTATTTACAAACCTCATAACACTGATTCATCATGAAAGAAATATTCTACTTAAATGGGTATTTAGAAAGTGTGTATTAACTTAAACTCTTTCCAAATACTTTATTTTATTATAAACTAATTCTACATTTACCAACCTACCTCTGTTTTGTGTTACGTGATGGTAAAAATCAAATCCCCCCCAATTAACCTCTATATTTTTGTCAAGAACCGGATCGATATCGGACAAGATACACAAACAGGATACCAGAAAGAGTCAAAACACATGTCTTGCGGGTGCAGAGGTTCGTTGACGGACTGACAAAGGGTGAGTGAGAGCACTGCGCTTAATTGGGGGGGAAAGCCAATCAGTCAACGAGCCGTAGCTGACGCCAAACGGGCGGAGCCAATTGGGCGCCATGGGCAACCGTGACAATTTTTTGTTAGGGTAGTTTTTCTAAAAACAGAAATGGCTCTACGATACAAAAGAGGGTTCTGATGTGCATTTTTCTTGGTACCTAAAAACAAATCCAAGTGTAAGTGCATATTTTTTTGCCATTACTTGAACCCAGTCACAGTGGTCAGAGCACAGGATGCTTACCACTGAACTCTCAATGAAACAATGGCACCAGCAATTCATATACAATAATAACAATAAATATGTCGCCTCTTAGAAGAATGTAAATACAACTTCACGGTTGCCATGGCGCCCAATTGGTCCCCGCCGTGTGGCGCCAGTAGTGTCATGGTTGCTACGGCGCCCAATTGGCCCCGCCCATGGACAGCAGCTGACATGTTGACAGATTGCTCCCTGACTACTTAAACGCTTTCTTGTGAGTCGCCTGGTGACGGAGCGTCTGCAAAACTCCTGCTAAACTGTGTTGTGATACGTCAAGCCCTGTGAATCCCCGTTTTTGCCTGTGTTTTTGCTCTTGTTTTGCCAAGCCCTTAGAATCTCCGTTTTTTCCTGTGTTTAGCTCCTGTTTTGTTCTCGCCCCGATCTGTTTGATTTTAAACACTTCCTTGTTCCGATCAATCTACTTCCGTGACCAACAATCCCCGGATCGAGTGTGCGCTCATTCTTCTTCTCCCCAAAAAACTGTGAGTAACGTTACGCGAGTGGGTTCCGCTTCCTGTTTCCTGTCCGGGTTCTGACAAAACTATTGCCGTTGTAACATGTAAAACACACAGACAAACTAACATTTGTTTCAAGTACCCTGACGAATAATAGAGTGCTAATGAGAAAAATAATCTACTGCCTTTTCAAAGGTCATCTATACCACTGGTGGCCCAGTGATCTGACAACTAAGCTGATCATGGACCTGTTGCACGGCACAAAATAAAGATTATAATCAATGGACGTTTCTCAGAAGAATCCAGAGAGATTTATTATGTTATTATTTATTTCCCCCTATGTTCCGGTCCGAAGCCTTCGTTCTGAAAGCGCCGGTCTCCTGGTGATCCCAAGAGCCAAGAAGAATTCCGCAGGTTCGAGAGCGTTCTCCATCTGGGCCCCGGTGCTGTGGAATGCTCTAACCCCTGAGATCCGATCTGCAACCTCAGTGGAAATATTTAAATCTAAGCTCAAAACACACTTCTACTCTATAGCATATGAATAACCTATATTTTTGTTGACAATCTCTCTATATTATTTGTAATTGCAACATCCTTTGCTGTCTGGTAATCCTGAAAGGGGGATACCACATGTGCGGTCCCTTCTCAAGGTTTCTTCATTTTCCTCATGTTGAGGTTTTTGAGTTTTTCCTTGCCCTCATGTTGGTTCCAGATCAGGGGATGGTGTCATAATAGTCTGAAAAAATAGTCCGTGTAATAACCTGTGCAGCCCATTGAGACTCTTTGTGATTAAGGGCTATACAAATAAAAATGACTTGACGATTGTATGACTTTTGTTCTGTGAACAATCCAGAAGGGTTATTTGATTGTGTTTTTTTGGAAAACAATATTTGTTTTCATTTTGGAACTCGTGCAATTGTCAGACTTTTTCTGTTACAAACCAAAGTCCCGGTAAAAGGTTTGGGGACCCCTCTTCTAGGTATTAGATTAACAGTGGTTATTTGACTGTGCATTCCTTTATTATCTGGTGTTAGAAACTGAATCTTGCTTTGAGTGTATGGCTTTTTGTCAAAAGATGGCAGTGTTGCCACGGTCACCAGATGCCAACACCACCTCCTCGATTTAACCCTCAACTGCTACCTCTCCAACCCAAGGCTGGGATTTCAACAAGGCCACGCATTTCGCCACGGCCAAACGCTGTTGGAGCGCAGGGCTAGATGAGAGAGGACGGCTTGAATGCATCACTTTCAAGTCCCTTTTGCTCAGAGCCAGGAACATCTACCGTTGCCATGGTTACACCCGGGCCATCAGCCACCAACAGAGACAGAACATGCACCGGCCCATCAATGTGCGTACCAGTCGCACGCACTCGAACGCAGCATCCCTTGTGGCGAGATAATGAATATCGCAGAGAGCGCGCGGACGCCGCCCAAATATTGCCAGCTCCAGGGCAATCGATAGCTGAGTGGAGGATTCGTGCCTACGGATTATTAGTGGTTATGCCCTGTATGAATATGACTGGAATACACAAGACCGGAGATACATTGGGAAGGTCCAGCAGCGACTCAATTTCCTGAGAGTGCTCAGGAAAAATCATCTAAAACAGTAGCTGCAGGTGTCCTTTTACAAAACCACTGTGGAGAGCAATCTAACATACTGCATTACAGTGTGGTATGCTGGGTGCACAGCAGCAGACAGGAAAACGCTCCAGAGGGTCATCAAATCAGCCCAGAAAATCTGCCCAGTCTGGAGGACATTGCCCCAGACTACATTCAGGGTTCATTGATCCCTTAACCGGCAGGGTTGTCAAGACAGCACTTTCTGCTGTGTGTCTTGGGCAACCAGTGCAGCCTGGCTGTGCCCATCCTGCTCCCGGCTGTTTTTAGGGTAGGGTTTGCTCCCCCAACTAAATAAAGAACAGTTTTCCATGGTAACGAGAAGCAGAAGAAACCCCCTGGCCTTTAATATCTGGTCTGGTTATGTTTTGGTCCTGCTCTTCAGACATGAGCAAAGCCTTGGAATTGATGCTCTGGATCAGGGGTGTTAAACTGGTTTTAGCTGGGGGGCGCAAATGCTATAAAAAATCTCACGGGGGCCGGACTTGTAAGTTTAAGAGAAAGAGAGAGGGAGAAAAAGAGAGAGAAAGAGAAGGAGGGAAAGAGAGAGCGATAAACAGATAGGGAGAACAAGGGAGACAGAGTAACAGTGAGAGAAAAAGAGATAGTAGAATAGAGATATGAATGGAGAAGAAGGGAGAAATGAATTTAGGGAGAAAAAGAAAGTGAAAAAAGAGAAAGATAAAATGAATAAGAGAAGTGAAACGACAGAAAGAAAAAGAGTCAGCAAGAGAAAAAGAGACAAAGTGAGGTGAGAGAGAGAGAGATTAAAAAAGGGAAAGAAAGAGGGTGAGAAAGAAAGAGAAAAATAGAAAGAAAGATAATTAAAGTGTAAATTAGACAGAGAAAAAGAAAGAGTTAGAGAGTGAGAGACAAATAGAGATAAGAGAGAAAAAGAGAGAGTGAACAGGAAAAAGAAAAAGAGGCAGAAATAAATAAAAAAAGAATCGCGGGACTTGAAGTCGGGTTTGGGTTAATTTTGTGTTTGTGTTACATTTTTAAATGTGGGCGCATGCGGCTTATAGACAGGTGCGGCTTGTGTATGTACAAAATTGGTTTTCCTCTTAAAATGTGGTGGGTGCGGCTTATAAACAGGTGCGCTCTATAGTCCGGAATATACGGTACTTTAATTTGCCAAACAAATGCTTGAGCCTGTAAAAATGTTTTGTTATTTGTTTTCAATGTACCGTATTTTCCGCACTATAAGGCGCCCCTAAAAGCCTTTATTTTTTTCAAAAGCTGACCATGCGCCTTATAATACAGTGCGCCTTATTTATGGATCAATTTTAAAATTGCAAAGTTTTCCAACTAACTTGCAGCCGCCGACTCGATTTTCCCCCGAACGCCAAGTAGTACGCGGTGTATGCTGGGATTTATTTACCGGCGTTTCATTGGCTAACCAATGTGTCAATCATCATTTGAATCGATCGCTATTGGCTAAAGTTATTCGGAGGTCAAGAGGCGGATCCTTTTTATCATTTACAGGCTGGCATTGGCTTAAACGGCAACACAAAGCCTGCAATTGGCCGAAAAAGATGAATGTGTATAGCACGTGGCTGACGGCATAGAGAAAGCATTTTTTTTCTATTCTGTATTTGTAAATATTTTATTCTCCTGGATTTACTGCACTCACGGATATAAGAGGACATTGCCTGCACATTATTATGAACACAACGACTTCGGTGAGCTACTCCGGGTTTTATATTGTCCCTGTATCTTGTTTCAGACTGAACTCGATGTTTCTGTGATAAGCGGTGCAGATAATGGATGGAATGGAGTGTCTATTTTTAAATTAAACTCAATTCCAAGTGTTTATTGTCATATGCACAGTAAAGTTGCGAGCGAAAAAGAAAATAGATACTAAGGAATGGTTGGCAATTCCTTCCGAATGATGGAACGATGCATTTGAGTGACATCGTACGGACACCGCATCCGCACGTGTTCTCGACACGTATTTGCGTCTTTGCAAGCTTTGGGAATGTTAAGGGGGTAATAAGTTGGACTGAACTATCTGACTGTTTTGTTGACGTTCCCATTGTAGCGCCTTATAATCCGGTGCGTCTTATCTATGTCAAAAATTGGACCAAAAACTATTTTTTCGGGGTGCGCCCTATAACCCGGTGCGCCTTATAGTGCGGAAAATACGGCATACAAATTATGTATAAATGAATAGAGGTTTCTACTTTACTGATTTAGACTATTTCAGGTCCTTTTTGGAACATAAGCCCAGCGAAAAACAAGGGATTACTGTCTTAGAAACCCGCCTTCTTACAAATAACACACCCCCGCACTTGAATGGCCAAAAAAACAAGTTCTGAAATGATTTATCTTTGCTGGCCAATGTGCCCTAAAGCCCATTCCTCATTTTAAGCAGGCCCGGGCTTCAAGAAAAGACCGATTGCTGGGGGAAGAAGTCACGGGCTAAAAAGCGAAGGGATTGGCCTCGATGGGGGAATCAGGCTCAGGCAGGCTGGAAAGAAGCAAACCACTTGAAGTATTTTGAAAATCGTCAGAGCAAACAGTTGAGAAAAAGGCTGGCAAAGGCCCTCCATATTGGAAGAGGCAAACAGCACAACAGGACAATGGCTCAAATAAAATGCTAAAGTGCTACCAAATACTGTGAAATTGTCTTAGTTTAATGTAAAATATAGAATAGAATAGAATAGAATAGAATAGAATATACCTTTATTGTCATTGTAACAAAATGGGTTAACGAAATTGGGCATGGCACTCCAGTTTCACACTTTCACAGTGAAGTAAAAAAGCCAAGAAGATAAAGGAACAGAGAAGATAAGGTTATAAAACAAGAAGGATGATGTTATAGTTATAATTTACACAATATTTACACAAGAAATGTCGGCATGTAGGATTTTACTTACAGTTTGGTATCGTAATACAGTTTGGTATCGTAAGGGTTTGTGCAATTATACATTTGGTGCAAAAATAGTCATCATAGTGCAAAAAAGAGTCAACATATGCATTTGGTGCAAAAAAATATGCTATATATTTGTAAATACAAATTTTTTTGAAAACTGGGGGAGGGCGATACCAGGAACTTTTGTTTCGATCCAGTCCAAGTAAATCTATGGTAGTATCGATTTTAATCCGATACAGATACATTTTGCTTGGAAATGTCATGATTGCTGGATAATTTTAACTTACCTGCCTTGAGTTACTTTATGATTATGATAAACACTCACAAACATTTGAGGCACTAAAAATGTTTACATTTTTTAAAAATAACAACGCTATATATACCGTAAATTCCGGACTATAAGTCGCTACTTTTTCCCCAAACTTTCAACCCTGCGGCTTATTCAGTGATGCGGCCAATTTATGTCATTTTTCTAACGGCCGCCAGCGGCGCTCGAGTACAAAAGGTAAAATTTAGACTGGAACTTCTTAGTTTGTGCACAAATTAAATTAGCGTAGACATATACTTATCATGCAATTTGCATAAAGAAAGGCACATGACGCAACTTTCAAGCTAAATGCAATCTAGCAGTCCGATAAAGAAGGAAACAGAGCTACTGCATGTAAACTTTACTTTGAGAGCGTGTTGCTAGCGTGTTTTTGAATAAAGGAGCGTGGGACGACGTCTATATGACAAAGTCTCTTTCCCATACTGAAGGAAGACGACTTTGAAGACGTCAGTTATAAGGAGGAAGATGAGGACAGTTTACCGTGATTTGAACATGTATGGTATGTTTTTTCTAACAGACCCGTTTATTGCGTTGCGCGCGTGTTGTTAGTAGCGTTTTGCTACCCTTCACAGTCACGGTTTGGGATGAAAGTTATAATATTATTATTAACACTTTGAAAACTCTCTCGGTGTACCGTCTTTCTTTGTAAATAGGTGTAACCATGTATAATATGTATTTGCAACTGTATATTTTTGTAATGTATTTATTTTAGAAACTTATTCTGATATGTTTTGCACGAGCAAATGATAAAGAAGGGGCGGGGCAAACGCGGGCTAACGGGAAGTGGAGTAAAGGTGAGACGAGTTTGTGGACGCGGCAGACAATAGTGGATATATATTTTTACCACCCTTACCTTTGGGAATATACACTTTTTTCCTTGGATTACTGTCAACGGGCACCCGGACTCTAAAGGTCTGCATCAAACCTTAAGTATCGGTATCATTTTCTGTTCATTTTGCCGGCTGTGTTTTTTGGACTGTGTCGGGTTTGGGTTAAATTTGTGTTTGTATTGCATCTTTTCAATGTGGGCGCATGAGGCTAATATACAGGTGCAGCTTGTGCATGTACAAAATCGGTTTACCTCTCGAAATGTGGTGGGTGCGGCTCATAATCAGGTGCGCTCTATAGTCCGGAATTTACGGTAGATATTTATATTACAAATATTTCAGAACAGTTATTTGTTGCATAGTACTCACGACTACTACATCCATCCATCCATTTTTTAAAGGAATTTGAAAAAATAGAAAAAAACAGTAAAAAAGAAAAAAAAGTTTGTGTTGCATTCAAAAAAATTCCAATTATATCAAGTCAATCTTGTTGCCAACATTGTACTTCCACTAAAAAATGTGATTAAATACAGTTCTGTATCGTGCAACCGACTCAATAAGCTCCCAAAAATGTTAGTATTATGTGACAAAAGATACCAGGAAAAAAATGAAATTAAAATTTTGTGAAAGAATTGTAAAAACAAATGACGTTTTTAGGCTGTGTTCTAAATGCGGTATTTTCAAGTCAAGGTTGAAGTAGAACGAAGTTGAGTAAAGTCAGTAGAGTTTTTCAAGAACCGGCTTCTTCGGCTCTGCTCACTAAGGAGAACCGGCTCTTTTGGGTCGTAAACGGCTGTTCAGGTTGTTTTTGCTTCTTTCATCCCTACACGGCCATATATTAGGTAAAATTGTGCACAAAATGACTTAAAGCAAGGGGGAATAGAACAAAAAAGAAAAAAAAAATGAAAAAGTAGTGAAAAGCTGAGAAAAAAGAAACAAAAGGAAGAGAAAAAAGACAGGAAAAAAATAAAAGAAACATAGGAAAACATTAGATAGAGAACAAAAAGAAAAAAGTAACAGCTAGGAAAAAATAAACAAAATGAGATTTTTTTTAAAGGAATTATTTTTTTTTTTTAAAAACAGCGAAAAAGAAGAAAAATTTTGTGTTGCATTCAAATAATTTCCAATGATACCAAGTCAATCTTGTTGCCAACATTGTACTTCCACAAAAAAAAAAAATGCAGTTGTGTATCGTGTAACACACTAAATAAGCCCCCAAAAATGTTAGTATTATGCGACAAGAGATACCAGGAAAAAAAAGAAATGGAAATCTTGTGAAAGAATTGTAAAAAACAAATGACGTTTGTAGGCCATACAACCTTTGTAATACTCCATTAGTCAATTCATTCAGAAGTGAAAACATTTTTTGCATTGCCGGAAACTCAGAGAAATGTAACGTGATGTTTTGGACATGTTTGATGATTAATTATCTTGCCACACTTGGGATTGCTGTTGCTCACTGTTGTTTCAAGCGTTGCTCACCGACTTTGTGTGAACGCTCAGACCCGTAAGGAAAATTTCAGGGAACATTGCTCGCCATCCTTAATTGATGGCAATTTGGTCTCTGTCAAGATCACCTTTCTCATATCTGGAAGCAGTTCCTAAAGTAGTTCACCATTTTGACAAACATGAAATAAATCAAAATAAATCTTGTTCCACTGGGAGATTAAATGTCAGGTTCTGTGTCGTGACATGTCGCAAGCTTTTCTGGGAACTAAATAGGGAAACTGAAAGCCTTCATTTTTTTTTCCTCGGATAATTATATCTCACTTGCTCAATGTCGTCCCTAAGGTGCGCTCAGGATTTTTCATTCTATTTGTGATTGTTTATTCAGCATTGTTTTGCTTTCCTTTTTTTGGTTTGAGCGAGTTGGTGGTTTATGCTCCTCCAGAGCAGGGGTCGGGAACCTTTTTGACTCAAAGAGCTATAAAAGCAAATTATATTAATTTTATTTTGGGAAAAAGCCACACCATATATTATGAGACAAATTTACCGTATTTTCCGCACTATAAGGCGCACCGGGTTATAGGGTGCACCCCCAAAAAATCGTTTTTGGTCCTATATTTTCCATACATAAGGCGCACCGGATTATAAGGCGCTACAATGGGAACGTCGACAAAACAGTCAGATGGTTCAGTCCAACTTATTATGCGGTGTCCGTACGATGTCACTCAAATGCATCGTTCCATCATTCGGAAGGTTAAAGTCTTGGGATTCAAGAAATGCCAACCATTCCTTAGTTTCTATTTTCTTTTTCGCTCGCAACTTTACTGTGCATATGACAATAAACACTTGGAATTGAGTTGAATTTAAAAATAGACACTCCATTCCATCCATTATCTGCACCATTTATCACAGAAACATCGAGTTCAGTCTGAAACAAGATACAGGGACAATATAAAACCCGGAGTAGCTCACCGAAGTCGTTGTGTTCATAATGATGTGCAGCCAATGTCCTCTTATATCCGTGAGGGTAGTAAATCCAGGAGAATAAAATATTTACAAATACAGAATAGAAAAAAAATGCTTTCTCTATGCCGTCAGCCACGTGCTATACGCATTCATCTTTTTCGGCCAATTGCAGGCTTTGTTTTGCCGTTCAAGCCAATGCCAGCCTGTAAATGATAAAACGATCCGCTCCTTGACCTCCGAATAACTTTAGCCAATAGTCATCGATTCAAATGATGATTGACACATTGGTTAGCCAATGAAACGCCGGTAAATAAATCCCAGCATACACCGCGGACTCCTTTGCCTTCGGGGGAAAATCTAGTCGGCGGCTGCAAGTTAGTTGGAAAACTTTGCGATTTAATGTTGATCCATAAATAAGGCGCACTGTATTATAAGGCGCATGGTCAGCTTTTAAAAAATAAAGGCTTTTAGGTGCGCCTTATAGTGCGGAAAATACGGTACTCAATTGCTAAACACAAACTTAGTCTTCAGCACATTTATTTTTGATGATTTGATAAAAAATATGAAAAGAGAATAATGCCAGAGCCCGTGCCCCAAAATCAACAAACATACCACTTTAAACTTGTCTCTTTCTTGCAATGACTCAAGATCAGTTAAACTCATTTTGACCCTTTTTTCATACATATTGGTTTCAAAACCAGATGCGAGCAGTTATTTTGTAAAAACGTCACAACATTCTGCAAACAGGGAGCCTGATGTGCCTACCCTTGGCGCAGACGGCGTAGGGCGAGAGATGGGAGGGAGTGCTTGCACTTTTTGCATAGCTCTACCCATCCCTCCCACTCACCCAATCAAATCACTTTGAATTCTCTTCTGGTGTTTTGCCGTGTTTACAGTTTGTTCTGTGGATTTCATCAGACGGTATCTGAACACTGAACACAGATTACAGTATATAGTGAGCTTTTATATAAAGGGTTCTTTAGTGTTGTATAGCCAAAACGATTTTTTTTTTTTTTTTCAGTTTTGGTTTGGCTTTGCGTGTATCTGAACAGGATTAATGGCTGAAGTTTTGAACGAGATGGAGAAAACTTGCATGGAATCAAATTTGTCTCTGAGCCACAGGTACTCATAGAAAAAGACATATATATAGGTTCCCGAGCCCTGCTCCAGAGGGTGCATGGAGGCAGACTGGGGGACCACCACACCTGCACCAGACTCTAATCAGGAGATGGGTATTTAAGGACTGTGCTGACAGCAGAAGCTTACCATTTTGATGTACCTGTCTGTGTATGCTTCTCAGTCCCTTGTTTCCTGTTATTGCACCCAATGAACTTTGCCAGTTTTGAGTTTTTAATGACTGTGTCTTTTTTTTTTTTCGTTTACTCCTCTCCTCCCAGATGTGGAGCGCTTTTTATAACTTCCCTTTTCCCCAATAAACTCTCAACAATCAACTCGTGTGTCTGCGCTTGGGTCCGCCTCCCCAAAACATAACACTTCATTGCAGGGATGTGCCTTTGAGCCTGCTATGCAAAAGATCTGATGATTTTTGACTCGGGGAAACCTTGTGGGTCTGTTTTCTGTAAACTGTCTTTATCAAAACATTTTTTGAAATTTTTTTGGTTTCATTTAATCTTATTTTGCGCCTAATTTTTGGGATCTAGTTTGCCAATCATACCAAAACCTGAGATGATAAATGTCGACCGTTTTTTTCAGGAAGTCAAACGTTGTATTTTTTTTGTATGGGTCTCTCTTTCTCTCTCTCTCTCTCTCTCTCTCTCTCTCTCTCTCTCTCTCTCTCTCTCTCTCTCTCCTTCTCTTCTCTCTCTCTCTCTCTCTCTTCTCTCTCTCTCTCTCCTCTCTCTCTCTCTCTCTCTCTCTCTCTCTCTCTCTCTCTATCTCTATCTCTATCTCTATCTCTTTCTCTTTCTCTTTCTCTTTCTCTTTCTCTTTCTCTTTCTCTTTCTCTTTCTCTTTCTCTTTCTCTTTCTCTTCTCTCTCTCTCTCTCTCTCTCTCTCTCTCTCTCTCCCTTTTTCTCGCTCTCTGTGTTTGTGCGTGTGTCTCTCTCTATCTCTCTGTCTCTGACTCTCTCCCTCACTCTATCTTTCTCGGGCTCTGTGTTTGTGTGTCTCTCTCTCTATATGTCTCTGTCTTTTTATCTCTACCTCTTCCTCTCTATATATCTCTCTGTCTCTCTCTCTCCCTCTCGCTCTCTTTCTATATCTGGATTTTCTTGTTCTATGTGTGTGAGTGTCTCTCTCTCTCTCTCTCTCTCTCTCTCTCTCTCTCTCTCTCTCTCTCTCTCTCTCTCTCTCTCTCTCTCTCTCTCTGTGTCTCTCTTTTGTTTGTGTGTCTTTCTCTCTCTATGTCTCAGTCTCTTTATCTCTACCTCTTCCTCTCTATATCTCTCTCGGTCTCTCTCTCTCGCTCTCACTCTTTCTACCCCTGCATTTTCTTGCTCTGTGTGTGTATTTGTGTGTGAGTGTCTCTCTCTCTCTCTCTCTCTCTCTCTCTCTCTCTCTCTCTCTCTCTCTCTCAATCGCTCTATCTTTCTCGCTCTCTGTGTTTGTGTGTGTTTCTCTCTCTATCTCTCCGTCTCTTTATCTCTACCTCTTCTTCTCTATATATGTCTCTGTCTCTCTCTATCTCTCCCTCTCTCTCTCCCTCTCTCTCTCTTTCTATATCTGCATTTTCTTGCTCTGTGTGTGTATGTGTGTGTGAGTCTCTCTCTCTCTCTCTTTCTATCTGACTCTCTCTCTGTCTTTCTCTTTCTCTCTGTCCCTCTCTCTCTCACTCGCTCTATCTTTCTCGCTCTCTGTGTTTGTGTGTGTGTCTCTCTCTCTCTCTATCTCTCTGTCTCTCTTTCTATATCTGTATTTTCTCACTCTATGTGTTTGTGTGTGTGTGAGTGTGTCTCTCTGTCTCTTTCTCTCTCTCTCGCCCCCCTTCTCTCTCTCTCTAACCTTTGGAATATTTCATAGATATCGAGTTGCTATCACTAGGAGGCGCTAAAATATACACACTGTCCCTTTAACCGAGGTACAGGTGGCTAAAAACAAATCCTCATTCCCAAAACAAAACTCAAAAGACAAAGAAAGGCAGGCCGAGTGCTCCGTACACTCAATGCTTCTTATCAGTGAATTTTGTTGAGTGCAGAGATTTAATTATCACTTAATCCGGTGCGAAAATAAGCAGATGTCGAGGAAACGGATTAAATCCCTTAAACTGTGTTTGTCATCACGTTGTTGAACAACTAAGTCATCGGTGCTGCTGGTGGTCTTTTGCTGTTGAGGTTCCTGTGTATCCCCTCTCTCATTAGCTGCACCGCTTATCCTCAGTAGGGTCGCGGGGGTGCTGGAGCCCATCCCAGCAATCCACCTGAAATGCATGTCTTTGGAATGTGGGAGGAAACCGGAGTGCCCGGAGGAAACCCACGCAAGCACGGGGAGAACATACAAACTCCGCACAGGAATTCCGGTAGCTGGATTTGAACCCACACAGGAGGTTCCCAAAATCCTGTGTATCCATTAAATTAAAAAAGCAAACAAAAGGCAGCAAATGCTGCGATTCGGCGTAATTTGACTCCACTTTTTTCATGCCTGATACCAGAACAAGTATAGCAAGATACTGATACTGTCATGATTTGGATTACCCGTGCCCGCCCGTTTGACGCCAGCCGCTGCGGGCTACCTGATTGGTTCCCTGTCCCTTTTTAAGACCACTCCTTTCACTCTACGGTTGTCAGACCGTCTGCGAACCTCTGTTGTTACAAGGCAAGCCTTTTTGACCCTGACTCCCGCCTATCCCGTTTTTGCACCCGTTTTTTTCACCTGTCCGTTCCTGATCTCCCCGTTTGTCTTTGGCTATGACCTGTATTCTGTTCTCGACCAGGTCTGCTCTCCCGTCCCGGCTTATGACCCATTTTTGATCCTGACCACGTCTGCTCTGCTGTCCCGGCTTACGACCCCTTTTTGATCCTGAGCACGTTTTGGCTCTCCTGTCCCGGCTATCCACCTGTTTTTCCGTCCCTGACACCGCCGTCTCCCACTACAGAAGATCCACGCGCGCAGCTCAGAGGGAACATTGGCGAGGGGTATTGCAAAGCGGCATTAAAGCACATCTTTTACCTGATAGACAACAGACCAAGCACATTATGTTAGATTTCTATGTGTTCTGGGACATGCCCATAGTATTTCTTTCCATTTTTTTACTCAAACAATGTTATGAATTTTGCCAGAAACTGGAGACTGCAGGTGGATTGTTTTTTATGATATGCCTCGGTTATTAATTTTGCACGGATCCAAAATAGGACGGGATTGTGGAAGTGAGAGAGTTTCTCTCTTGTCGTCACAAAAGCTTAAGCACTGTTGGTGAATTCAAGCGTCAAGTAGTTTTTGGCATGCGGTCCAGGTTTTTTTTATGTGACACATAAGATATCCAGCCAATAACTGTCGCTAGCCTGACCCCGTTATCTGAGGATTTAATTAGATTGCATTTTTAATTGGGTTTCTCGTAGTGCGTATACAAACAAATAACACGTATCATTGCTGTCATATAAAAATACTTATCTTGCCATGTCTGGCGCGGTTGCGCACCCTCCTTTGCTTTCTCCAAGAAATTGTGTGAGTAAGTCTACGCAAATTAGTTCTTACTTCCTGCTTCCCGCTCCGCTACGTGACATATCTCTAGAGTGTATTAATGACTCAAAGATTTATTTTCAGAGAAACCAAAACAATTTGCAGGAATACATCTTTAGGGGTTCAAATCCAGCTCCAGACTTTCTGTGCGGAGTTTGTATGTTCTCCCCGTGCTTGCGTGGGTTTCCTCCGGGCATTCCGGTTTCCTCCCACATTCCAAAGACATGCATTTCAGGTGGATTGGCCGGTCCAAATTGTCCCTAGGTGTGAATGAGCGAATGAGTTGTCTGTCCCTGTGTGCCCTGCGATTGGCTGGCAACCAGTTCAGGGTGTCCCCTGCCCACTGCCCGATGATTGCTGGGATGGGCTCCAGCCCCCCGCGACCCTACTGAGGATAAGCGGTACGGCTAATGAGAGATGAGACATCTTTAGAATAGAATGAAATGAAATGATCTGCATTTATATAGCGCTTTTCAAGTCAGTGACTTCCCAAAGCGCTTTACATTGTGCTTCACATTTCCCAATAGCGGCCGTGATGTGTGCAGCCATGTAAGGCGCTAACCTGCTTATTGGGGGTAATTGGGGGTTCAATGTCTTACCCAAGGACACTTCGACATGTAACACGGACAAGCCGGGATTCGAACTGGGATCCCTTAATCCTAAAACGATCGCTCTACCTCCTGAGCTACTGCCGCCCCAAATAGACCTTTATTGTCATTGTTACAAAATGGGTTAACATATTGTGACAACGAAATGGGGCATGACACTCCAGTTTCACACATTCACAGTGAGGTAAAAAAAAGCCAAGAAGATAAAGGAACAGAGAAGATAAGGTTATAAAACAAGAAGGATAAGGTTATAGTTATAATTTACACAATATTTACACAAGAAATGTCGGCATGTAGGATGTTACATACAGTTTGGTATCGTAATACAGTTTGGTATCGTAAGGGTTTGTGCAATTATGCATTTGTTGCAAAAATAGTCATCATCTCATCTCATTAGCTATACCGCTTATCCTCAGTAGGGTCGCGGGGGTGCTGGAGCCCATCCCAGCAATCATCGAGCAATGGGCAGGGGACACCCTGAACTGGTTGCCAGCCAATCGCAGGGCACACGGGGACTGACAACTCACTCGCTCATTCACACCTAGGGACAATTTTGGACCGGCCAATTCACCTGAAATGCATGTTTTTGGTATGTGGGAGGAACCGGAGTGCTCGGAGGAAACCCACGCAAGCACGGGGAGAACATACAAACTCCGCACAGGAAGTCTGGAGCTGGATTTGAACCCACGCAGGAGGTTCCCAAGACATGAACTGTGCCGCACATGCGCTAACCACTGCGCCGCCGTGCTGCCCAAATAGTCATCATAGTGCAAAAAAAAAATAAAAAAAAATCTCTTGACAGTGACAATAAGTGCGCCTCCTCATTTATTCAGTATAATTATGAAATATTTGGTCAAAACATATGATACATTTTTATAAGCGTCGAGCAGCTAACAATCCCTGAAAATCTTAATAATGACGAACAATTACGACATGACTATTGTCTCAGTATCCAATCGGAAAAGGACAGACAAATCATAAAAAAAAAACAATTTCAGAGTGTCCTTCACGCTTTTTTTGCACCCCTTACAAGCTTCAGAGTTCACAGATTGAAGACGAGCCATCAACTTGTGAAGATTACAGAGCGGACAGCTCCTGACACCAGCTCGCTACACCAGATTTACCGTCCACGCGACCTGAAAAGTAGACCAGGCTGCGGATAAAACGGGCAGGGGGGTTTAATCGATAAAGATTCACCGGTTCCCATGCTCAGATTGTAAAGAACGAAGAAGAAATGGGTGATTTAGGGTACGTGTCGCTCGGGGAAATGAATAAACATGAGGAGGCGTGAGGAACGTGCACGCCCAAAAAGCCGGTGAAAGTTAATTCCGCCTGATAGGACGGCTCAGACCAGGATAGGGAAGGTCACCTCTCATCATTCTCCACATCATTTTGCACCTCGCACAAGAGAGTCGAGAGGAAAAGGAAAAATCTTAACCAAGCTCATAGGTTCCATTTACATGCTATGGGTCATGTGACACATGTCTACTTTTTATCAATTAGTGAGAGGAATTCCAGCTCTTATTAGAGAACCGGCTCTCTCAGCGCTGTTTTTCAAACAACTCTTTATATAATGTTGGTGTTGCTCAACTCTTTTACACTTACTCTTAATTACCGTAAATTCCGGACTATAAGCCGCTACTTTTTTCCCAAAATTTCAACCCTGCGGCTTATTCAGTGATGCGGCCAATTTATGTAATTTTTTCTAACGGCCGCTAGCGGCGCTCGAGTGTTGCTACCATTAACTGCCCTGTAAAAGCTATATTATTTTTATTAAAGCTCTGAAAACTCTCTCGTTGTACCGTCTTTCTTTGTAAATATGTCTAACCCATGTATAATATGTATTTGCAACTTTAGATTTTTGTAATGTATTTATTTGTATTTATTTTAGACAATTATTCTGCACGGGTGAACGAAAAAGGAGGGGTGGAACAAACGCGGGGTGCCGAGTTTAAGTGGGGAGCGCTAAAGGTGAGGGACAGACTAGGAAAGAAGAGGGGGTAAAAAGTTGGTTAAAGAAAAAAGTTTTTGCATTGCACTAATACGATCCCAAAACTGTATGTAACGCCCTACATGCCCACATTTCTTGTGTAAATATTGTGTAATTTATAACCTTATCTTCTTTGTTCCTTTATCTTCTTTGTTTTCTTTTATCCTCACTGTTAAATGTGAGACTGGAGTGCCACGCCCAATTTCGTTGTCACAATATGTTCAACCCATTTTGTAACAATCACAATAAAGATATATTCTATTCTAATCTATTCAATTCTAACATACTTCACAAACCTCCTTAATATCTATTATCTATTATCTGCACCGCTTATCCTCAGTAGGGTCGGAGGTGCTGGAGCCCACCCAGCAATCTTCGGGCAGTGGGCAGGGGACACCCTGAACTGGATGCCAGCCACAGGGACAGACAACTCACTCGCTCATTCACACCTAGGGACAATTTGGACCGGACAATTAAACTGATGCATGTTTTTGGAATGTGGGAGGAAACCCACGCAAGCACGGGGAGAACATGCAAACTCCACACAGGAGGTTTGATCCCATGACCTCAGAACTGTGCCGCACACGCACTAACCACTGCCCTGCCGGGCTTAATAAGTAATTTAAAATTCTACCGGGAGAGTAAACTGTGGTCTTTGGGTTTGCTGTTTACTTTACACCGCTACCGTTTCACCGGATGCTAACGTTAGCATAGCGCTAAATCTCCTGCCCGCTGCTATCAATAAACAGTAGCTTGCTTTATCATCGACGGCGACTTTAATCGGGCATGTTTATGGACTGTACTCCCGAATCCATTCAATTGTGGACTGAGCAATTCGGAAAAAACACTGGACTATGTGTAATGTAAGATCAAACATTCGGTTGTATCCGGCAACTCTGTTTGACCCTCACCCCCCTCATCACCCCCCCCAGAGGAAAACAAAAACTGCTACAGAGTCAGAGTTAGTTCTTAGTTCCTTTATCTCTTTGTTTCCTTATCCTCACTGTAAATGTGGAACTGGAGTCGTCCAATTTCGTTGTCACAGCATATCCCATGTTGTAACAATGACAATAAAGGCATATTCTATTCTATTCTATTCTAAATTATAGGAACAATTATATTCACATGCTACTGGGAAGTTAAGCGACATGGAATCCAAGAAAAACACATGAGACAACAAAATGGAAATAAAAATATTTACTTTTCTGGGCAAGATCAAATAAACTATATATTTTACTTTCTTACCAATATAATTTCTTATCTCATCAGCTGCACCGCTTATCCCCAGTAGGGTCGCGGTGGTGCTGGAGCCCATCCCAGCAATCATCGGGCAGTGGGCAGGGGACACCCTGAACTGGTTGCCAGCCAATCGCAGGGCACACAGGGACAGACAACTCGCTCGCTCATTCACACCTAGGGACAATTTAGACCGGCCAATCCACCTGAAATGCATGTCTTTGGAATGCGGGAGGAAACCGGAGCCCCTGGAGGAAACCCACGCAAGCACTAGGAGAACATACAAACTCCGCACAGGATGTCCGGTAGCTGGATTTGAGCCCACGCAGGAGGTTCCCAAGACCTTAGAACTGCCCACAATTTTTCATTGTCCTTCAAATTTTGTTTTTTGTTGTTGTACATTTTTAAATTGTCATGATCACCTGTGCCCACACATTTTGCACCAGCTGCTGCGGGCTATCTGATTGGCTCCCTCACCCTATTTAAACCCTGTCCTGTCACTGTTCTCTTGTCAGTCCGTCTGCAAACCTCTGTTGATACAAGGTAAGCCTTTGTGACCCTGACTCCCGCCTGTCCTGTTTTTGTTCCCGTTTTCCACCTGACTGTTCCTGATCTCCCTGTTTGTCTCCGGCTACGACCCGTTTTTTGATCCTGACCACGTCTGCTCACCCGTCCCGGCTTATGACCTGTTTTTGATCCCGACCACGTTTTTGGTCTCCTGGCCCAGCTATCGACCTGTTTTTCCGTCCCTGACACTGCCATCTCGCGCTACGGAAGATCCACTTCTGTTTCCGGATCGCGATCTGATTGCGAGAGCTACTTGCTTCCCGCGTCTAGCGAGCACCGCATCGCGGGCGCTGCCCTTCCTCTCTCTATCTCAAGGGTGTCAAACTCTTGGGCCACACGATAGAACAAACATTCTGTCGGGGGCCGGACTACTAGATTAAAGAGATAGAAAAAGAGTGATAAAGAAATAAGAGAAAGAGGGAGGGAGAAGGAGAGAGGTTGGGACAAAGAAAGAGAGAGAGGGAGAGAGCGTGAGAAACAAAAGAGATAGAGAAGTCGTGAGAGAGGGGGAAAGAAAGGGAGAGGAAGAAATAAATCCGAAGAGAAATAGAAATACAGAAGGAGAGAAAAGAGAAAAGAAAGCGCGAAGGAGAAAGAGAGAAAGAGCAACAAATTGAAGAGAAAAAGAGACACAGAGAGAGAAAGTGGGAGAAAAGGGGTGGAAGAGAGACAGAGACAGAGAGAGAGAGAGAGAGAGAGAGAGAGAGAGAGAGAGAGAGAGAGAGAGAGAGAGAGAGAGAGAGAGAGAGAGAGAGAGAGAGAGAGAGAGAAAGAGAAATAAATACAAGTCCAGTGTCTTTGTTGGAGGCACCTGGCTTTGCCAACATCAAGTTGACATATTTCAACTTGCAGCTTGTTTTTCTCTTGCGCTTCTCGGAGTGTTGTCTCGCGGGCCGGATTCAATCCCTTAGCGGGCCTGATCCGACCCGCGGGCCGCCTGTTCGACAACTGTGCTCTATCTCAATAAACTTGTGAGAAACGTTACGCGATTGGGTCTACCCTTTGTTCCTGACCTGACACAAATGTAAATTCAGGTTACAATCTCAGAGGGCCAGGCTAGCCCGCAACTTCCCCAAAAATATGAAAAGAGCATAACTTATACAAATGTGCTAAACGGGGTTATGGAATGATAAATGAAACTGCAAAAGACGGAAAAAATTTCATTCATACCGGGTCATTTTATTCTTGACAACAAGACTAAAATTTTCAAAGTAAAAGGAGGTTGGATAAGCAGAGTTTTAGCATTTAAAGAAAACCCTGAAATCAATAAATTATCTTTTAATTACCGTAAATTCTGGACTATAAGCCGCTACTTTTTTCCCGAACCTTTAACCCTGCGGCTTATTCAGTGATGCGGCCGATTTATGTCATTTTTCTAACGGCCGCCATCGGCGCTCGAGTACAAAAGGTAAGATTTAGACCGGTGGAATATATGCGCGGAGGAAGACTGCAACTTCTTAGCTTGTGCACGAATTGAATTAGCGTAGACATATCCTCATCATGCAAATTGCAAATAGAAAGGCACATGACACAGATTTCAAGCTAAACGCAATTGAGCAGTCCGATAAAGAAGGAAACAGAGCTATTTTACGTAAACTTTACTTTGCGAGCGTGTTGCTAGCGTGTTTTTGATTAAGGAAGCGTGGGACGACGTCTATATGACAAAGTCTCTTTCCCATACTGAAGGAAGACGACTTTGATGACGTCAATTATAAGGAGGAAGATGAGAACGGTGTACCGTGGTTTCTACATATACGGTATGTTTTTCTTAACTGACACGTTTACTGTGTTGCGAGCGTGTTGCTAGTAGCGTTTTGCTACCCTTCACAGGCACGGTTTGGGATGAAAGTTCTAATATTATTATTAAAGCCTTGAAAACTCTCTCGGTGTACCGTCTTTCTTTGTAAATATGTGTAACAATGTATAATATGTATTTGCAACTGTATATTTTTGTAATGTATTTATTTTAGAAACTTATTCTGATATGTTTTGCACGAGCAAATGAGAAAGAAGGGGCGGGGCAAACGCGGGCTGACGGGAAGTGGAGTAAAGGTGAGACGTGTTTGTGGACGCGGCCGACAATAGTGGATATATATTTTTCCCACCCTTACCTTTAGAAATATAGACTTTTTTTCCTTAAATAACTTTCAACGGGACCCGGACTCTGCAAGTCTGCATCAAACCTTAAGTACCGGTATCATTTTCCGTTCATTTTGCCGGCTGTGGTTTTCGGTCTGAGTACTTTATAGTTAGTTAAAATCGCGGGACTTAATGTCGGGTTTGGGTTACTTTTGTGATTGTGTTACATGTTTTAATGTGGGCGCATGCGGCTTATATACAGGTGCGGCTTGTGTAAGTACAAAAGCGGTTATCCTCTTAACATGTGGTGGGTGCGGCTTATAATCAGGTGCGCTCTATCGTCCGAAATTTACGGTAATGTATTGCAATAATAATCACAGTGAAAATAAAGCAATAATTATTTTCATATCGTCACCTACCCCAGTATAGTGGAACCTTTTGAAAATGCATTCCGAAAAATTAAATCAGAATTCAGGTATTGGGCAGCACGGCGGCGCAGTGGTTAGCGCTTGTGCGGCACAGTTCATGTCATGGGAACCTGTCGTGGGTTCAAATCCAGCTCCAGACTTCCTGTGCGGAGTTTGTATGTTCTCCCCCGTGCTTGCGTGAATTGGCCGGTCCAAATTGTCCCTAGGTGTGAATGAGCGAGTGAGTTGTCTGTCCCCGTGTGCCCTGCGATTGGCTGGCAACCAGTTCAGGGTGTCCCCTGCCCACTGCCCGGAGATGGCTGGGATGGGCTCCAGCCCCCCCGCGACCCTAATGAGGATAAGCGGTACGGCTAATGAGATGAGATGAGATGAGAATTCAGGTATTCAAACCTGCACCGGAAAACCAACTGTTTACAAACAAGGATTTAAGGAGATACGTTGGTAAGGATTTACAGGCGAAGGAATGCAGTTGGCGTATTAGGACGAGCAAAGTCACACAGAGTTAGCATCAACGAGAGGCAGCCATTAAAGCGTGGCCCCAGGATGCGGGCGGTGACAGCTTTAAGTGTTCGGGTGCGTGAATACGCGCCCAATTTACACGCCGGGTAATATTTGCATCAGAAAAGATTCCTCAGTGAGAACTTAGCCCATGGACAATGTTCCCTGTCATTTTGCTTACGGGTCTGAGCGTTCACACAAAGTCGGTGGGCAACGCTTGAAACTACAGTGAGCAACGGCAATCCCAAGTGTGGCAACTAAGTCATTATCAAACATGTCCAAAACGTGACATTTTGCTGAGTTTCCGGCAATGCAAAATTATTTTTCACTTTTGAATGAATTGACTCATGTACTAGGTTGTTCGGCCTACAAACGTCATTTGTTTTTACAACAATTCTTTCACAAGATTTTCATTTCTTTTTTTTCCTGATTTATTTTGTCGCATGATATTAACATTTTTGGGGGCTTATTGAGTCGGTTGCACGATACACAACTGTATTTAATCGCATTTTTTTAGTGGAAGTACAATGTTGGCAACAAGATTGACTTGGTATCATTGGAAATGATTTGAATGCAACACGAACTTTTTCTTCTTTTTCCCTGTTTTTTCCTCCTTTTTTAAATTCCTTTAAAAAAATGGATGGATGGATTTAGTAGTCGTGAATACTATGCAACAAATAACTGTTCTGAAACATTTGTAATATAAGTATCTACCGCAAATTCCGGACTATAGAGCGCACCTGATGATAAGCCGCACCCACCACATTTCGGGAGGTAAACCAATTTTGTACATGCACAAGCCGCACCTGTATATTAGCCTCATGCACCCACATTGAAAAGATGCAATACCAACACAAATTTAACCCAAACCCGACACAGTCCAAAAAACACAGCCGGCAAAATGAAAGGAAAATGATACCGGTACTTAAGGTTTGATGCAGACCTTTAGAGTCCGGGTGCCCGTTGAAAGTAATCCAAGGAAAATAGTGTATATTCCCAAAGGTAAGGGTGGGAAAAATATATATCCACTATTGTCGGTCATTTTTTTTAATCCCTTTAAAAAATCTGATTGTGTTTATATATCCCTAGCTGTTCCTTTTTTCTTTTTGTTTTCTTTTTACTTTTTTCCTTTGTTCCTTTTCTTTTTTTCTGTCTTTTTTCTGAAATTTTCCTTCTTTTTTCTCTTCCTTCTGTTTTTTTCCCAGCTTTACACTACTTTTTCATTTTGGTATTTTATTCTATTTTGTTCTATTCCCCCTTCTTTTAGGTCATTTTGTGCATAATTTTACATAATATTTGGTCATATACGGATGAAAGAAGCAAAAACAACATGAAGAGCCGTTTAGCACCCGAAAGAGCCGGATGCTTTTAGTGAGCCGAGCCGAAGAAGCCGGTTCTCGAAAAACTCTACTGACTTTGCTCAACTTCGTTCTGCTTCGACCTTGACTTTTCAAAATACCGCATTTAGAACACAACATCAGGGGAACCCGTGTATTTTGACCTTCATGCACTGTAACTTTGACTTAACTCGCTTCTTAATCATCATTTTCGAGCCCTGATTTTTGTGCGCTGGCTAGATTTTCTTGTGCGCGGAAAAGCTCTGGGTAGTACGCAATTGCGCACACATGCAGCTTAGAGGGAACACTGCCTATGGAAGCGCAGCATATTCTCTTATCTCCCTGATAATACAAGACACTCCTCTCCCTCATTTTTTTCCTCGTGCCCTTACTTTTTTATGCTTTTTTTAATGCTCTGTCTCCGGAGTAAGCTCCTTATTTTTCAACTGGTGATGAATAATGGATCTGACAGTCTAAATTTGGTTATACGCCCGCATCTTATTACATAAATATCAATGACAGAGGGGCTTAGAGAGTTGAGCATCAAACGGTCTGTTGTGGTTTGCGTAAAGCTTTTAGAAGACAACAGTTGAATTGTACTGGGACCACTGGGATCTCATGCGCCTCTGTGTATAATCCAGAAAAAAATACACGATTTATATATATGTATATATACCGTACTTTCCGCACTATAAGGCGCACATCAAATCTGATTTTTTCAAAAAAAGCTGACTGTGCGCCCTTTAATCCGGTGCGCCTTATATATGGATCAATATTGAATTACAAGGTCTCGCAACTTACGGTAAGCAGCCACCGACTCCATTTTTCGCGTAGAAGAAGAAGTGCGCTGTGCATACTGGGAAATATTAAACAACGATTCTCTTTTATTAGTGTGTTTGTATAAAGACCCTAAAATGGCTCCTATTAAGAGACAGTTTAAACTCAAGGCGATCAGTCACGCAGTAGAACACGGGAATAGAGCAGCAGCGAGAGAGTTCAACATTAATGAATGGAACACGGGAGTGGCTCGAGCCGGCAGAATTAAGAGTCCCCCTAGGAACTCGCTAACTGAACAATGGTTCCATGGGTGAATTATGTAAAACCCACTACAACGTTTTACATTTTACAGTTATTATGTTATTGCTTTACTGTTATTGTTTTGCACTTGTTGTTTTTGCACATTACGAGTGCCACTATATTGGGATTGCACTAACGTTTAATTTACCATAACAGTATCAGACTTTTTTTGCGTGTTGATTAAATGGAGGAAAAGTAAAATGTTATGCCTTGCTGTTGTTCAAAGATGTTAAAGATGTGTCACAAAAATGCTTTACCTCAGAGAAAATAATAAAACGTCTGTTTATTCATTTTGGGAGTGAATGGAGTTGTGGAAAGCTTGTTTGTTATCTATTAATAAAGTTTGACTGACCTATCTGACTGTTTTGTTGACATTCCCTTTAGCGCGGCACCATCTGGTGGTTGCATAACGTAACTACATCCTCTACTGTAGTCAAGTCACATTTATTTATATGGCCCTTAATCACAAAAATGTCTCGAAGGACTGCACAGGATTACAATTACAAAATTGCACAATTACCTGATCTTAAACCAGCATGCACTTATAGCGCCTTATAATGGGGTGCGCCTTATGTATGGAAAACGTTTAAAAATATATCATTCATTAAAGGTGCGCCTTATTACACGGTGCGCCTTATAGTGCGGAAAATAAGGTATATATACTGTGCCGTGAAAAAAAAATTGCCTCCTACCTGATTTCTTTGTTTTTGGGTGTTTATCACTCACAAAGGTTTCAAATCATCAAATCAATTTTAACCCCCTTGACGTTCTTGTTGACCAGCTCAGTGGCCTTGGGGGTATGGCGCCCGCCACGATACTGGGAGCTTGTGGTTCAAGCCTCGGCCGAGTCATACCTAAGACATTGGTACCCGTTGCCTCCCTGCTTGGCGTTCAGCATGAGGGGTTGGAATTGGGGCGTTTGGTCACCTAATGACTCCCAACACCTCATTTGGGTTAAGCGAGGGGGCTGGGAATCCCCTCCTCTGAATCAATCTCCCAAAAAGAGCCAGAAATGACTCTAGCCACCTCCCACCAGGGGGATATGGCTGTGGATATGGCTGTGGTATATATAATGACGTTCTTGTTAAATTCTGCTAAAATCTCAATCCGAGACGAACAAAAAGTAAATTCTGTTCTTGAACCATTTGCAGACTATAAACGGTTTCTTTTTCTCTTCCTTTTTGTTTCTTTTTTTTTCTCAGGTTTTCACTACTTTTTCATTTTGGTATTTTTTCTTTTTTGTTCTATTCCTCCCTTCCTTTAAGTCATTTTATCCATAATTTTACATATTATTTGGTCATATAGGGATGAAAGAAGCAAAAACAGCCTGAAGAGCCGTTTAGGACCCGAAAGAGCCAGTTCATTTTAGTGAGCCGAGCCGAAGAAGCCGGTTCTCGAAAAACTCTACTGACTTTACTCGACTTTGTTCTACTTCGACCTTGACTTCCAAATACCGCATTTAGACCAACCCTTGTCTTTTTACCTTCATGCACTGTAACTTTGACTTAATTCGCTTCTTAATTAGCAATTTCGAGCCATGATTTTTGTGAGCTGGCTAGATTTTCTTGTGCGCGGAAAAACTCTGGGTACTGCGCAATTGCGCACACACGCAGCACTGATGTCCAAGAGGCGGCCCGCGGGCCAGATTAGGCCCGCTGAGGGATTGAACCCGGCCCGCGAGACAAGACTCAGAGAAGCGCAAGAGAAAAACATGCTGCAGGTTGAAATATGTCAACTTGATGTTGCCAAAGCCAGGTGCCTCGAAAAAAGACACTGTACTTGTACTTGTATTTATTTCCTTCTCTCTTTTCCACCGCTTTTCTCCCACTCCGTCCCTCTCTTTCACTCTCTGTGTCTCTCTTTTCCACCTTTTTTCTCCCACTCTCTCTCTTTCTCTTTTCCACCCTTCTCTCCCACTCCGTCTCTCTCTCTCTCTCTCTTTTCCACCCCTTTTCTCCCACTCTGTCTCTGTCTCTTTCACTCTCTGTGTCTCTCTTTTCCACCCTTTTTCTCCCACTCTCTCTCTCTTTTCCACCCTTTTTCTCCCACTCTCTCTCTTTTCCACCCTTTTTCTCCCACTCTTTCTCTCTTTTCCACCCTTTTTCTCCCACTCTGTCTTTCTCTGTCTCCCACTCTCTCTCTCTTTTCCACCCCCTTTCTCCCACTCTGTGACTGTCTCTTTCACTCTCTGTGTCTTTTAACCTCTTTTGCTCTAACTTCCTTTTTTCCTTTCTCTTTTTTCTCTTTCCTTTTTCCTACCCTTTGCGCTTTCTTTTCTCTCCTTCTGTCTTTCTATTTCTCTTTGGATTTCTCTCTTCCTCAAGCTTTCTTTTCCCCCTCTCTCACGACTTTTTCTCTTTTGTTTCTCCCTCTCTCTCCCTCTCTCTCTTTTTCTTTCTTTGTCCCACCCCCTCTCTTTTTCCCTCCCTCTTTCTCTTATTTCTTTCTCTTTAATCTACTAGTCCGGCCCCCGACAGAATGTTTGTTCTATCGTGTGGCCCCCGAGTTCAAATGAGTTTGACACCCCTGGCTTAGAGGGAACATTGATGTCTACTTAGGGTGCAAATTATGAATGTCATACTTGAACAGAAAGACGGTAAGCAAATGAGAGCATGCAACCCTTTTCTTCTGTTCTTCATTGAATTTTTGTCCACAGTGTGTCTGTCGTCTTTGATCCTCCCTGGTTGGATATTTTGTATTCAGAGGGGTGCAGGGAGGGCTTTCACTGAGGTTCATTAAGACAGTGTAGACTCAGAGAAAATAGGAGAGCAGGGAAGAAATACAAAAATTCCACATAATGAAAAAGGGAGCGAGGTACATGAGGCAAAAAAGTCAATGGCTCCCTCATCTCATGCCACCATGATATGAGAGCGGACTTTGCCTCACAAGCAATGTTCCCTCTAAGCTGCGTGTGTGCGTAATTGCGCACTACCAAGAGCTTTTCCGCTCACAAGAAAATCTAGCCTGCTCACAAAAATCAGGGCTCGAAATTGCTCATTAAGAAGCGAATTAAGTCAAAGTTACAGTGCATGAAGGTAAAAATACACGGGTTCCCCTGACGTTGTGTTCTAAAAGCGGTATTTTGAAGTCGAGTCGAAGTCGAACGAAGTCGAGTAAAGTCAGTAGAGTTTTTCGAGAAGCGGCTTCTTCGGCTCGGTTCCCTAAAAGGAACCGGCTCTTTCGGGTCCTAAACGGCTCTTCGGGTAGCTTTTGCCTCTTTCATCCTTATTTGACCAAATATTATGTAAGATTATGCACAAAATGACTTAAAGGAAGGGGGAAATGAAATGAAATGATCTGCATTTATATAGCGCTTTTCAAGTCAAGACTTCCCAAAGCGCTTTACATTGTGCATCACATTTCCCAATAGCGGCCCTGCAGCCATGTAAGGCGCTAACCTGCTTATTGGGGGCATTAGGGGGTTCAATGTCTTACCCAAGGACATTTCGATAAGTAACACGGAGGAGCCGGGAATCGAACCTGCGATCTTTTGATCCCAAGACGAGCGCTCTACCTCCTGACCCACTGCCGCCCCAATGAAATGATCTGCATTAATATAGCGCTTGTCAAGTCAATGACTTCCCAAAGCGCTTTACAATGTGTTCCACATTCCCCAATAGCGGCCTTGTATTGCAGCCATGTAAGGTCCCAACCTGCTTATTGGGGGTATTAGGGGTTCAGTGTCTTACCCAAGGACACTTCGACATGTAACACGGACGAGCCAGAGTGTGCTGTTTTTTTAAAATCTTTATTTGTATCATTTTTTGGGGGAAAAAAAACACTTCGTACTTTATTTTTTATACATTGTTTCATCTTTTTGACTTTTGTTTACAAGGAAATGGATACTTGTGGACTAAACGTGAAAACCAGCTGATATTGGTTAATTTCCCCTTTGTGATTTTGTTTTTTCAAGTTAGATAATGATGGTATTTTTGAACAAAAAAGAAAAAAATACCAAAATGAAAAAGTAGTGAAAAGCTGAGGAAAAAGAAACAAAAGGAAGAGAAAAAAGAAGGAAAACTCAGATAAAAAGACAGAAAGAAAGACAAGAAACAAAGGAAAAAAGTAAACGGAGAACAAAAAGAAAACAGCTAGGAAAAAATAAACACAATGAGATTTTTTTTAAAGGAATTTAAAAAAAAAAAAAAAAACAGGGAAAGAGAAGAAAAAGTTTGTGTTGCATTCAGCTTAGTAGCCTAGATGGTAAGGCGCCCGGTTTGAGACTGGGAGGTCGGTGGTTCGCGCCCCGGCCGAGTCATTCCTAAGACTTAAAAAGTGGTCGGCGGCGCCCTCTGTTGGCTGCGGCTGCATCGGCTCGCTACAACGGGTCAGGTGCAATCGACATTTCGTTCTGTGTACATTGTTACAAAGAATGACAATACAAGGAAATTATTATTATTATTATTATAAATAATTTGCAATGATACCAAGTCAATCTGGTTGCCAACATTGTACTTCCACTCAAAAATGTGATTAAATACCGTTGTGTATCGTGCAACCGACTAAATAAGCCCCCAAAAATGTTAATATTATGCGACAAAAGATACCAGGGAAAAAAAAAAAAAAAAAGACAAACGACGTTTGTAGGCCGTACAACCTTTGCAATAGTACATGAGTCAATTCATTCAAAAGAGAAAAATAATTTTGCATTGCCGGAAACTCAGCAAACTGTAACGTGATGTCAAGTTTTGGACATGTTTGATAATGACTTAGTTGCCACACTTGGGATTGCCGTTGCTCACTGTTGTTTCAAGCGTTGCTCACCGACTTTGTGTGAACGCTCAGACCCGTAAGGAAAATGACAGGCTCACAAGCCATTTCGCAAAACGCGTAGTTCCGTAAAGTACACGTCTTCATCGGTAAACACTACATTTCTGATTTCAAGAAGGGAAAAATCAGGGAGCCTTACAGAGTGACCTTGCTCAAATTTAAAACCTTCGGCCCATGACACGTCAGCAAAAAGGCATCCGAGACTCAGACGTTGAATAAAACATCTGAATATCTGATTGGGTCCCTGCTCTAGATGCCAGTCGAGATTAGAATTTAATGGCGGATCCATTATCACCGCTGTGGTTACCCGTGTGCCGGATTGGCATCAAATTAGCTTTTGACTAATTTGGGTTTAGTTTGGCCGAAAAACGGGTAGATTTTTTTTTCTTTTCTTGTATAGCTCATTGTAATACACAGGTGTCAAACAGGCGGCCCAAGGGCTAGATCGGGCCCGCTAAGGGATTGAATCCGGCCCGCGAGACAACACTCAGAGAAGCGCAAGAGGAAAACAAGCTGCAGGTTGAAATATGTCAACTTGATGTTGCCAAAGCCAGGTGCCTTGAACAAAGACACTGTACTTGTATTTTTTTCTCTCTTTCTCTCTCTTTCTTTTCCACCCCTTTTCTCCCACTCTGTCTCTTTCACTCTCTGTGTCTCTCTTTTTCTCTTCCTTTGTTGCTCTTTCTCTCTTTCTCTCTCTGTGTCTTTTTAACTTCTTTTGCGCTAACTTTCTTTTTTCTTTTTCTCTCTTTTCTCTTTCTCTCTTCCTACCCTTCACGCTTTCCTTTCTCTTTTCTCTCCTTCTGTCTTTCTATATCTCTTTGGATTTCTTTCTTCCTCTCCCTTTCTTTTCCCCCTCTTTCACGACTTTTTATCTTTTGTTTCTCACGCTCTCTCCCACTCTCTCGTTTCCTTTCTTGGTCCCGCCCTCTCTGAATTTCCCCTCCCTCTTTTTCTTATTTCTTTATCTCTCTTTTTCTTTTGGGTACATTTTGTTATTCAAATTATGAATTCATGGGCAGCACGGCGGTGCAGTGGTTAGCGCATGTGTGGCACAGTTCATGTCTTGGGAACCTCCTGCGTGGGTTCAAATCCAGCTACAGACTTCCTGTGCGGAGTTTGTATGTTCTCCCCGTGGGTTTCCTCTAGGCACTCCGGTTTCCTCCCACATTCCAAAAACATGCATTTCAGGTGAATTGGCCGGTCCAAATTGTCCCTAGGTGTGAATGAGCGAATGAGTTGTCTGTCCCTGTGTGCCCTGCGATTGGCTGGCAAGCAGTTCAGGGTGTCCCCTGCCCACTGCCCGGAGATGGCTGGGATGGGCTCCAGCCCCCCCGCGACCCTAATGAGGATAAGCGGTACGGCTGATGAGATGAGATGAGATGGCCGGTCCAAATTGTCCCTAGGTGTGAATGAGCGAGTGATTGTCTGTCCCTGTGTGCCCTGCGATTGGCTGGTAACCAGTTCAGGGTGTCCCCTGCCCACTGCCCGATGATTGCTGGGATGGGCTCCAGCACCCCCGCGACCCTACTGAGGATAAGCGGTGCAGCTGATGAGATGAGATTGTTGGTAATATACTGATTAAAAGGGATCACCACAAACCTGTCTTTTTTATTTTCTCCTTTTATACTTCTTTTTTTTCTTAACTTCTTTATACAACATCATCATTCGTAATATAATGGATCAAAGCAAGTGAGCCGTTGGAGAGCCGGCTCTTTAATGAGTTGAGCCGAAAAAGCCGGTTCTCTAAAAAGAGACGGACTTTCACGACACAACTCGAACTCGAGATCGGCGTGCAGACGAAAAGTCGAACCGCGAGACCAAAACAACAATGGCGGATCTGCCTGACGAAAAGTTTGGAGTGCGGTTGTCATGGCGCCCAGCTGGCCCCGCCCCTTGACACCGGCTGAGACGCATTGGACTGATTGCTTTTGGAGTACTTAAATGCTCCTTCATTGTTTAACCCTCGTTGAAACCCTATTCATGCCCGTTTGATCTGAGTAATGCCTAGTTTGTAATTTTGATCGCCTTTGAACCTGTTTTGTTTTGTTTTTGGTCCGTTTGTGTGTTGTACAACTTTTCTTTCCTAATTAAAGTGACAGATCGTCTACGCATATGAGTTCAGACTTCCTGCTTCCCGGTCCGTTTCGTGACAAATACTGACTGTTTTTTCGTAGGCATACTTCTCTTTCACTCGACAACAACCACCACAACGATGACGTCATCTCGAAGCAACGAGATCTCGTTGGCCGAGATCGGCGTGCGGACGAAATCTCGAACGGCGAGACCAAAACAACAATGGCGGATCTGCCTGACGAAAAGTTTGGAGTGCGGTAAATCTTTGTTTAAAAAAAATGTAATCGGGTAATAATGACAATTTTGTGTCGAAAAAGTTGCGTCCCGGGGACGCACGTTGATTTGACACAAAAATAATGCGTCTAGGACGCAGGGACGCGGGCATACTTCTTTGTTAATGTATCTCAACAAAATACTTGAGTGTTTTTTATTTTGTTACTCTTCTCCAGTGCTTTCAACCATGAACACACTTATAGAAACTCACCATCACCGGATTCTACCTGAATACATTGAATTGAACTGCTGTCTTGATACAGATTTAGCTCTTAAATCCCAAAATGATTAAGTGTCTCTGCGCCGGGATGCCAACAACACTGATTACACACTAAACACCTCAGTAGTTTATATTCTGCACGATGGCGAGGCTCTGAGGAAACACAGATGGAGGTAGAGGAGTGTGGGGGGTGCGGAATAAAAGGAGGGAAAGAGGCAAACAAGGAAAATGAATTGCTCCGCGTCAATAATGACCATAAACATATAAATCACAACAGGAAGCGGGGTTGCCTGGAAGAAAATGAACCGGGCGGCGGTTTGGACGGGGGAGTGAGAGGGAGGAAGTAGTGTTCTGGTTTGCCGGCGTCCCTGCGTCCCAGACGCATGATTTTTGCTGGGGACGCATCGTCTCAAATCAAGGTGCGTCCCCGGGACGCAACTTTTTTGACACAAAATTGTCATTATTACCCGATTACATTTTTTTTTAAACAAAGATTTACCGCACTCCAAACTTTTCGTCAGGCAGATCTGCCATTGTTGTTTTGGTCTCGCGGTTCGAGTTTTCGTCTGCACGCCGATCTCGGCAAACGAGATCTCGTTGCTTCGAGATGACGTCATCGTTGTGGTGGTTGTTGTCGAGTGAAAGAGAAGTATGCCTCCGAAAAAACGGTTAGTATTTGTCACAAAACGGACCGGGAAGCAGAAAGTCGGAACTCATATGCGTAGACAATCCGACACTTTAATTAGGAAAGAAAAGTTCTCCAACACACAAACAGACCAAAAACAAAACAAAACAGGTTCAAAGGCAATCAAAATCACAAACTAGGCAATACTCAGATCAAACGGGCATGAACAGGGTTTCAACGAGGGTTAAACAATGATCTGGCAACGGGCAGTCCCAAAAGGAGTGTTTAAGTACTCCAAAAGCAATCAGTCCAACGCGTCTCAGCCGGTGTCAAGGGGCGGGGCCAGCTGGGCGCCATGACAACTGTGCAGGACATGACAGTATTAGGTGAAAATCAACACAAAATTGGTAATTTCTTCAGTGTCAATAATAAGTCGAAACGTAATACAGAAAGTGATAACAACGGCCTATAATTCCGGCACAAAAAAATGGCGGAGAAATTCTTCGGAAGATCGCTGAGGGAAGGAAAACACGTGTGTTGAAGCGAACGCCTCGACGAAATAAAATAAACAAAATAATACTCCTAGCAAAAGAAGGACTTTTATGCCAAAATGGACGAAATTATAATCCTGGTTACGCTATCAGATTCAGATTCAGATTCAGATTCAGATATACTTTATTGCCATTCTAGTACACGTGTATACAGAACGAAATGTCGATACATCTGACCTGCACAGTTTCCTTAAATGTACAGATATAAATAAGATGTTGTATTGAGTTGGAGTATTGAAGTACTAATAATATATTAAATAATTATAGCTATGAGCATTATACAGTAGTGCAAAGAGTGCAAGAGTAGCAGCTAACCAGATGTGCAAAATGGGCAGTCAGGGGAAGATAATGGATTGGACCTTGAGAAGGCATTCCAACTGTGGCGGGACAGCAAACCACGAAGAAAATATGAACTGAAAAATCTGAAGGGATAACTGCTTTGTATTACCAATTAACTGTGATGATTAAAACTGCGTAAATATATAGACAAATATTTCAGCAATATTATTTCGTATAATGTACAATATTGTTGTGAACTGAAAAATCTTGAAGTGATAACTGATTTGTATTACCAATATTTACAATTTCAACCTGGATAAGACTCAATTTGGGGGACCCATAGATCTCTGTGAGCATGTGAGTCCCCGGAACCCATCACTTTTTACAGCTCAAATGAACACTGATGCACACATGCTTCATTGTATTATTTTCTTGGGATTGTCTTTGTAGATAACGTGCAACCCGATGTTGGGGATAACAGTTCTAAATAATTCAAGTTGGACATGTTGTGGCATTTCACTTTCAAATAGTCAGCTGCGATTTGTGGTAGTAATCCCAGGACCCCAACAAGGACAGGTACTATGTACAGTTGCAGTTTTCTTCTACATGGCATTTTGTGTCCGTATAATATCAATGTCACGACCGGTACAAGCAGGGGACCCAAATGCGTAACGTTTCACGCAATGCTTTATATGAAATGAAATGAAATGATCTGCATTTCTATAGCGCTTTTCAAGTCAATGACTTCCCAAAGCGCTTTACAATGTGCTCCACATTTCCCAATAGCGGCCTTGCAGCCATGTAAGGCGCTAACCTGCTTATTGGGGGTATTAGGGGTTCAGTGTCTTACCCAAGGACACTTCGACATGTAAAACGGACGAGCCGGGATTCGAACTGGGATCCCTTGATCCCAAGACGAGCGCTCTACCTCCTGAGCTACTGCCGCCCATCATACTTAGTTTCTTTTGTCTTTTATTAGCATATTTGGTATTGGAGTAATCCAAAAGTAACTGAAAGTAATCAAGTTAAAGTAACCCTACCCAACCTTGTTGATTGATGTTTTCTTATTACGCAACGATGCCATGGTCAATATTGCTCAACCACTTTCAATGTTGATAATTCCCGCCCGACCACTGACTTTTCACGCAAACCCCATGAGGCCATTGGACGAGCAAAAACAAATCAATCGTGATTACTTAGGATTAACGAAGATCAATAAGGGTTAATGGTGGCGTTGACTTTATCTTGACAAGGTGCGGGAACAAGGACGTGGGAAACTGTTTTCTTTTTCACTTTTGTTGGGAAGAAACTTGACTACCAAACTCAATATGAGGAGGTGACAAAAAATGTTCCCTGTCATTTTCCTTACGGGTCTGAGCGATCACACAAAGTCGGTGAGCAACGCTTGAAACAAGAGTGAGCAACAGCAATCCCAAGTGAGGCAACTAAGTCATTATCAAACGTGTCCAAAACTTGACATCAAGTTACATTTTGCTGAGTTTCCGGCAATGCAATTTTTTTTTCATTTTTGAATGAATTGACTTATGTATTATTGCAAAGGTTGTACGGCCTACAAACGTCATTTGTTTTTACAATTCTTTCACAAAATATCCATTTTTCTTTCCTGATATATTTTGTCGCATAATATTAACATTTTTGGGGGCTTATTGAGTCGGTTGTAAGATACAGAACTGTATTTAATCACATTTTTTAGTGAAGGTACAATGTTTGCAACGAGATTCACTTGGTATCATTGGAAATTATTTTGAATGCAACACAAACGTTTTTTTTATCAATTTTTTGTAATTCCTTTAAAAAAATCTCCTTGTGTTTATTTTTTCCTAGCTGTTACTTTTTTCTTTTTGTTCTCCATTTACTTTTTTCTTACGTTTCTTTCTATTCTTTTTTTCTGGCTTTTTTCAAAATTTTGTCTTCTTTTTCCTCTAACCATTTGTTTCTTTTTTCCCCAGCTTTTCACTACTTTTTCATTTTGGTATTTTATTCTTTTTTGTTCTATTCCCCCTTTCCTTTAAGTCATTTTGTGCATAATTTTACATAATACTTGGTCATTTCGGGATTAAAGAAGCAGAAACAACCCGAAGAGCCGTTTGAGACCCGAAAGAGCCGGTTCCTTTTAGTGAGCCGAGCCGAAGAAGCCGGTTCTCGACAAACTCTATTAACTTTACTCAACTTCATTCTACTTCGACTCGACTTCAAAATACCGCATTTAGAACACAACGTCAGGGGAACCCGTGTATTTTGACCTTCATGCACTGTAACTTTGACTTAATTCGCTTCTTAATTAGCAATTTGGAGCCCTGATGTTTGTGGGCTGGCTAGATTTTCTTGGTGACAAATCAAACCACTAACTTCTTTCTTGTTTTGTCTCCCGAGCCATTTCTTCTCGTTTTGGCTGACATCTTCATTTCCAGGCTCACCTCAGGGATGAAGATGAAGCCACTACGAGAATTCCTTTCTTCTGATGAACGCTTCGGTTTGGCCTTGATGCTCTGCACATCTCTCACAGTTGCTTTTGTATTTAATAGCAAGAGCCCCGTGGCTACGATTCCTCATTAGAAGTCTAGTGGACCGTTCTAGTTTTGCTACAAGTGCGCCAATATATCTCCATTTGGTCCACTATTCATAAGCTTTTTTCTTTTTTCATTGTGTTAGCTCTTCAGCATTAGTTTTAGGGCAGAAAAACATAGCCCGATATATAGATAGACGTTCTAATGCAAAACACTGTGATGTTCTGATTTTGAGCGTGCTCAGTGTTCCCTCTAAGCTGCGCGCGTGCTGCCCGCACATTCTCAGCGCATAAAAAAATCTAGCCAGCGCACAAAAATGAGGGCTCAAAATTACTAATTAAGAAGCGACTTAAGTCAAAGTTACAGTGCATGAAGGTAAAAATACAGGGTTCCCCTGACGTTGTGTTCTAAATGCGGTATTTTGAAGTCGAGTCGAAGTAGCACGAAGTTGAGTAAAGTTGGTAGAGATTGTCGAGAACCGGCTTCTTCGGCTCGGCTCACTTAAATGAACCGGCTCTTTTGGGTCCTAAACGGCTCTTCAGGTTGTTTTTGCTTCTTTAATCCCAACATGAACAAATATTATGTAAAATTATGCACAAAATGACTTAAAGGGAGGGGGGAATAGAACAAAAAAGAAATAAATACCAAAATAAAAAAGTAGTGAAAAGCTGAGAAAAAAAGAAACAAAAGGAAGAGAAAAAAAGAAGGACAAATTTCGAAAAAAAGCCAGCAAAAAAGAAAAGAAAGAGACGTGGGAAAAAAGTAAATAGAGAACAAAAATAAAAAAGTAACAGCTCAGAAAAACTGAACACAAAGATGTTTTTAAAGGAATTTATAAAAAAAGTTAAAAAAAACACAAATTATATCAAGTGAATCTTGTTGCCAACATTGTACTTCCACTAAAAAAAATGTGATTAAGTATAGTTCTGTATCTTGCAACCGACTAAATAAGCCCTCAAAAATGTTAATATTGAGCGACAAAATATATCAGGAAATAAGAAAAATGGATATCTTGTGAAAGAATTGTAAGATATCAAGTTTTGGACATGTTTGATATTGCTGTCAGTCACCTCTCCTGAGGGATATGACCAAGGTAGATGTATAGATAGATATGATATTGATGTAGTTGCCACACTAGGGATTGCCGTTGCTCACTGTTATTTCAAGCGTTGCTCACCGACTTTGTGTGAACGCTCAGACCCGTGGAAAAGAATATCCGAAAAATTCAGACATCTGGGATTGCATCGCTCAGAGATATTGAGACGAGCAAGATAGCAATCAAGGCTGCAGTGCAGAACACTCGGCACATTCTGAACCGTCAAAAAAGTGCCACATGCAAACTAAAATTAGCTGAATGGAGACAAACCGAACAAAACAACACGCTAATAAAAGCGGACTTGAGTTAATGCATAAAATATACACTGTCCCATTTCGGGTTGGAAAAATGAAAGAACTTCCTTTTATCCTTAACTAGTTCACTGCCAGCCAAATACAAAATAATCATTGGACTTCCTTTAGTTTCAAAGCTCGAGCCATTCATTGCTATTGATGACAATGTAATGGAAAAAAATACCGTAAATTCCGGACTATAGAGCGCACCTGATTATAAGCCGCACCCACCACATTTCGGGAGGAAAACCGCTTTTGTACATACACAAGCCGCACCTGTATATTAGCCGCATGCGCCCACATTGAAAAAATGAAACACACACACAAAATTAACCCATACCCGACACAGTCCAAAAATCACAGCCGGCAAAATGAACGGAAAATTATACCGGTACTTAAGGTTTGATGCAGACCTGCAGAGTCCGGGTGCCCGTTGAAAGTAATCCAAGAAAAAAAGTGTATATTTCCAAAGGTAAGGGTGGGAAAAATATATATCCACTATTGTCGGCCACGTCCACAAACACGTCTCAGCTTTACTCCACTTCCCGTCAGCCCGCGTTTGCCCCTCCCCTTCTTTCTCATTTGCTCATGCAAAACATATCAGAATAAGTTTCTAAAATAAATGCATTACAAAAATATACAGTTGTAAATACATATTATACATGGTTACACATATTTACAAAAAAAGACGGTACACCAAAAGAGTTTTCAAAGCTTTAATAATAATATTAGAACTTTCATCCGAAAAAGTCTGTGAAGGGTAGCAAAACCCTACTAGCAACACAGTCAACGGGTCTGTTAAAAAAAACCATACCATACTTGTAGAGAAAGCGGAACACTTCCTCCTTATAACGACATTTTCAAAGTAGTCTTCCCCAGTAAGGGAAAGAGACTTTGTCATTTAGACGACTTTAACTTGATTACTGTACTGGAAAAATAGTACCGTAAATTCCAGACTATAAGCCGCTACTTTTTTCCCAAACTCACCTTTACTCCACTTTCCGTCAGCCCGCGTTTGCCCCGCCCCTTCTTTCTCATTTGCTCGTGCAAAACATATCAGAATAAGTTTCTAAAATAAATACATTACAAAAACAGGCAACAACAACAACATCAACATCATTTTTTGAAAATCCTCCATGAAACATTTTTTAGCATGCCAACATCAAATAGAAAAATTTGGCGCCGCTTCATGCAATGGATTTTTTTCTTCTTGCCGTTTAGAAATTATTTAAGTTTCTGGCATGTTGATAGCTTGAACAGACTTTCTGATGGAGGTCTCTTAGGACAGATCCTCCACACTGTGCTACTTTACTCAGCTGTAATTGAAGTGTTATAGCCTCCACCAATTTTGGGAATAAAGCAATACAATTGAGCGATTCCTGGAACCCAATTACTTTTTTTTACATAGGTACTGTATCACGTTAATTATAACATTATGTAACCCAACTGCCATTACTACTTGTGTGTTGATCTGCTACTTTATATATAAAGATCATTAATTATAGTGTACTCTGGTTGTTGAGTACCCTTGTTTCACTTACATCACAGGTGTAAAAGGGGGGACACCCTGAACTGGTTGACAGCCAATTACAGGGCACAAAGAGACATACAACCACTCAATCATTCATACAAGCCAATTAACCTGACACGCATGTTTGGGAATGTGGGAAGAAACCGTAGTGCATGGGGAGAACATGCAAACTCCAAATCAGGCCCGCTAAGGGATTGAATCCGGCCCGCGAGACAACACTCAGAGAAGCGCAAGAGAAAAACGAGTCAAAGCCAGGTGCCTCTGACAAAGACACTGTACTTGTATTTCTCTCTCTCTCTCTCTCTCTCTCTCTCTCTCCCTCTCTCTCTCTCTCTCTCTCTCTCTCTCTCTCTCTCTCTCTCTCTTTCTTTCTTTTCCACCCGTTTTCTTCTACTCTGTCTCTGTCTCTTTCCCTCTGTGTCTCTTTCTCTTCCATTGTTACTCTGTCTCTTTCTCTCTCTGTGTCTTTTAACCTCTTTTGCTCTAACTTCCTTTTTTCCTTTTCTCTCTTTTCTCTTTCTCTCTTCATACCCTTGCGCTTTCTTTTCTCTTTTCCCTCCTGCTGTCTTTCTATTTCTCTTTGGCTTTCTTTCTTCCTCTCCCTTTCTTTTCCCCCTCTCTCACGAGTTTTCATCTTTTGTTTCTTGCGCTCTCTCCCTCTCTCTTTCTTTCCTTGTCCCGCCCTCTCTCCTTTTCCCTCCCTCTTTCTCTTATTTCTTTATCTCTTTTTCTTTCTCTTTAATCTACTAGTCCGGCCCCCGACAGAATGTTTGTTCTATCGTGTGGCCCCCGAGTTAAAATGAGTTTGACACCCCTGACTTACATGGTCACATACATTCCATGATCCTGAAGAAATACTCCTTGAAGAAGTATTTTTTTTTTACATACATAATACAAGGTGCGGCACAGTTCATGTCATGGGAACCTCCTGCATGGGTTCAAATCCAGCTCCAGACTTCCTGTGTGGAGTTTGTATGTTCTCCCCGTGCTTGCGTGGGTTTCCTCCGGGCACTCTGGTTTCCTCCCACATTCCAAAAACATGCATATCAGGTGAATTGGCCAGTCCAAATTGTCCCTAGGTGTGAATGAGCGAGTGAGTTGTCTGTCCCCGTGTGCCCTGCGATTGGCTGGCAACCAGTTTAGGGTGTCCCCTGCCCACTGCCCGGAGATGGCTGGGATGGGCTCCAGCCCCCCCCTGCGACCCTAATGAGGATAAGCGGTACGGCTAATGAGATGAGATGAGACATAATACAAGGGAATCCAGTAGTATGAATTAGTCCTGATGAAGATATTCTCCGTAACCAGGGTTGGGTAGGGTTACTTTAACTGGATTACTTTCAATTACTTTTGGATTACTCTAATACCAAATATCCTAATAAAAGACAAAAAAAAAACTAAATATGAATAAAATGATGACTCACAACACATGGTAAGCTTTCTCTCCTGGCTTTGATCTCTTTGATCTCCGGCAAAACGAACATAAAATGCGACAGAAACACAATGAAAATAAATCCAAACAGCTTTTTGCCGTTCCATGTGTTCCGTTATTCCCCAAGCCTGCACAAAATTTAGTCTTTTTATTCATATTTATTTTCTTTTGTCTTTTATTAGCATATTTGGTATTGGAGTAATCCAAAAGTCATTGAAAGTAATCAAGATGATGTAACCCTACCCAACCCTGATCCAAAAGCAGTACTTCGCAGAACATATAGGTCGCGTTTTTCACTACAATTTACAGTCAAGGTGTCACACCAAAAAGAAAACTCGTTTTCGTACAATGCTAAGGAATCCTTTATATAAAAGCTCACTATATAATCTGTTTCGGAGTTCAGATACCTTATGATGAATCCACAGAACAAACTGTAAATACGCCAAAACACCGGAAAATAACTTAAAGTTATTTGATTGGGTGAGTGGTAGGGATGGGTGGAGCTATGCAAAAAGTGCAAGCAATCCCTCCCGTCTCTCGCCCTACGCCGTCTGCGCCAAAGGTAAGCACATCAGGCTCCCTGTTTGCAGAATGTTGTGACATTTTTACAAAATAACTGCTCGCATCTGGTTTTGAAACCAATATGTATAAAAAAAAAAGGGTCGAAATGAGTTTAACCGATCTTGAGTCATTGCAAGAAAGAGACAAGTTTAAAGTGGTATGTTTGTTGATTTTGGGACACGGGCTCTGGCATTATTCTCTTTCCAAATTTTTTATCAAATCATCAAAAATAAATGCACTGAAGACTAAGCTTTTGTCTGGGGCGTGGGTTTAGCAATTTAGTCAATTTGTCTCATGATATATATGGTGTGGCTCTTTCCCAAAATAAAATTAATATATTTTGCTCTTATAGAGTCAAAAAGGTTCCCGACCCCTGGTCTAGACAAACACATACGGTAATTTGTAACTAAATAAAATACATTTTTGGTGTAAGTAATCTGAGGGGGTAGCTAAATTACTTTTTAAATAAGGTAACTCGCAAATGTAACCAATTACTGTTCCACACAGGTCTGTTTGGTCTACACGGGACAGGATGAGGCCCCAGAAGCAGATGGTTTCTCTATATAGTCCTTTTGGTTGCTGAGTACAGCAAAACACACCTAATCATCATTACACATTGAAGCTTTATTTGAAAGGTTCCCTCGTGAGAGTAGTCTTGTTAGCACAGTTTATCATGTATGCAAACTAGCTGGATGTCCTTCAGGCATCAAAACTCACCATTTCAACAGGAAAATTGGGGGTTTTATGCAATGAAATGAAATGAAATGATCTGCATTTATATAGCGCTTTTCAAGTCAATGACTTCCCAAAGCGCTTTACAATGTGCTCCACATTTCCCAATAGCGGCCTTGCAGCCATGTAAGGCGCTAACCTGCTTATTGGGGGTGTTAGGGGTTCAGTGTCTTACCCAAGGACACTTCGACATGTAACACGGATGAGCCGGGATTCGAACTGGGATCTCTTGATCCCAAGACGAGCGCTCTACCTCCTGAGCTACTGCCGCCTTAACTATGCTACTAAAAGTATATTTTGAAACACAACACGGGGCTCACTTTTTGCTAGATTAACACACTAAACAGAAACTGTAATAGTCTTAGGTTGGTTGGTTGGTTGATTGGATCCCTTAACCACTAGGGATTTAGGGGAACTATTTCCTGTGGTGTGTCAAGTACAGCCAACCAATGTTCCCTCTAAGCTGCGTGTGTGCGCAATTGCGCACTGCCCAGAGCTTTTCCGCACACAAGAAAATCTAGCCAGCTCACAAAAATCAGGGCTCGAAATTGCTAATTAAGAAGCAAATTAAGTCAAAGTTACAGTGCATGAAGGTCAAAATACAAGGGTTCCCCTGACGTTGTGTTCTAAATGCGGTATTTGGAAGTCAATGTCGAACGAAGTTTAGTAAAGTCAGTTTTTCCAGAACCGGTTTCTTCGGCTCGGCTCACTAAAAAGAACCGGCTCTTTCGGGTCCCAAACGGCTCTTCAGGTTGTTTTGTCTTCTTTAATCCCTACACGACCGAATACTGTGTAAAATTGTGCAAAAATGACTTAAAGGATGGCTTACTAAATTTTGTGCAGGCTTTGGGAGTAACGAAATACATGGAACGGCAAAAACGATGTTGGCAAGCTGTTTGGATTTATTTTCATTTTGTTTCTGTCGCATTTTATGTTCGTTTTGCCGGAGATCAAAGCCAGGAGAGAAAGCTTACCACGTGTTGTGAGTCATCATTTGATTCACATTTAGTTTCTTTTGTCTTTCATTAGCATATTTGGTATTGGAGTAATCCAAAAGTAATTGAAAGTAATCCAGTTAAAGTAACCCTACCCAACCCTGCCAATAAGATATTTAGTTTTAGATCTGATTGCCTCACCATTCACCATCGATGAAAAAACTGTTGACTGCAGTTGGACTACTAACGTTTATTTGGTGCCCCTCCTGTCTCAGTGTCCCCAGATTCAAATAGCTGGCTACATTTGTTATTTTTTAGAATGAGGTATTTATCATATGACATACCTGTCAACCTGTACGGTTTTGCCGTACAAAGTACGTTTATTATGCATTTTAAGACGAGTACGACGTACGAGAAAATCTGTACGGAAAAATGCAAATTTGTCAATGATGGGTACCATCCGGTATACACCGACTATCTCATCTCATCTCATTAGCTGCACCGCTTATCCTCAGTAGGGTCGCGGGGGTGCTGGAGCCCATCCCAGCAATCATCGGGCAGTGGGCAGGGGACACCCTGAACTGGTTGCCAACCAATCGCAGGGCACACAGGGACAGACAACTCACTCGCTCATTCACACCTAGGGACAATTTGGACGGGCCAATTCACCTGAAATGCATGTTTTTGGAATGTGGGAGGAAACCGGAGTGCCCGGAGGAAACCCACACAAGCACGGGGAGAACATACAAACTCCGCACAGGAAGTCTGGAGCTGGATTTGAACCCACGCAGATTTAAGTAAGAAAAAAAACAACTAATTAACTGGATTGTACTTTGAGGTTTTTAATACATATTGAAATGAAATGTAGTGCTTAAAAAAGTACATAGTGTATTACTTTGCTTTAATTCTTAGTGTTTCAAAATCAATTATATCAAATGGTTTATTCATGAATTAAAAAAAAAATATATATAATATGTACATTTGTGCATGTTAATTTATCACTGCTATCCAAAAAAGACTTTTTTTGTTATTTAGCAGCGCAGTGGTTAGCGTGTGTGCGGCACAGTTCTAAGGTCTTGGGAACCTCCTGTGTGGGTTCAAATCCAGAACCAGACTTCCTGTGCGGAGTTTGTATGTTCTCCCCGTGCTTGCGTGGGTTTCCTCCGGGCACTCCGGTTTCCTCTCACATTCCAAAGACATGCATTTCAGGTGGATTGGCTGGTCCAAATTGTCCCTAGGTGTGAATGAGCAAGCGAGTTGTCTGTCCCTGTGTGCCCTGCGATATGCTGGCAACCAGTACAGGGTGTCTCCTGCCCACTGCCCGATGATTGCTCCAGCACCCCCGTGACCCTACTGAGGATAAACGGTGGAGCTAATGAGATGAGATGAGATTAGTTTTTGCATGAATGGAGTGTAGACAAACACCAAAAATGAGAAACGAAATAGCAGCGATGATATGAGAAAAATTGGATTTCCCTGCATTATCTATTTTTCCGAATGTATTGGCGAAATATTTGAATGTAGACTGTTTTGGTAGATACAAAAAAAAAAAAAAAAATCAAATCTACATATTTTTTTTTCTCCTGGCCGGATATCTCTCCCAGGTTTTTAACCCAAAGCGCACCGGAAATAAGAATATTTGCCCACCTTTGTCCTAGAATGTTGGAGCACCAGTTGTAAAGTGTCAAATTAACACTGAATAGTCTGGATGCATACATATAAGGACATTCTAAAAATAATATAAAACTGAAGATTTCAATGTGTAATTTCCTTTCTTTACTTTTATGGATTCATAATTATAAATATTCAAAATGTACACATTCAATTCATATTTTTTTTTTGGTATGGGACATATTTTAGTCATTAAAAGTCCTCCTGTTTAGGACCAGATGCTTTACTTCCCATAAAATGCCACCGGAGGTCTTTTAATGCTTTTGATTTTGTGGGCAATTTCAGCCTGGCAAGAGAAACAAAGATACATTACAAAGCGGTCTTCATTTTAGCTCTGAAAAGTGATGGGTCCCGGGGACTCGCATGTTCAAAAATCTATGGGTCCCAACAGATATCTATGGGTCCCCAAAATTTAGTGTTGTATTGAAATTGTAAATCGGCGACAAATATATAATATAAATCTATATATTCATTCAGTTTTAATCATCACCGTTAATTGGTAATACAAGGCAGTTATCACTTCAGGTTTTCAGTTCATATATTCTTCGTGGTTTGCTGTCCCACCACGGTTGTAATGCCTTCTTAATGTCCAATTGCAGCAACGGAATTTCCATAGCTAATTTGTGTTTTTTTATTGTCGTGGTGCCGATCCAATGTCTCATCTCATCTCATTAGCTGTACCGCTTATCCTTATTAGGGTCGCGGGCGGATCCAATGTGCTCTTCTTAAAGTTCGTATTGCGAAATGATTTATGCAATTCAGTTTTTTTGACACGCTGGGTACACGCATCACAGAACATGTTGCCTCCATTATCATCCTCCTCATAGCGTAACCAGGTATACTGTATAATTGATAGATAGATAGATAGATAGATAGATAGATAGATAGATAGATAGATAGATAGATAGAAAGATAGATAGATAGATAGATAGATAGATAGATAGATAGATAGATAGATAGATAGATAGATAGATAGATAGATAGATAGATAGATAGATAGATAGATAGATAGATAGATAGATAGATAGATAGATAGATAGATAGATAGATAGATAGATAGATAGATAGATAGATAGATAGATAGATAGATAGATAGATAGATAGATAGATAGATAGATAGATAGATAGATAGATAGATAGATAGATAGATAGATAGATAGATAGATAGATAGATAGATAGATAGATAGATAGATAGATAGATGGATGGATGGATGGATACTTTATTCATCCCCGCAGGGAAATTCGCATTTTGGCAGAAAAGTCCTTTTCCTGCTAGGAGTATTCTTTTGTTTATTTTCTTTCGTCGAATCGTTCGCTTCAACACACTTGTTTTCCTTGCCTTCGCCGTCTTCTGAAGAATTCCTCCACCATTTTTTCGTGCCGGAATTATTGCCGTTGTTATCACTCTCTGCATTATGTTTCGACTTATTACTGACACTGATAAATGACCAATTTTGTGTTGATTTTTACCGAATACTGTTTTTTCGGAGGCATACTTAACCTTCACTCGACGACAAGCACCACAACTATGACGTCATCTCGAAGCAACAAAATTTCGTTTGCCGAGATCGGCGTGCAGACGAAATCTCGGACTGCGAGACCAAAACAACAATGCCTGACGAAAAGTTTGAAGTGCGGTAAATCTTTGTTAAAGAAAAGTAATCGGGTAATAATGTCAATTTTGTGTCAAAAAAGTTGCGTCCCGGGGACGCACGTTGATTCGACACTATGCATCCCCAGCAAAAATGTTGCGTCTAGGACTCGGGCAAACGAGAACACTGACAAAGAGAAAATACTTGATAGCACTTGCCAGTTAATGTCTGCAGTCAATCAGCCTTGACATAAAAAAAAAACCTAAGGAGACCCTATAGAAAAGAAATGAACGAGCGCCAGGCACAAAAAAAAAATGCCAACTGGTTGAGGATACCTTGAGCGAAGTGCCACAGACGCGGCGCTCATTAAAAAGCATCTCCTCAGAACGGCCGGACAGTAGAGCAAAAACAGCCCCATGGCGATCGGTCGGTTCTGCAAGAAAAAAGGATCACCGGGGCAAAGGCGGGAACAAATAATGGAGAAGACAGATGGAGGCAGTATGAGATGGAGGAGGAAAAACCCTTGGATCGTGTCCCAGGTGAAGGAGTTTGAGCATCTCAGGGTCTCGAGTTAGAGCAGGATGGAGTCGGATATCGACAGGCGGATCAGTGCACAATCTGACGTCTGTGGACTCTGTACCTGTCCGTCATGGTGAAGAAAGAGCTGATTTACCAGTAATCCTTTGTTTCAAGTCAAGTCATGTTTATTTGTATAGCCCTTAATCACAAAGAGTCCCAAAGGGCTTCACAGGTTATTACACAGACTGTTTTTTTAGACTATTATTACACCATCCCCTGATCTGGAACCAACATGAGAGCAAGGAAAAACTCAAAAACCTCAACATGAGGAAAATGAAGAAACCTTGAGAAGGGACCGCACATGTGGCATCCCCCTTTCAGGATGACCAGACAGAAAAGGATGTTGCAATCACAAATAATACAGATAGAGATAGATAATACAGAGATATTGTCCACAAAAAGTGTAGGTTATTCATATGCTATAGAGTAGAAGCGTGTTTTAAGCTTAAATTTAAACATTTCCACTGAGGTTGCAGATCGGATCTCAGGGGGAAGAGCATTCCACAGCACCGGTGCCCAGATCCAGAATGCTCTCAAACCAGCGGAACACTTCTTGGCTCTTGGGATCACCAGAAGACCGGCGTTCTCAGAACGAAGGCTTCAGACCGGTACATAGGGGGAAATCAGACCTGAAAGATATGTGGCAGCAAGTCCATGTATGATTTTGTATAATACTAAGAGAACCTTGAAATCACATCTTAGGCTAACAGGGAGCCAATGCAGGTTAGCCAAAATCGGCGTGATGTGATCGGACTTTTTTGTCCTAGTTAAAAGCCTCGCTGCAGCATTTTGACCAGCTGAAGACTCTTGATTCTGAACTTCGGGAGACCGGAGAGTAGTGCAGAGAGTGTTTCTATCGCCGCGTATGATAAAGGTAAAGAACAAGATCCCAGGTACAAGCGGCTAAAATGAGTTTCCTCTGCAGGGTGGCCAGGCTCTCCCTTAGAGATAGGGTGAGAAGCTTAGCTATCTGGGAGGGACTGAGTGTACAACCACTGCGACTACAAATTGAAAAGAGCATGTTGAGGTAACTCCGACATCTGATAAGGATGCCTCTTGGATGCCTCCTTTTCACGGCGTTTCAAGCTTTTCCTCCCGGCAGGAGAACTCAGGGACTAACCAGCACATGCTGGAGAGACCTTGTCTCTAGCCCGACCTGGAAACGCTTTGGGATCACATCAGATGAGCTGGATTAAGTGTCTGGTGATAGAGAGGTCTAGGATTCCCTGTTGAAGCTGTTGTCCAGTGACAACAACCCCAGATAAGCAGAAAATAATCAATAGATGGACATTCTTTAGATTCGTTTTGTATCATGTAATACACCAGGTTTACATTAGAACAAAAAATGTATTTATTGTAATGTTCCCTGTAATTTTCCTTACGGGTCTGAGCGTTCACACAAAGTCGGTGAGCAACGCTTGAAACAATAGAGAGCAACCGTAATCCCAAGTGTGGCAAGATAATTCATTATCAATTGTCCAAAACATCAAGTTACATTTTGCTGAGTTTCCGGCAATACAAAATTATTTTTCTCTTTTGAATGAATTGACTGATGTACTATTGCAGAGGTTGTACGGCTTACAAACGTCGTTTGTTCTTACAATTCTTTCACAAGATATCCATTTCTTTTCATTTCCCGATATATTTTGTCGCATAATATTAACATTTTTGGGGGCTTATTTAGTCGGTTGTAAGATACGGAACTGTACTTAATCCCATTTTTTCAGAGGAAGTACAATGCTGGCTACAAGATTCACTTGATATAATTAGAAATTATTTGAATACAACACAAACTTTTTCTGGGCAGGACGGCGGCGCAGTGGTTAGCGCGTTTGCGGAACAGTTCTGAGATCGTCGGAACCTCCTGCGTGGGTTCAAATCCAGCTCCCGGCCTTACTGTGCGGAGTTTGTATGTTCTCCCCGTGCTTGCGTGGGTTTCCTCCAGGCACTCCGGTTTCCTCCCACATTCCAAAGACATGCATTTCAGGTGAATCGGCCGGTCCAAATTATCCCTAGGTGTGACTGAGCGAGTGAGTTGTCTGTCCCAGTGTGCCCTGCGACTGGCTGGCAACCATTTCAGGGTGTCCCCTGCCCACTGCCCGATGATTGCTGGGATCGGCTGCAGCACCCCCGCGACCCTACTGGGGATAAGCGGTGCAGCTAATGAGATGAGATGAGACAAACTTTTTCTTCTTTTTTCCGTGTTTTTTTTTTAACTTTTTAAAAAATTCCTTTAAAAAAAGTCTCATTGTGTTTATTTTTTCTGAGATGTTACTTTTTTCTTTTTGTTCTCTATTTTTACTTTTTTTCCTACATTTCTTTCTTTTCTTTTTTTCTGTCTTTTTTCAAAATTTTGTCTTCTTTTTCCTCTAACCATTTGTTTCTTTTTTCCCCAGCTTTTCACTACTTTTTCATTTTGGTATTTTTTTCTTTTTTGTTCTATTCCCCCCTTCCTTTAAGTCATTTTGTGCATATTTTTACATAATATTTGGTCATGTTGGGATGAAAGAAGCAAAAACGACCCGAAGAGCCCTTTAGGACCCGAAAGAGCCAGTTCGTATTAGTGAGCCGAGCCGAAGAAGCCGGTTCCCCGACAAACTCTACTTACTTTACTCAACTTCGTTCTCCTTCGACTCGACTTCAAAATACCGCATTTAGGACACAACGTCAGAGGAACCCGTGTATTTTTCTACCTTCATGCACTGTAACTTTCACTTAAGTCGCTTTTTAATTAGCAATTTTGAGCCCTGATTTTTGTGCACTGGCTAGATTTTCTTGTGTGCCGAGAATGTGCTTAGAGGGACCACTGCCTCCAAGCGACATAGAGTTGGAGTTAACATGCTAGCGAGCATGCAGGTGAACCTGTCAGGCCTGCGGGAATTGCTGAAGGTTAAAACGGTTATTAGAGGGAGAGGACGACGTCTTGCCCTTTTTCTGTGCTTCCTGCCTATCGATCGCAGGCCCTCGTCTGCAGCCTTAGTGAGCCTCCATGTTTCGACTGGCTTGTTCGCACTACAGGTCTTGGTTTTACCTGCGGAATTGTGGCTCATCGTTTTCCCCGTCTGTCGCTGGTGTGCTATCAATCGAGACAAATACTGCTTTTATCTGGCGGCAGGCGGCATGGTGGGGAAAATTTCTCAATTCAGACAGTTTCTCAGATAATGAGATGCTATACCCAACATATGCACCATACCACACACATATCCTATTTTAATTCCCAAAATAATATATCTAATATAATCTAACAGAAAACAGAAAATCCATAAAATAAACTAGGATGTTGCAGTAAATATGTCAAAAACCAGGACAGGAAACACCAATGAGAACCCAATCGCATAACGTTACTCGCAGTTTATTGAGGGGAGGAGGAATGAGCGCCCACTCGATCCGGGGATCGATGGTCGCGGGAGTAGATTGAAATTAGAACTAAGGAGTGGTCAAAATCAAAGAGATCGGCCGAAAATAAAACTGGATTAAAACGGAAATTCACAGGACTAGGCATATCACACAGAGTCTAGCGGGAGTTTCGAGACAAATCCTGCTTTTATCTGGCGGCAGGCGGCATGGTGGGGAAAAATTCTCAATCCAGACAGTTTCTCAGATAATGAGAAGAACTCTGCCATATCGTTAAAGTCCGAGCCCTGTGACATTTGAAGAAAAAGGAAGTTAAGAATATATGAAGTGGAAAAATACACTCTAGGAGCTCGCCCGTGAACTGCAAGGATGGGTTTAACACCTTTGCATAAATTGTACTGTGTCAGGAATATAATATTTGTACATCCTTTTTTTGGTACTTTTCTTCCTGCTATGGTATATAAAAATCATTTTCACTTGTGGCAGCACGGTGGGGCAGTGGTTAGCGCGTGTGCAGCACAGTTCTGAGGTGATGGGTTCAAATCTAGCTACCAACCTTCCTGTGCGGAGTTTGCATGTTCTCCCCGTGCTTGCGTGGGTTTCCTCCATTGAGTCGGCAAAGAAGGCCTTAAAGGTGGAGTCCGTAACTTCAAAAATGTTGCTGACGCCATCTTCTGGCTGAAATCATCATCACAGCCTCTGTTAAGCTGCCTGTGTGCCGCGGGCACATACTTGTCTCTCTTAGATATGCTTGAATAAGCTCTTCTTTTTTTCTTTTTTTTTTTTTTGAAGATTGGGTTGGCATCATAAATGTATTTCAAACAGTCCTTTTCTTACTTTCACCATTTCTATTCTGAAATAAATGAAAACAACCAGCAGCGCGGGTGGAACACCTAAGGTAATAGTAGGTTAAAAACAGTGGGAGGAAACTGGAGTGCTTGGACGAAACCCACGCAGGCACTGGGAGAACATGCAAACTCCACACATTCCAAAAACATGCATGTCATGTTGATTGGCCGGTCCAAATTGTCCCTAGGTGCGAATGAGCGAGCGAATTGTCTGTCCCTGTGTGCCCTGCGACTGGCTGGCAACCAGTTCAGGATGTCCCCTGCCCACTGCCCGATGATTGCTGGGATGGGCTCCAGCACCCCCGCGACCCTACTGAGGATAAGCGGTGTAGCTAATGAGTTAAAGTTAATCAAGTTCAGGCAGAAAGTTGTGAAAGGCAATTATTTTAGCACATGTTTTGTCCCAAAGACCATTTTATTCGAAAGTTCCTTAAGCAACATCATTCCAAATTATTATTAAAACATAGCTCCCACTTACCTGCTTTCTTTCTTATTTTATTAACAAATAAAAATGGGAAATCAGCAGCTGAGAACATTAGCAAAGTGTCCTATAATTTTCACGATAATAATAATGGTATTGTCGAATTTGAGAATTGTCAATGAAGCCCCATGTTTATGAAACCAACAAACCTCGGAGCCAATGAATGGTTCAGCATCTTGGCCAAGGACACTCGGAGGATAAATGTTTAAAGTGCAGCCAATGGAAGCAGAAAACCTTTGCTGACTCTGCAGGGGGAATGAATTTCTTTATGACACAAATCCAATAGGAATGGTTTTACAACCTTACTCAGAGGAAGAGTCAATTAGCATCAACATACATCCACTACTACTAAAATGGAGGCCCTTAATTATACAGACGCCACGTTCCAATTCCACAAATAGACTTTTAAAACAAAGAAAAAAATAATTGAAGTTTAATGACAGTTGCACTTTTAACATGAGCAAAATCTCAACTGTAGTTAACCAAAGCAACAGCGCAAAATATGGACTTTATTCATTAAAGCATTTCTTGATTTTATTTGATCATAAACACTCTTCTTTTTGATTCACGCCTTTATTACTTCTCGGCTTGATTACTGTAATGTATTGTTTTCTGGTCTCCCGATGTCTAGCATCAAAAGTTTGCAGCTGGTTCAGAATGCAGCAGCTAGACTTTTGACTAAGACCAAAAAGTTCGAGCATATTACTCCTGTATTGGCCAACTTGCACTGGCTCCCAGTCCACTTAAGATGTGACTTTAAGGTTCTCTTATTAACATATAAATGTTTGCATGAACTTGCACCCGCTTATCTCTCTGACTTGATTTCCCCCTATGTTCCTGCACGGAGTTTGCGCTCGGAAATTGCCGGTCTACTGGTGTACTGTAATGCTAAATGTAATTCACCCTGGTCATCCTGAAAGGGGGTTACCACTAGTAAGGTCCCTTCTCAAAGTTTCTCTTTTTCTTACGCTGGGGTTTTGAGTTCTTCCTTGCCCGCATGTTGGTTTAAGATCAGGTAATTGTGTAAATTGGAATCCTGTGCAGTCCTTTGAGACATTTTTGTGATTAAAGGCTATGTAAAATAAATTTGACTTGACTTGACTTGATTCAGTTGAAACCATACCATCTCTTATCTGCACCGCTTATTCTCAGTAGGGTCGCAGGGGTGCTGGAGCCAATCCCAGGTCTTCGGGCAGTGGTCACCCTGAACTGGTTGCCAGCCAGTCGCAGAGCACACAGGGACAGACAGGTCACTCGCTCATTCACACCTAGGGACAATTTCGACTGGCCAATTAACCTGACATGCATGTTTTTGGAATGTGGGAGGAAGCCGAAGTGCCCGGAGGAAACCCACGCATCCCACGGGGAGAACATGCAAACTCTAGTGGGGAAGATTGCTGTAGCTGGAATTGAACCCTGAACCTCTGCACCGTAGGGCTGCGCACTAACCACCCATCCGCCGTAACGCCCATGACTTGAAATATTGTAAATTAGTTGAAAAATGTAAAATATTCATACACTTATGTTCACATCTTAAATAGCAGTGTTAGTACTCAAAGGAAATTAGTTGTGATATTCAGAAACTTGGTGATAAGCTGGAGAAGTGAAGATGGAGGGGAGATCATACCACCGCCGTATAATTCAAAACATCCGTGCAATATTTCATTTCAGCGTTCAATCAAGGCGACGCGCACTAATGTAACACGAGTGGTTGCTAATTGTAATTAGATCAGCGAATACTCCATCCGAGTTCCAGACGTATTAGTGAATATCAGGGTCGGACCATGTCAAGAATCTTCACGCTTCATGGATGCCATTCATCAAAGTAATATGCACGATATGTAGTGCAGCAATCTGATCTCAGACCACATACACTTGACAAAAACATCTGGAGTACATTTCAACTTTAAAATGTTGACACACAAGCTTTGGAAATGATACATTTTATGACGTAACACAAGCTTTAATTTCCAGTCATAGACAGCTACTCGGATTCCGATAAGCAGAAGGTAATGGATTCTTAATACAGTGGAACCTCGGTTTTCGAACGCCTCTCAGTTTGAACAAATCGGTGTCCGACCAAAAATGTCGAGAAATTCTTGCTTTGCCTTTCGGTCAAAAAATCGGAGATCGAACTCCGGTCATGCGTGAGTGCGTAAGCTAGGGTGCGATGCTGAGCGGCGTACGGGTGTTTTAGCCCCTTATTATGCCTCCGAAGAAAGTCAGTGCAAGCGGCAAAGTTGTTACAGGTGAAAAAAGAAAAGTAGTGCGTACAACTATTGCTTTTAAGAAAGAAATAATAGCAAAATATGAAGGAGGTGTGCGAGCGCCTTCTGCTGACCACCACAAAGGTAAGAAATCATATTCATAAGATTACGATAACGCGAACGTACGATTAGCCTGGGTTAGCTTTAAGTTTACGTTAAACATTCAGGGTGTTGGAATGGAGCCCAACATTGAGGGTGTTGGAACAGAGCCCCCTTTCCAATGAACCGCTCACCACTTGTTGTGGAGACCCGGGTGCTAAATGACTTGTAAACGACCTGATTTTTTTATTTTTACACGTTCATGTTAAGGGAATCTTTCGTACGGAAGATTACGATAACGCGAACGTACAATTAGCCTGGGTTAGCTTTATGTTTAAGTTAAACATTCAAGGTAAACATTCAGGGTGTTGGAACGGATTAAAAGGATTTACATTTTTTTTAATGGGAAAAATGATTTCGGTAATCGAACTAATCGGTTTTCGAACAGGGTTCTGTAACGGATTATGGTCGAGAACCGAGATTCCACTGTATGTATAATTGGAAAAAAATGCAATGTAAACACAGCCTGCCACCTATCAACACAATATCATAAGTAACGTGCGCTGAGGTTCGTGTCTTGTGAGGCTACACACAGAAAAAAAAAAACGTTTCATTGTCTTACCTTAACTTATAAATCAATTATATGTGCTGCTCCTTTGGAATAATAGCATTAATAGGTTGTTAAAATTCTGTTATGAAATCCTCCATTGTTAAAAAAAAGGTCAATGTAATGAAAAAAAAATTCCTGGAGGGCTTAGCTTGCTAATACTATCATTAATTCTATTGTTTCGGGCTGAGGTGTGCACCAAATATGAATCATTGGTCTCATTACCGCCCTCTGCCATCAGGCAAGAAAGTTGCGTACCTCATTCTGCATCTGCAGACGCTCAGCACAGTAATACGTAACATACTAATTATGTAATGATAATAATGTAACTAGAGCGTTCCTTTTCTGAATAAAAGGCAAGGTGAGGGAAGGCTGCTTTGGAGTGAGTTTGAGAACTGTAACCAAAAGCAGTTTTCCGTTCGCTTCCCTTGCAAGTAAACCAAACACAATTCTCTGTGTCTTTTTTGTATACAGGTTTTTGTTACAAGTGTTTGGTTGAATCTGACAACATTCTGTTTATCTGAGTACACCACAGTCTAACAGGTATCCTGTATCTGTGTTTTCAATAGTAATATACTTTTTAGGGGGGTTATGCTTGTCAAGTGCAACATTAAGAAAAAACAAATCACACTTGAATCATGGTATGTCTATATGTATGGACATATTTCTCTTTCTACCAGTGTCCTCTGATTTTATATTATCAAGTGCATATCCACTGGTACACTCTTACTAAATAGGAACATTTTAAGTGAACTCCTTTTAATTGATTTAGTGCAGTTGTAGACCTCATAAAGCTTTTTCAATAAACATTGATAATGATAATAAACACAAATGTGTAATCGTTGCTGTTGTGGGTTTTTTTTTTTCGCAGTAGTTATTTTGCTTAAATGTCTGAAATGGATTGACTCTGCTTTTCAACAGATGATCAGAGATATTATTGTAACCACAAGTATGATAAGGTCCGGGGCGGCAGTAGCTCAGGAGGTAGAGCGCTCGTCTTGGGATCAAGAGATCACAGTTCGAATCCCGGCTCCTCCCTGTTACATGTTGAAGTGTCCTTGGGTAAGACACTGAACCCCTAATGCCCCCAATAAGCATTGGCGCCTTGCATGGCTGAACGGCCGCTATTGGTGTGTGAGTGTGTGTGTGAATGGGTAAATGTGAAGCACATTGTAAAGCGCTTTGGGAAGTCATTGACTTGAAACGCGCTATATAAATGCAGATGATTTCATTTCATTTTTACAAGTTGACCTGAAGGTTAACAAGAATATACAGCATCTATTGATGAGAACCAAGCATACAGAAAAGGATGGTTGCCTTTTCCAGTCCATCTCGACCGGCTTTACTTTCAAGTGCTTAACAGTCATTTTTCTCCACTTATGCAAAGAAAAATAGAGCTGTGAAAATACTGTCCATTTCCATTTCAGGGCAAGCAGTTTATACTTGTCAATGTTCTCTATTTAAACGGCATCCGGCTATCATTGGCCTTCGATCGAGGTAGCTCCCCCGTCCGATCTTATTCCGCTCCTCTGCCACAATTCATTTTCCGAAAAGCAAACGTCTGCCTCACAAATGGAGATGATACTTGGATTCTATAACGGTGCAAAATGGACAAACTAGCTTTGAAACCTGCTGCCAGGCGTTGAAGATGAATGGGTCATTGGGCCTGAAGAGCCAGTCCAGCCTCCATTGATCTGCAAATGACCTTTTGTGACGCAAAGACAAATGACAATAAAGGCTTTCACCACAGATGACCTTTAATACAAACCCAATTCTGGGAGACTGCGTGTTTACCAGATTGTTAAACAAGGCATTAATCTGGAAAGATGGACTGAAAACACCTTTCACCCGGTGCTTTCAACCACATATATCTTCATCAGCTAGAGAAAGTCCACATTATATAAGACAAACATCGGCTTGGAGACTGTGAGAAGAATGAACGCAAAATCAAGGGGGATAATCAAGCAATCACAATGTCAATGCCCCTCTGCACTACCAGGGTTGGGTAGGGTTACTTTAACTGGATTACTTTCAATGACTTTTGGATTACTCCAATACCAAATATGCTAATAAAAGACAAAAGAAACTAAATATGAATAAAATGATGACTCACAACACGTGGTAAGCTTTCTCTCCTGGCTTTGATCTCCGGCAAAACGAACATAAAATGCGACAGAAACAAAATAAAAATAAATCCAAACAGCTTGCCAACATCATTTTTGCCGTTCCATGTATTCCGTCACTCTCCAAGCCTGCACAAAATACTGTATAGTCATTTTATTTATATTTAGTTTCTTTGTTTTTTTATTAACATATTTGGTATTGGAGTAATCCAAAAGTAATTGAAAGTAATCAAGTTAAAGTAACCCTACCCATCCCTGTGCACTACACATGGTAACTTCTAAAATTTCAGGACAAAACGAAAATAACGTCTTTTGTATTGACATAAGCTAGCTGACAAAACAGTGTAAACACAAAAAAAGGATGTGTGTTCGTAATTGACGATTTTTAACCATAAAACGACAACTCTTACTTGTAAATGTTTGAATTTGAGAGTAATCTCTCTGTATGAATCAAAAATGGTATGGTATAAATACCTAACAAATTTAAAAGCTACAGGAAACCCAATTCATCTCAAAAATACAAGTACCAAAATAAAAGCTTTGGGAAATTCATCAGGTACGAATCAGGGTGGTATGGAAGTTGATTAACACGGATTGTTGCACGCCAACATCATCTAAGAAAGTTTCTATTTTAGAAAATCATATCAAACTAGGAGCCTGTTGCGCTAATTAGTTACAAAAAGTAGCTCTTAACTTAAAAAGGTTGGTGTAACCCAGGGGTGTCAAACTCATTTTAACTTGGGGGCCACACCTTGGAACTAGCATTGTCCCGGGGGCCGGAAGGGTAGATTAGAGAGAAAGAAGAAAAGATAAAGAAATAAGAGAAAGAGAGAGAAGTAGAGAAGGTAGGACAAAAAAAGAGAGAAAGGGGGGAAGAGAGAAAAAAGCGAGAGAGAGAGAGAGGGAGAGAAAGCATGAAAAACAAGAGATAAAAAGAGAAATAGTGAGAGAGGGAAAAAAGGAGAAATAGAGCGAAAGAGAGAAGGAAAGAAAGGAACGGAGAAGGAAAGAAAGAGAGAAGGAAAATGGAAGAGAGAGAAAGAGAGAAAAGGAAAAAAGGAAGGGAGCAAAAGAAGGTAAAAAGACAGAAAAGACCAAGAGGAACAAAGAAAGAGAAAAAGAGAGAGTGAAAGAGAGAGTGAAAGAGAGAGAGAAAGAGTGAGAGAAAAAGGGAGGAAGAGAGAGAGAAAAAAGAGAAAGAAAGAAATATAAGTACAGCATTTGTGAGAGGCACCTGGCTTTGGCAACATCAGGTTGACATACTTCAACCTGCAGCTTGTTTTTCTCTTGCGCTTCTCTGAGTGTTGTCTCGCGGGCCGGATTCAATCCCTTAGCGGGCCTGATTTGGCCCGCGGGCCGCCTGTTTGACACCTGTGGTGTAACCAATACAATCTACAAACCTTTAACAGTATAAAAACATAAAATACTTCTACCACAACAACTGTTACAGAGCAATAGTTATTAGAAACCAAACAGAAGATCTGCAATTTAAGGAATAAACCCTTTTGGCTTATTTGCCGTAGTGAAAACAGATTTAAAGGTTTTTGTTCAGGAAAAGTAACATGTTAACATTTTGGGTGGCAGCTGCTTTTACGGCTACTTTTTTCATGTGTTTATGTAAATTTACCACAGTAGCGGACCACTTTACCACACAAATGACCAGGGTTGCGTAGGGTTGCTTGAACTAGATTACTTTCAATTCCTTTTTGTCACGGAGGGGAAGGGGGTGACCGGACCAGAACGGAGGCAGGAGGCAGGAAGGGAGAACTCAATTGCGTGACGATCAAAAACTTTTATTTACCAAAATAAAAGTTGTCCGAAACTCAGGGACAAGACAGAACAAACAGACTTTAACAAAAACGTGCAAACACAGGTTTCTTCCAACTCAACTAAACAGGACAAGACATAACAGAACGGACAATGTGTAATGAGCCAGCACCCGCAAAACCCACAATCCAGCCTTAAATAGCAGACACGCAATTAGTTGATCTGCTTCAGCTGGTGCCCAGGGGGCGGGGCAGACCGGTCGCCAAGGCGACCATGACACTTTTGGATTACTCCAATACCAAATCTGCTAATAAAAGACAAAAGAAACTAACTATGAATAAAATGATGACTCACAACACGTGATAAGCTTTCTCTCCTGGCTTTGATCTCTTTGATCTCCGGCAAAACTAACATAAAACGCGACAGAAACAAAATGAAAATAAATCCAAACAGCTTGCCAACATCATTTTTGCCGTTCCGTGTATTCCGTTACTCCCCAAACCTGCACAAAATTTAGTCATTTGATTCATATTGAGTTTCTTTTGTCTTTTATTAGCATATTTGTTATTGGAGTAATCCAAAAGTCATTGAAAGTAATCCAGTTAAAGTAACCCTATCCAACCCTGCAAATGACACATGACATTGGCTGTTTCTGATCAAAAAACAAGTCCACACTACGCTGCCTCTGACATTTTTATCTTCTGAAAAGGGTCCACGCCTAGATCTGGCCCTCTCTTATACCTGACAGGCACGATGCAGAAGCAGGCCAGATAGGGAGAGGCGCTAAAAGTGTGCCAGTCAGTCAAACAAACAGGCATAAACTTAGAGAGTGGCCGAGGGCGCTGTGTGAGAGAAGTACTATGCTATCTAAATATAGAAGCGGCACTTTGAGGAAATTGATTGAGGGGTGAGGTATCAATCTAAAGACAATGGGATTAATCCGATTGAAGTACTTGCTAAGTATCGATATAATCAATATTTGGATTATTTCGCCCACTCCTGTGTCTGCAACCGAAAACTAGTGCTACAAAACATACAAACTATGGTGACACAATGTGATTAAACAGCACAATTTTTCAGATCAGTTTTTTGGTCCAAGAATTAGGGTTTTCAGGGGTAGCAACATGGCAAAGTCACTCTAAGTAAGCCTCAGTTTTTCGGACTTAATAGTATTTAAAAAATCCACGTATATTCGATAGTTTGGGTTTATTTTCTCATTTTTTTATCCATATTGTTTTCTTTAAATGCAAGATGTTTTTTTTTTACATCTAAGAGGCACTAAATACTCCCTTTAAATTAACTTATTTTGTAAGTTTTGGTTCCGTGTAATTACTTTAATCATTTGAAAAAAAGAAAGTTATGTTCATGGTCGGTCTGGAAAAGAAGAATTAAGAAGAGAATCTCTTCGGTCAAAAAAAACGTTTTAAAATGCAGTAGAAATGAAATCAGCAGTGATGGAAGGTGATTTGTCCTTTTTAATCATTCAACTCGAGCACCTTGTTGTATTTATCACTCCTGAGTGCAGTTAGGATGATTTTTATGCTGCGTAAATAGTCCCTGCCAGCCTATTAATCAAGAAGAGAGCCCCGCTGTTCTAGTTAGGTTCTGATATGCTTCCTTACCCGTCCATTTTGGCCTTTCCTGATATGCGGCCCTTACTTGGGTTGTGATGTGGCTGCATCTATCTATCTATCTATCTATCTATCTATCTATCTATCTATCTATCTATCTATCTATCTATCTATCTATCTATCTAGACATCTAGACATCTATCTATCTATCTATCTATCTATCTATCTATCTATCTATCTATCTATCTATCTATCTATCTATCTCTATCTATCTATCTATCTATCTATCTATCTATCTATCTATCTATCTATCTATCTATCTATCTATCTATCTATCTATCTATCTAGACATCTATCTAGACATCTATCTAGACATCTATCTAGACATCTATCTAGACATCTATCTATCTAGACATCTATCTATCTCAATATATCTATCTCTATCTATCTCTATATTTCTATCTCTCTCTATATATCTCTATCTATCTATCTATCTATCTCTCTCTATATATCTATCTATCTCTATCTCTCTATCTATCTATCTCTATCTATCTCTATCTCTCTGTCTCTTTATCTCTCTCTATATCTCTCTATCTCTCTATCCATCTATCTCTCTCTTTATCTCTCTATATAGATATCTCTCTCTCCCTCTATCTCTCTGTATATCACTTTCTCTATCTCTCTATCTCTCTAAATATAGATATAGATATAGATATCTCTCTATATATAGATATAGATATCTATATATATATAATCTATATCTAGATCTACAAATATCTCTCTCTCTATCTCTCTCTCTCTCTTTATATATACATATATATATATATATATATATATATATATATATATATATATATATATACATATATATATATATATATATATACATATATATATATATATATATATATATATATATATATATATATATATATATATATATATATATATATATATATATATATATATATAGATCTATCTGTCTATCTATATATAGATCTATCCGTCTATCTATATATAGATCTATCTGTCTATCTATATATAGATCTATCTATCTATCTATATATAGATCTATCTATCTATCTATCTATCTATCTATCTATCTATCTATCTATCTATCTATCTATCTATCTATCTATCTATCTATCTATCTATCTATCTATCTATCTATATATAGATCTATCTATCTATCTATATATAGATCTATCTATCTATCTATCTATCTATCTATCTATCTATCTATCTATCTATCTATCTATCTATCTATCTATCTATCTATCTATCTATCTATCTATCTATCTATATATAGATCTCTTGACATGTGTCAAACTCCCTCTCTCTCTCTCTCTCTCTCTCTCTCTCTCTCTCTCTCTCTCTCTCTCTCTCTCTCTCTCTCTCTCTCTCTCTCTCTCTCTCTCTCTCTAGATTGATAGATATAGTATTCGTCTTGGCGTGCACCTTTCAATGAGTGTGGTTGAGCCGCAGATACAAATCTATAATAAGCATTTTTTTCCATTTTCATTTGTTGATGGCCTGAAGCTGGCTTGCAACACTAAGCTGAAATAACCCCAACACAACAACAACATTTGACCCAGCAAATGACATAAAAAAAAACACCTTCAAGTCTTAGAAGTGGAAATTTACAAAAGCAGAAAAGTTTCACAACGATTTGGTTGAGCCCTGAAGACAGTTTTGCGTTGCATGCTACTGCTCCCCACAACTATCCGTTTTTTCTTACTGTTTTTTTTTAGGGCTGGCAGCAGAGAACAGTCTCCGTTCCCAAAACCTCATTTAACGTGAACAGTGAGCGATAATGTGGTTTGTTTATGGAGATTAGGGTTATTAGGAAATGTGTCTTTTCCAGTTTGTGTATTTCTGCAAGTAACCACAAGGTAATTAGCTCTGCATTGACTTTTTGCCCAATAATGTCCAGTTTTTTGTCAATATGACACACTGAATAAAACATGTTTCCAAATGTGATAAAATCACACAACAGCGCCAAGTTTGAAACGATTCACCTGCTTCGATTAATTATTATCAGCCGTTCTTGCTATTTCTTTGTTTTTTTGCTACAATTGTGCTGAACTGAGGCTTGAATACTGCAATGAGCTCAAAACATAAAGTCCTGAACAATCAATTTTTGTCTACATTAGAATATGGGTATTAGCTCATTTTTGCCCGTAGGCCACTTGGTATAACGAACACTTTGAGTACAAAAACAGTAAAGTAAAAAAACAAAAATACAATGAAACACTGCGATTGGCTGGCAACCAGTTCAGGGTGTCCCCTGCCCACTGCCCGGAGATGGCAGGGATGGGCTAATGAGATGAGATGAGACAATGAAACACTTAAAAGCATGAAAAGAAAGTAAAAAATATGGCAAAAGTACAAACAACTAGTGTAAAGTACACAGTGTACAGAGAAGTACGAAAAATTACTGAAATATATGTAAAGATACTGTAAAGTAACAAGAAGTAATACAAAGTATGGAAATGAATAAAAAGTAAAAATTATGGCAAAACTACAAATAACTAGTGTAAAGTACACAGTGTACAGAGAAGTAGGAAAAAGTACTGACAATATATGTAAAGATACTGTAAAGTAACAAGAAGTAACATATACAAAGTATGAAAATGTATGAGTGGGCTCTTGGAAGCGAATTTTTCTTTTTGTGAAGACTTGGGTTAAGTAGAGGTGATTTTTTTTTCTTTGCTGATGAAGTACATAAAACAAATACTTACCAACTCAACCAATACATCCACTCAACCACAGTTGTTAAACATGGGACCTGCAGGCCCAGTTGGCCCCGGCCATGAACACCGGCTGATACGCATTTGACCGATTGCTTCTTAGAGTACTTAAACACGTTCCTTTGAACTGTGCGTGGGTGGAGCGTTTGTTATACTTGTTAAACTTCTGTGAAACGTCATTTGAGACCTGTTAAATGCCTAGTTCTGTGTATCTGCTTGATCCCGTTTTATTTTTGGCCTGATCGGTTTGTTTTTGACAACTTTTCTTTTGTTTGGATTTCTAATCCACTCCGCGACCATCGATCCCCGGATCGAGTGTGCCTACCCTCCTCATCCTCCCCCAATAAATTGTGAGTACGTCTACGCGAATGGGTCCTTATTTCCTGTTTGCTGCTCTGCTTCGTGACACACCTAACTTGAAACAAGCTTAATGAATGGTAAGAACATCAATAAAAACATATTGGTGCCATCTTGATCACAGACAAAACATACATGTTCTCATAAAATGGCAAACAAATCAAATATAAAGAGCTAATGTCCAAAGGTCATGGCCTGATGTCAATGCAAACAAGCCATTAGCACACATGTGTTAAACTCCCGGCCCGGGGGCCATGTCCGGCCCGCCGTGTGATCATATCCGGCCCGCAAGACCATTTTACAAGATTGTTATTAATGGCCCGTCAATATGAACAACGCCGTCTCATCCCTGGACATCATATTCTGACGTCACTGTACCTATTCCTTCATATATGACGTATACTATACTATATACCAAGGGTCGGGAACCTATGGCTCACGAGCCATATATGGCTCTTTCTATGAGTACCTGTGGCTCAGAGACAAATTTGATTGCATGCAAATTTTCTCCATCTCGTTCAAAGCTTGAGCTATTGATACTGTTCATATACACACAAAGCCAAACCAAAGCTGAATTGCAAAGCCAAACCAAAGCTGAATTATAAAGCAGTACTTTTCAGAACATATAGGGCACGTTTTCACTACCATTTACAGTCAAGATGTCACACAAAAAAAACTCGTTTTGGCTGTCCAACGCTAAAGAATCCTTTATATAAAAGCTCACTATATAATCTGTGTTCAGTGTTCAGATACTTTTTGATGAATCCACGGAACAAATTGTACACACGCCAAAACACCGGAGAGAGAACTTAAAGTTAATTGATTGGGTGAGTGGGAGGGACGGGTGGAGCTATGCAAGCACTCCCCCCCATCTCTCGCCCTACACCGTCTGCGCCAAAGGTAAGCACATCAGGCTCCCTGTTCTCAGAATGATGTGACAAAATATTTTGTGTAGCATTTTCATATTTCTACTTTTGACAGGAGATATATTAAGGAGAGCAAAATCTTTTGGGATATTTAACTTTTTTTAATATATACATTGACATAGGAGCAAAGGAATTTGAATGTTATTTTAATGTTAAGTTGTTTAAGTTATGTTCTAAGTTGTATAATTTAACAAGATGTTTTTATTTACAGCAAAATAATAAATACTGTATAAGTGATTTAAGGTTTGAATTTAATATTCTTGTCTGTTTTTATTCATATTTCTGTTCCAAAAACATTCAGTTTAAGTGTGTTCAATAAATGTTCATCCCGCGACCTTAAGTGTGTTTTGAATTTTTGCCCCTTGTGCAATTGAGTTTGACATCCCTGCATTAGCAGGTGGTGGTTGTCTCCAGACGGCATCAAGTTCGCCTGGCTAGCTATCTGATGCCAGCAGTCTCGTTTATCCGGGAGCAGCATCGATGTGCGCAGCCATTTGACTTTTACAGATGTGTTGTGATACTCTTATTGGCGCAACAGGTGAGCTGTTATTGTCTGGCTGGCCTTTTCATCCACACCAATGAAAGATCATAGTTCGCATCGACGACTCCCGTTTTTATAAGGTCAGCTTTGGCTGAGGGTCGAACGGCGTGGCGCTCACAAATGAATTCCCCGGATCTAATAATGCGGTCATTGTACTCGATAAACACCGGTATCAAAAAAGGCTGGCCTCTGTTTATAATTTTATTGACTCGGCCACCTTACTCCTTTATGAAAAAACAGGGGGGGAGTCATGGTAAAATGGTGTTTCCCGCAGAGCAGGTCAGTTTTTGCTATGCCACAACTTCAGGGTAAGTAATTAAAAAAACCCAGACTAATCAAAAGAGCAACAGCATCCATTACATTAAAATTCAATTCAGTTTGAAAGCACAATGGAGCAGAATTCGGCTCAGTGTGAACGGAAGTTATATATATACAGTGGAACCTCGCTAGTTCGCGGTTCCACTTTTGTGGGTTCAGAGCTTCGCGGGTCTAAAAAATATACCTTACCTTCTCAATAAAAGCATTTATTGACTTGACGCCATTGAGCGCGAGCTTATGTCAACTGAGGACACGGTGTGGACACTCTTATTGTTAAGGGGAGGGGGAGGCCCTAACACAATGCTTAGTCATGTTACGTTACCGCTTCGCTCATCCCCCCCCTCCTTCAACTCCTCCCACCTCACCCCCTTCTTATGTGGCGCTCAGTTTATCAAGGAGGGAACTCTGCGATGCGACGTAAGTATATTCTCTTCTGTCACATTTCATCTCAAGTTTGACTTTATTATACCAAAAGCGAACGGTTGTTCGTACTACCTACACACGGCTAATTGTGTGTGGTTTCGTGTATTTGTTGTAAAAGCCGCCCAATGCCGCTAGCTAAAGTATGTTGTTTTTGTCAGAAGGTAGCTCTTTCACTTTCACTAAAATGAACACAGACCATTTTTTTAACTGTTGTTTCCCAAAACGCTTCACAAACACTCATCAAATATGACATTTTCACTGTTTTTATTTTCAATATGTAACCGGTAGTGTTAACAAGCGAAAAAACTGCAATTGCTGCATGTGGTTGAGAGCGGTTAATACAATCATACTGAATGGTTCGTAGAGGTTTCGCCGCAGCCCTAGTCCGTGTAAATTGATGATGTAAGACATGGCTACACTTGTGGGTCATGTTTTGGTACATTCAGTTCCAGTGTGAAGAGTTTTGGATGAGTCACCCAATAACTCCTTGCCATCATGCCAGCGATCACTTCGGTTTAATGGTGGGGGGGTATACTGTATAGGTTTTTTTAAGCATTTTTGAAGGGGCGCCGCTACTTCGCGGATTTTCAGTTTTTGAGGGTGGTCTCGGTCCCCATTAACCGCGATAACAGAGGCATTACTGTATACCGGAGCCATATCCCCCTAGTGGGAGGTGGCTAGAGTCAGGAACACTATCATATTTCTGACTCTTTCTGGGAGATTGATACAGAGGAGGGGATTCCCAGCCCCCTCGTCCAACTCAACTGATTTGTTGGGATTCATTAGGTGACCGAACCCCCCAATTCCGACCCCTAATGCCGAGCGCCAAGCAGGGAGGCAATGAGTACCAATGTTGTAAATCTTAGGTATGACTCGGCCAAGGCTTGAACCAGCGACCTCCCAGTCTCGGGGCGGGCGCCACACCCCCAAGTCCACTGAGTGAATGGAAGTAAAATATAAAAATTCCTCGATGGTTTGGCATTACGGTATATTTTAAATGCATGTACCGTTACACCACAAAACTTATGTTTGATTGACATTTTTAGTTTTTCCCCTTCTGTTCATCAATTTAAAATAAACTCTGAAAAATAATTGGAAAAAAAAAAAAAAAAAAACATAGCTGATGGCAAAAAGCTGGAGCTGATCTTAGTCCTGTCCCCTTGACTCTCTAAAGCAGGGGTGTCAAACTCAATTATATACAGGGTTGGGTAGGGTTCCTTAACTTGATTACTTTCAATTACTTTTGGATTACTCTGATACCAAATATGCTAATAAAAGACAAAAGAAACTAAATATAAATAAAATGACTAAATTTTGTGCAGGCTTGGGGAGTAACGGAATACATGGAACGGCAAAAAGCTGTTTGGATTTATTTTCATTTTGTTTCTGTCGCATTTTATGTTCGTTTTGCCGGAGATCAAAGAGATCAAAGCCAGGAGAGAAAGCTTACCACCTGTTGTGAGTCATCATTTTATTTATATTTAGTTAGATTATACAGAGGGCCAGAACTCAAACCACACCTTTGGTCGCGGGCCGAACAGGATAAATATTTATTGAATACACTAAAACTTTCCTTTAACAAAACAAAAAACAAAAAAAAACATAAACAAATATGAATTTAAAACAGTCAGGAATATTATTCCCGAATAAACAAACTTAAACATTAATATATTAAAAATTGTTGCTCTTCATAAAAATATCTCCTGTCAAAACTATACAAATTGAAAATATGAAAAAACGGAAAATATAAATACAATTTGTGATTTTCACTTTGGTAATTTTCTTTAGTGAAATACATCTTCATATTCTTCTTTAACTCTGAAGTTTGTCTTGTAGTGCCGTTTTACATGAAATTCCTTAATTACGGCCACAAAATCTCAACAAATAAGACACTCGGGTGTACCGGCAATGTCAGTTAACATCATTTTCTCGGCCATTGTGGTTTTTAGCATCCGAGTATAATTTTAAAGTTATCAGGGTTTCATAGACCCGGGCCATTATAGTTGATGTATATAAAAGGATTTCACGGGCCGGATATAATTGTACGCCGGGCCGGATGTGGCCCCCGGACCGTGAGTTTGATAGCTGACTTTTCTCAATAACAAACTCGGCCGACTCATACCTAATTGGTAATATGGCGGCGCCCTCTGTTGGCTGCGGCTGCATCGGCTCGCTACAACGGGTCAGGTGTATCGACATTTCGTTCTGTGTACATTGTTACAAAGAATGACAATACAAAGGAAATTATTATTATTATTATTATTATCTTCTTTCAGATTGTTCACATATGATCAATTAAGCTCATTTTAGGGAGCTTTTGTTTTATTTTTTTTCTACTATCATAGTAAGAATACAAATTGATAAAATCAAGAAATAAGACGGGCAGCACGGCGGGGCAGTGGTTAGCGCGTGTGCGGCACTGTTCTAAGGTCTTGGGAGCCTCCTGCGTGGGTTCAAATTCAGCTACCGGACTTCCCGTGCGGAGTTTGTATGTTCTCCCCGTGCTTGCGTGGGTTTCCTCCGGGCACTCCGGTTTCCTCCCACATTCCAAAGACATCCATTTCAGGTAGATTGGCCGGTCCAAATTGTCCCTAGGTGTGAATGAGCGAGCGAGTTGTCTGTCCCTGTGTGCCCTGCGATTGGCTGGCTACCGGTTCAGGGTGTCCCCTGCCCACTGATTGCTGGGATGGGCTCCAGCACCCCCGCGACCCTACTGAGGATAAGGGGTGCAGCTGATGAGATGAGATGAGAAGAAATAAGACAACTAAAAAAAAAGAGCAAAATGGAGCAAACTTTGTTTTGTGTGTGCGTGCGTGTGTCTGGTTGCATGCCTGCGTGCGTGCGTGCATGCCTGTATCTGCATATGCGTGCTCACGCGCGTGCACGTGTTGACGTGCGTACGTGCATGCGCGTGTATGTAGCCGGCAATGGAGCAAACTTTGTTGTGTGTGTGTGTGTGTGCGTGTGTGTGTGCGTGTGTCTGTTTGCGTGTGCCTGCGTGCGTGCGTGCGTGCGTGCCCGTATCTGTTTGCTTGTGCGCTTGTTTCAATACGCGTGAACGCATGCGTGTGTGTACTTGCACGCGTGTGTGTGTGTTTGTGTGAGTGTGTGAGTGTATGAGCGTGTGTGTGTGTGTGCGCGCGCGTGTACGTGTTGACGTTCGTGCGAGCACGCGCGTGTGTGTAGCCGCCAATGGAGCAAACTTTGTTTTGTGTGTGCGTGCGTGTGTCTGTCTGTGTGTGCCTGCGTGCGTGCGTGCCTGTTTGCGTGTGCGTGTCCGCTTGTTTCTATGTGTGTGAGCGTGTGTGTGCGTGTGTGCGTGAGTGCGTGTGCGTGAGTGCGTGTGCGCGTGTTTGTTTGAGTGTGTATTTGTGTGCGTTTGTGTGTGCGTGTGTGCGCGCGTGTACACTTGCCAAATTACCATGACACATTTTCAATAGCACAACAAAAGAAGAACAATATTGTTGATGCAAAACGCTTATGTTAAACTTTCCTCTTTCTTAAATGGTTTTGTTTCAACTCAACAGCTTTGTGTTGATTATTGAAAGATCATTTGACAATGTATCAGGCCAGTTTCCCTCGAAGCGAGATCATCGATGGAAGTGCTCGGTAAAAAGCGCTGTTTCATCACCGTCTGCTTGGACGAGTCAGTAGCAATTTTCCGGCATTTTCGAGGGTTGTTTCCATCCATCCATCCATTATCTGCCCCGCTTATCCACAGTAGGGTCGCGGGGGTTCTGGAGCCCATCCCAGCCATCCTCAGGTAGAGGGCAGGAACACCTTGAACTGGTCGCCAGCCAGTCGCAGGGCACACAGGGACAGACAATTCGCTCGCTCATTCACACCTAGGGACAATTTGGACCAGCCAATTAACTTAACATGCATGATTTTGGAATGTGGGAGGAAACCCACACAAGCACGGGGAGAACATGCAAACTCCACACAGGAGGTTCCATCTCATGACCTCAGAACTGTGCAGGCACTGTTCCCCCGTGCTGCCCAGGGTTGGTTTGTGTAAAAGATAATTGCAAGCAGGCATAGTGCAAAATGTGGCTGCCCATTTTGATTTCCCGGCAAACAAAGGATAAGTGCAATCCCTTCATAAGGTTTCTTAATTTTGTTCATGCTGGGTTTGTTTGAGTTTTCCCTTTTCCTCATGTAAGTTTCAGATCAGGGGATGTTGAAACGGTGGTCCTGCATCCCTGTGAGACATTTGGTTATTGAAGACTATACACATGAATGTGACTTGAAACAATAGATGGTCTCTGCTTATGTTAACACTGAGCTTCGAAGGGATTTTTTTTATCAATTGATGCACCAGTAGCAAACTCATAGCCTGCGTTCAAATGTGGCCTGCCACATTATTTAATGTGGCCTGCAAGACAATGCTGAGAGAAGCAAAGGAGAAACATGAGTTAGATTGAGTCAAACAATGACTTGTTGTCATGATTACCGATGTGATGCTCCTGTGCCCGCTCCTTTGGCACCAACTGCCTCGGAATTTGATCGGCTCTCTGTCCCTATTTAAACCCAATCCTTTCCGTCACCTGTTGTAAGTCCATCTGCGAACCTCAGTTTACTCTAGGCAAGCCTTTTTCGACCCTGACTCCCACCTGTATTTGCTTCCGTCTGTTCCCCGGCTTCGACCAGTTTACGTCTACTCTCCTCTCCTGGCTTTCGAATCGTTTACGACCCGACCAAGTTTTGCTCTCCCGTCCTGGCTACTGACTCGTTTTTCCCTTCCCGACACCGCCATCGCTCGCCACGGAAGTCCCATTTCTGCGTTCAGAGCGACCTGCTTCCCTCGCCCAGCGATCACCAGATCGTGCGTGCAACCCTTTCCTTTTTCCAATAAAATTGAGAGAAACGTAGCGCAAGTGTGTCCTGTCTCTGTTCTGGTCTTGACACTTGTAGTTTTAAAAATGTCAACTGGACGTCCCAAAGCACTAACTGTAGCTGTAATTGATGACCAGGACTAATCAACCAAAGAAACAAATCTTAAGCGTTATTATACTTAAAATATTAATGCAATGCCAAGAGTACAAATTAAAAAAAAAAAAAAATAGCACGCGGGTGTCTTTGCAGAAGTTTTGGCTCCTATGTATGATAGTTATGACATATACTTGCCAAGTTACCATATTCAGGTAAATATTTTCATAAAAAAAATTAAAATCAAGAAGACTTTAAAATGATCATGTTTATTTGCCATTTTTGTCACTTTCCAGTCTGCATGAGTTAAATACATGTAGTGGAAACGAATCAAATTGTCGTTTTGTTTTCTATTTCTTTTTACAAATGCACAGTTGATAAACATTACGCGCAGGGTTGGGTAGGGTTACTTTAACTGGATTACTTTCAATTACTTTTGGATTACTCCGATACCAAATATGCTAATAAAAGACAAAAGAAACTAAATATGAATACAATGATGACTCACAACACGTGGTAAGCTTTCTCTCCTGGCTTTGATCTCTTTGATCTCCGGCAAAACGAACAAAAAATGCGACAGAAACAAAATGAAAATAAATCCAAATAGCTTCCCAACATTTTTGACGTTCCATGTAGTCCGTTACTCCCCAAGCCTGCACAAAATTTAGTAATTTTATTCATATTTAGTTTATTTTGTCTTTTATTAGCATATTTGGTATTGGAGTCATCCAAAAGTAATTGAAAGTAATCCAGTTAAAGTAACCCTACCCAACCCTGCTTACGAGATTAGTGAGATCTTACATCCCTTAATCATACCTTTAAATGTGAGCCTCCGAAAAGACCCTCAACCTTCCCCTATAAGAATGTGGCCCCTACGAGTGAAAATGAGTGAGGCACTGTGATTACTTTCAATGACTTTTGGATGACTCCAATACCAAATATGCTAATAAAAGACAAAAGAAACCAAAAATGAATAAAATGATGACTCACAACACGTGGTACCTACCTAGGAAGTAAAAAACTAAATGGGTTTATTTAAAATATGCCTACACTTTAGAAAAAAAAGTTCAAGTCCAGTTAAGTGCAAGAGCAGAAAATACTCTCTGCTTGCCAAGCGGTTGACCCTGTCGCCTTTCTGCAAGGCTTTACTGCTGATATCTGCGCAGCAGGAAATATAAAATCCAAAAATTGATCTTCAAGTGCCAAAGTGATAAGCTTGTGTGTCTGGGAGATAAGATCTCAAACGTTGACTTTTTCCGGGCAGAAGATGAAAGGGGAAACCTTGTATAGACCGAAAAATGAATAACAGAGAACCATACCTGACTACCTGACTATCCATCCATTCATTATCTGCACCGCTTATCCTCAGTAGGGTCGCGGGGGTGCTGGAGCCCATCCCAGCCATCTCCCGGCAGTGGGCAGGGGACACCCTGAACTGGTTGCCAGCCAATCGCACACAGGGACAGACAACTCATTCACTCATTCACACCTAGGGACAATTTGGACCGGCCAATTAACCTAACATGCATGTTTTTTTGGGGATCTGGGAGGAAACCAGAGTGCCTGAAGGAAACCCACGCAAGCACGGGGAGAACATGCAAACTCAACACAGGAAGGTTGGTAGCTGGATTTGAACAAGCAAAAAACACGTTTTTTATGTTTTTGCCCATACAAATATTGTTGTACAGCATACACAAAATAAAGCATATTTCAAAGGCAGAAAACGTATATACTGACAGGCAATGTTCCCTCTAAGCTGCGCGCTGTGCGCAATCGCGCACTGCCGGCACATTCTCGGCACAAGAAAATCTAGCCAGCGCAATGTTTCTTCTAAGCTGCGTGTGTGCGCAATTGTGCACTACCCAGAGCTTTTCCGCGCACAAGAAAATCTAGCCAGCTCACAAAAATCAGGGCTCAAAATTGCTAATTAAGAAGCCAATTAAGTCAAAGTTACAGTGCATGAAGGTAAAAATACAAGGGTTCCCCTGACGTTGTGTTCTAATAAGGTATTTTGAAGTCAAGGTCGAAGTAGAACAAAGTCGAGTAAAGTCAAAAGAGTTTTTCGAGAACCGGCTTCTTCGGCTCGGCTCACTTAAAAGAACCGGCTCTTTCGGGTCCGATTGGGTTCTTCAGGTTGTTTTTGCTTCTTTCATCCCTATATGACCAAATATTATGTAAAATTATGCACAAAATGATTTAAAGGAAGGGGGGAATAGAACAAAAAAGAAAAAAATACCAAAATGAAAAAGTAGTGAAAAGCTGAGAAAAAAAGAAACAAAAGGAAGAGGAAAAAAAGAAGGAAAAATTCAGAAAAAAACAGAAAAAAGAAAAGAAACAAACAAAGGAAAAAAAGGAAATAGATAAGAAAAGAAAAAAGTAGCAGCTAGGAAAAAATAAACACAATGTGATATGTTTTAAAGGAATTAAAAAAGATAGAAAAAAACAGGGAAAAATAAGAAAAAGTTTGTGTTGCATTCAAATAATTTCCAATGATACCAAGTCAATCTTGTTGCCATCTTTGTACTTCCACTCAAAAATGTGATTAAATACAGTTGTGTATCGTGCAACCGACTAAATAAGCCCCCAAAAATGTTAGTATTATGCGACAAAAGATACCAGGAAAAAAAAAAGAAATGGATATATTATGAAAGAAACAAATTACGTTTGTTGGCCGTACAACCTTTGCAATCGTACATGAGTCGATTCATTTAAAAGTGAAAAATAATTTTGCATTGGTGCAAACTCAGCAAAATGTAACGTGATGTCAAGTTTTGGACATGTTTGATAATAACTCAGTTGCCACACTTGGGATTGCTGTCGCTCACTGTTGTTTCAAGCGTTGCTCACCGACTTTGTGTGAACGCTCGGACCCGTAAGGAAAATGACAGGGAACATTGCTGACAGGTATGATGAACTGTTGATTCAAAGGCTAACATGGTTTTCTCATTTCACCAAAAACACGACATTGGCGTCAGATGCAAAGATCTGTTTCCCACGTCGGGTTTATTTTCTTGTACGTGAGCTCCCACGGTCACTTGGCGGCATTGGTGGTGACAATTCTATTAAAAGTGTGATGAGTAAAGGCAAATGCGGAAAAGAGTGGTATAAAATGCACAAACAGACTAATAAATAAAGTCATGAATACGCTGCGAGGGCTTGAAAGGATTGAAATTTAAAGAGGACTTGCCAAGGCTTGTGCTCATTTTTCAAACTCAAATAAATTCAATCAGAGAGCACAAGCAGGGACGTTCCTGCCCAAAAGTGTTTGGGGAGGAGAAAAGAAGATCAAAATATAACACCAACAACCAATGTTCCCTGTAATTTTCCTTACGGGTATGAGCGTTCACACAAAGTCGGTGAGCAACGCTTGAAACAACAGTGAGCAACCATAATCCCAAGTGTGGCAAGATAATTCATTATCAAACATGTCCAAAACTTGACATCAAGTTACATTTTGCTGAGTTTCCGGCAATGCAAAATTATTTTTCACTTTTGAATGAATTGACTCATGTACGATTGCAATACTTCCATTTCTTTTTATTTCCTGATATATTTTGTCGCATAATATTAACATTTTGGAGGGCTTATTTCGTCCGTTGCACGATACACAACTGTATTTAATCACATTTTTTTAGTGGAAATACAATGTTGGCAACAAGATTGACTTGGTATCATTGGAAACTATTTGAATGAAACACAAACTTTTTCTTCTCTTTTCTGTGTTTTTTTTCTACTTTTTTAAAAATTCAATTAAAAAAAGTCTCATTGTGTTTATTTTTTCCTAGCTGTTACTTTTTTTTCATTTTGTTCTCTATTGCAGTAGCTCAGGAGGTAGAGCGCTCGTCTTGGGATCAAGGGAACCCAGTTCGAATCCCGGCTCGTCCGTGTTACATGTCGAAGTGTCCTTGGGTAAGACACTGAACCTCTAATACGCCCAATAAGCAGGTTAGCGCCTTCCGTGGCTGCAAGGCTGCTATTGGGAAATGTGGAGCACACTGTAAAGCGCTTTGGGAAGTCATTGACTTGAAAAACGCTATATAAATGCAGATCATTTCATTTCATTTACTTTTTTCTTTTGTTTCTTTCTTTTCTTTTTTATCTGGCTTTTTTTCTGAATTTTTCCTTCATTTTTCTCTTCCTTTCGTTTCTTTTTTTCACAGCTTTTCACGACTTTTTAATTTTGGTATTTTTTTTCTTTTTTGTTCTATTCCCCCCTTCCTTTAAGTCATTTTGTGCATAATTTTACATCATATTTGGTCATATAGGGATGAAAGAAGCAGCACGGTAGAGCAGTGGTTAGCGCTTGTGCGGCACAGTTCATGTCATGGGAACCTGTCGTGGGTTCAAATCCAGCTCCAGACTTCCTGTGCGGAGTTTGTATGTTCTCCCCGTGATTGCGTGGGTTTCCTCCGGGCACTCCGGTTTCCTCCCACACTCCAAAAACATGCATTTCAGGTGAATTGGTCGGTCCAAATTGTCCCTAGGTGTGAATGAGCGAATGAGTTGTCTGTCCCTGTGTGCCCTGCGATTGGCTGGCAACCAGTTCAGGGTGTCCCCTGCCCACTGCCCGGAGATGGCTGGGATGGGCTCCAGCCCCCCCGCGACCCTAATGAGGATAAGCGGTACGGCTAATGAGATGAGATGAGATAGGGATGAAAGAAGCAAACACAACAACCTTTTAGTGAGCCGAGCAAACTCTACTAACTTTACTCAACTTCGTTCTACTTCGACTCGACTTCCAAATACCGCATTTAGGACACAGCGTCAGGGGGAACCCTAGTATTTTTACCTTCATGCACTGTAACTTTGACTTAATTCGCTTCTTAATTAGCAATTTGGAGCCCTGATTTTTGTAACCTGGCTCGATTTTCTTGTGTGTGGAAAAGCTCTGGGTAGTGCGCAATTGTGCACACACGCAGCTTAGTGGGAAAATTAACCACAACACACATTTGTGATAATATTAACTCATATCAATTTGGTTTGTGGTTTCCCATTCACCAAATGAGCCAATTTTTCATTACATGTAGCATCCGACTTAGGCCAGGATCAGTTCGGACCAACCGGTCATAAATCCATTACGGTGGCGCTATCTGCTACCAGGACTCTATCTAGTTAGTCTCCTGAGTGTAGTGATAGATTGCCTTGCCGGCTGGCAGGCAATATTGTCCTTCATGTTGCCGGTATACTAAAAAAAAACTAACATCTGCTAGAAAAAAATTAGCTTCCCCCCCAAAAAGAAGGCTCTGCTGGCCATGGTCTTAAACAGGTGGACGTAAGACTGAAGTTACCTGTACAAGGCATTAGAATGTACCGTATTTTCCGCACTATAAGGCGCACCTAAAAGCCTTTATGTTTTTCAAAAGCTGACCATGCGCCTTATAATACAGTGCGCCTTATATATGGATCAATATTAAGTCGCAAAGTATAGCAACTAAGGCAAGCAGCCGCCGACTCGATTTTCTCCCGAAGGGGAAGTCGTCCGCGGTGTATGCTGGGATTTATATACCGGCGTTTCATTTCCTAACCAATGTGTCAATCATCATTTGAATTGGTCACTATTGGCTAAAGTTATTCGGAGGTAAAGGGGGCGGATCCTTTTTATCATTTACAGGCTCGCATAGGCTAAAGGGGCGAAACAAAGCCTGCAATTGGCCGAAAAAGATGAATGTGAATCACTCGTTGGGTTGCACTACCGCATGGAGAAAACATTTTTTACTATTCTGTATTTGTAAATATTTGACTCTCCTGGATTTACGACACTCACGGTTGTAAGAAGACCATGGTTACGTATCATTATTGAACGTGATGGCTGCAAGAGAACTTAGGTGAGCTATGCGGCTTTATATTTTCCCGGTATCTTGTTTTAGAACGGTCTTGATGTTTCTGTGATGAGTCTATTTTGAAATTAAATTCAAAGTGTTTATTGTCATACGCACAGTAAAGAACCCCGTTTCCCTGCACGATAAAATTCTTACTTTGCTGTCCACACAGTTGCCAGCAAAATATAAAATAGAAACTAAGAAATGTTTGGCATTTCTTGAATCCCAAGACTTTAACCTTCCGAATGATATTTGGAACGATGCATTTGAGTGACATCGTACGGACACCGCATACGCGCGTGTCTACGACACGTATTTGCGTCTTTGCAAGCTTTGGGAATGTTAAGGGGGTAATAAGTTGGACTGAACTATCTGACTATTTTGTTGACGTTCCCATTGTAGCGCCTTATAATCCGGTGCGCCTTATGTATGGAAAATATAGGACCAAAAACTATTTTCTGGGGGTGCGCCCTATAACTCGGTGCGCCTTACAGTGCGGAAAATACCGTAGTTTAAAAAAAAAAAACAATATACAGTGTTATAAACATTTTTGAGGGACAAGTTTTGTGTAGATTCAATTTTGATGAATTAGTTTCGATACAGGCTGAAAATGTAATATAAAAGTTGTCATTGTCAAAAAAAAACCCCAGCATTAATTGAAAAAAATTAGAACAGCTCATTTAAAGATGAAATTGACATATTCATTTTGCTGTATTTCTTTTCATGTCACTGTAAACTAAGATTTCTATAAAAACAAGTGCCCAGTTTTTGCATCAAATCCTGAATTCTCTGTTTTTCAGACTCTGGAGTGCACGGGTGTCAAAGAGGCGGCCCGCGGGCCGGATCAGGCCCGCCAAGGGATTGAATCCGGCCCGCGGGACAACACTCAGAGAAGCGCAAGAGAAAAACAAGCTGCAGGTTGAAATATGTCAACTTGATAGTGCCAAAGCCAGGTGCCTCGAACAAAGACAATGGACTTGTATCTCTCTCTCTCTCTTTCTCTCTCTCTCTCTCTCTCTCTCTCTCTCTCTCTCTCTCTCTCTCTCTCTCTCTCTCTCTCTTCAACCCATTTTCTCCCACTCTGTCTCTGTCTCTCTTCCAACCCTTTTCTCCCACTCTGGTGTCTCTCGTTTTCTCTTCCTTTGTTGCTCTTTGTCTCTTTCTCTCTCTGTGTCTTTTAACCTCTTTTGCTCTAACTTCCTTTTTTCCTTTTCCCTCTTTTCTCTTTCTCTCTTCCTAACCTTCGCGCTTTCTTTTCTCTTTTCTCTCCTTCTGTCTTTCTATTTCTTTCTGGATTTCTTTCTTCCTCTCCTTTTCTTTTCCCCCCTCTCTCAGGACTTTTTATCTTTTGTTTCTCACGCTCTCTCCCTCTCTCTATTTTTCTTTCTTTGTCTCGCCCTTTTTCCTTTTCCCTCTCTCTTTCTCTTAGTTCTTTACCCCTTTTTTTCTTTCTCTTTAATCCACTAGTCCGGCCCCCGACAGAATGTTTGATCTATCGTGTGGCCCTCGAGTTAAAATGAGTTTGACACCCCTGCCGTAGTGCATCATTTTGTAAACTGTGTTGTAAATCCGTATATTCATCTTGTTTTTGCCGCAAAAGACCAATTACCATGAATATGTATGTATGATGCAATATAAAAAAAATATACTTATACAGTGTTCATTTTACCTGTGAAAAGTGATGGGTCCCGAGGACTCGCATGCCCAAAAACCAACAGAGATCTATGGGTCTCCAAAATGTTGTTTTATCCAGGCTGAAATTGTAAATCGGCGACGAATATATAATATGAATCTATATCAGGGGTGTCAAACTCATTTTAACTCGGGGGCCACACGATAGAACAAACATTATCTCGGGGGCCGAACTAGTAGATAGAGAGAGAGAGAAAAAGAGAGAGGCTGCGACAAAGAAAGAGAGAAAGGGAGAAAGAAAGAGAAAAGAGAGCAAGAGAGGGAGGGAAAGAGAGAATGTGATAAATAAAATAGATAAAAAGAGAAATAGTGAGAGAGAATGAAAGAAAGAGAGGGAAAAAATCCAAAGAGAAATAGAAAGAGAGAAGAAGAGGATAGAAATAGAGAAAGGGAAAGCAAGAGAGAGAGAGAGAGAGGGAGAGAAAATGAAAGAAGGAAGAGAGAGCAAAAAAAGGTAAAAAGACACAGTGAGAGAAATAAACAAAGAGGAACAAAGAAAGAGAAAAAAAAAGAGAGAGAGAGAGAGAGAGAGAGGAAGAGAGAGAAAGAAATACAACTACAGCGTCTTTGTGAGAGGCACCTGGTTTTGGCAACATCAAATGGACATATTTCAACCTGCAGCTTGTTTTTCTCTTGCGCTTCTCTGAGTGCTGTCTCGCGGGCCGGATTCAATCCCTTAGCGGGCCTGATCCGGCCCGCGGGCCGCCTGTTTGACACCCCTGATCTATATATTCATTCAGTTTTAATCGTCACGGTTTATTGGTAATACAAATCAGTTATCACTTCAAGATTTTTCAGTTCACAACAATATTGTACATTATACGAAATAATATTGCTGAAATAATTATATTGATCTATATTTTCATTTAGTTTTAATCATCACGGTTAATTGGTAATACAAAGCAGTTATCACTACAGATTTTTCAGTTCATATATTCTTCGTGGTTTGCTGTCCCGCCACAGTTGTAAAGCCTTCTCAAGGTCTAATCCATTATCATCCTCCTCATAGCGTAACCAGGAATATAATGTAGTCCATTTTGTCAGAAAAGTCTTTTTCTTGCTAGGAGTATTCTTTTGTTTATTTTCTTTCGTCGAATCGTTTGCTTCAACACACGTGTTTTCCTTGCCTCCGCGATCTTCCGAAGAATTTCTCCGCCGTTTTTTCGTGCCGGAATTATTGCCATTGTTATCAGTTTCTGCATTATGTTTCGACTTATTATTGACACTGAAGAAATTACCAATTTTGTGTTGATTTTAACCTAATCCTAACTGTTTTTTCTTTCGTCGAATCGTTGGCTTCAACTCACTTGGCAGTAGCTTAGGAGGCAGAGCGCTCGTCTTGGGATCAAGGGATCCCAGTTCGAATCCCGGCTTGTCCGTGTTACATGTCGAAGTGTCCTTGGGTAAGACACTGAACCCCTAATACCTCCAATAAGCAGGTTAGCGTCTTACATGGCTGCAATACAAGTTCGCTATTGGGAAATGTGAAGCACACTGTAAAGCGCTTTGGGAAGTCATTGACTTGAAAAGCGCTATATAAATGCTGTTCATTTTATATTATTTCATTTCACTTGTTTTCCTTGCCTGCGCGATCTCCCAAAGAATTTCTACTTTCGGCACTGACACTGAAGAAATGATCAATTTTGTGTTGATTTTCACCTTAAATCGACGACAACCGTCAGAACAACGACGTCATCTCGAAGCAACGGGATCTGGTTTGCTGAAATCGGCGTGCAGACGAAAACTCGAACCGCGAGACCAAAACAACAATGGCGGATCTGCCTGACAGAAAGTTTCTGAGTGCGGTAAATCTTAACTTCTCTATACAACATAATAGTTCGTACCATAATGCATCAAAGCAAGTGAGCCGTTTGAGAGCCGGCTCTCCTTAATGAGTTGAGCCAAAAAAGCCGGTTCTCTAAAAAGAGACGGACCAACGAGATCTGGTTGGCCGAGATCGGCGTGCAGATGAAAACTCGAACCGCGAGACCAAAACAACAATGGCGGATCTGCCTGACGAAAAGTTTGGAGTACGGTAAATCTTTGTTAAAAAAAAATGGAATCGGGTAATAATGACAATTTTGTGTCAAAAAAGTTGCGTCCTGGGGACACATGTTGATTTGACACGATGTGTCCCCCAGCAAAAACGATGGGACGCGGGCAAACGAGAACACTGCTTATATGTACCTGTTCATCTAAGATACAGACACATATTTAAAGCCCTTTCACCAAAATTTCCTTTCTGTAAAGCCAGACCTGATTACCGTAATTTATGGAATATCTGGCTCACCTAAAATCTTAAATGTTGCCATAAATTTAGAAGTGCGCCTTGTATACCGCACCACATGATGAATAAAATTCAAACTGCAAACAGTAATTATAAGTATGCGCTACCATACAACTTGTCACAGACCAGAACGGACACAGGACTCAATAGCGTACGTTTCTCAGTTTTTATTTGAAAAGAGAGGGAGAGAAAGACTTGCTTGCTTGATCCAAGGACTGACGGAAAACAGGAATGAGCGAGGCGGGAGTGACACTTCCGTGTCGAACGAAGACAGGCGGGAGTAGTAAGTCGTTTGGCCGGGGCTGGAGATCAGAGGCGATGTCGAGTTCGTAATCGGGGTCGTAGGCAGGAGGCAGGTATCAAAACAAAACGGGTCAGGTAACAGGGGCAGGCAGAACAGGCGTAGTCAGGTCCAGAAACGGGTCAAAAACAAAGATCAGGCAGAAGATTGGTTTAGCAGGAACGGAGTCGGACGGGAATGCTCACTGAATGGAATACAACAGCTCGCAACGATCTGACAATGACTGACAGGAAGCCGGGGGTTTAAAAAGGGAGTGTCCACCAATCAGCTGTTGGCGCAAATCCAGCCGCCGCAGGCGCACCAGATTGGCAATCACGACACAACTTTTAAATTACATTACCGTATTTTAGCAATGACTGCGCAATGACGCAGGAAATTATTATATATTGATGACCGAATTCGGGAAACATTGTATTCGAAGAAAATCTAACCAGAGTAATGATGGATCAGAGTGCCAACATCTACCACATAAATGCTACAGTATTGCCATGATTGCTGATTCAGGGCACCAGTGACTGACCAATTGGCGCCAACAGCCCTGAGCGCTGATTGGTTCAAAGGCTCTTTTTAAACCCCCGGTTTCCAAGAGGAAGCTGTCAGACCATTTGCGAACCTATGCTCCCAGCCAGGCAAGCTCCATACCGTTTTCTCCTGCCTGATACCTGTTGCCGACCTGTTTCTGGAGCCGTTTCTGCCCTGGTCTTCCATCCCGACCATCAACCTGTTTTGCCCTGTTTCCTGCCTGATACTTGTTGCCGACCTGTTTCTGGACCCGTTTCTGCCCTGCTCTTCCAACCCGACCATCGACCTGTTTTGCCCTGTTTCCTGCCTGATACTTGTTGCCGACCTCTTTTCTGTACTCGATACCGCCCGTGCTGTCCCGTCCCGGCTATCGACCAGTATCCCTGCTGCCTTTGATTATCCTCGCTCGACAGGGAAGTGCCACTTTCACGTTCTTGCCACCTGCTACCCGTGTCCGTCAATCATCTGATCGTGGAAGCAAGCACTGCTCCCTCTCTTTATCAATAAAACTGAGTGAAACGAACGCTACTGGGTCCTGTCTCCGTTTCTGGCTTGTGACAAATATACACATTTCTTCTTGTACTAAACCTAATAAACTTGTAAAAGGAAATTTTTTTTTAACTATTTGGCCCTGCTGCTGCTGTGCCAAAAACTTCTCTTTTACGTTAAACCAACAATATATTCCCTGCTGAAAGCTAGCATCATCTTTAGCGTCAAAAGGTAGAACAGTGTATTTTTCAATAGTTTCTGGACATTGTTCTATCAGCCGAATAGTACAAAGGGTTTGAAACGTGGGGGCCAACGGTTTGCAACATGGTAACCATGATATTTTTTTTAATATTGCCATTTAGGTGTTCTCCACTTCATGAAGAATTTTGTGGAAAGGTTTAGTCCGGATAAAGTGTTGACAAGTCAGGGTATCGCTAAGTCTGTTACGCGCATTTCCGACAAATTGTCAAAAGCCGGACGTCATTGGATCAGTTTTTCAATAAACAGAGCAAAAAGTTAAATGAATTTTTTAGTATTTCCTTTATTCTTTTTGTTTTTACATCATGTGCCTCTGGTTTTCCATTTACTGTGCGGCTAATTTTAACATGTATTTGTTTCATGTTCAGTTGTCAAAAGCCGGACATCATTGGATCAGTTTTTCAATAAACACAGAGCAAAAAGTTGAATTAATTTTTTAGTATTTCCTTTATTCTTTTTTGTTTTTACATCATGTGCCTCTCGTTTTCTGTTTACTGTGCAGCTATTTTTTGTTATTTGTTTCATGTTCTTTGATGATTTATTGATAAAATATACTGTACTTTTCAGGGCTTGGAACGAATTAGTGCATTTACATTCAAACGCGTCTCTACTTATGACGTTTTCAGGATACAAAGCAACTCTCGGACTGAATTGAATTCTTAAGTGGAGGTACCACTGAACTTTTCTTCACCTTCTCCTGGCTGAGTGTTGCCATAGCACCGAGAAGGCAGTTTGCCGATGAGAACAACGTTCACCATCATGCTAAATGTGGCTCCGCCCGCAAGGGGAAAGACTGAAAGCTATTACTTTTTCTCACAAAGTACTCACAGCCTTGACTTGCTGCTTGTCAGCCGCTCATTCCCTGGTGTAACACTAGGCAAATATGTCCATATCAGTCATGGCATGGGGCGGCAGTAGCTCAGGAGATCAAGGGATCCCAGTTCGAATCCCGGCTCGTCCGTGTTACATGTCGAAGTGTCCTTGGGTAAGACACTGAACCCCTTTCTTTCTACTTTTTTTTAACTTTGTGTTTATTTTTTCCGAGCTGTTCCTTTTTTATTTTTGTCCTCCATTTACTTTTTTCCCAGATTTCTTTCTTTTCTTTTTTTCTGGCTTTTTTCTAAATGTTTCCTTCTTTTTTTCCTCTTCCTTTTGTTTCTTTTTTTTCCCAGCTTTTCACTACTTTTTCATTTTGGTATTTGTTTCTTTTTTGTTCTATTCCCCCCTTCTTTTAAGTCATTTTGTGCATAGTTTTTCATAACATTTGGTCATGTTGGGATTAAAGAAGCATAATCAACCTGAAGAGAAGTTTAGGACCCGAAAGAGCCGGTTCCTTGGAGTGAGCCGAGCCAAAGAAGCTGGTTCTCGACAAATTCTACTAACTTTACTTTTCAACTTCGTTCGACATTGACTTCAAAATACCGCATTTAGGACACAACGTCAGGGGAACCTGTGTATTTTTACCTTCACGCACTGTAACTTTGACTTGAGTCGCTTCTTAATTAGCAATTTTGAGCCCTGATTTTTGTGCGCTGGCTAGATTTTCTTGTGCGCTGAGAATGTGCGAGCAGTGCGCAATTGCGCACGCGTGCAGCTTAGAGGGAACACTGGTTCCAACAGAAATCTATGGGCCCCCAAAATTTAGTGTTATCGAGGTTGAAATCGTAAATCCGCGACAAATATATAATATAAATCTATATATTCATTCAGTTTTAATCATCAAATTATGAATTCATTTTCTGCATCAAATTCTTGTTGGTAATATACCGATTAAAGCGATAACCACAAACCTCTCTTTTTTTCATTTTCTCCTTTTATACTTCCTTTTTTTCTTAACTTCTCTATACAACATAATTCGTAATATCAATCATCAAAGCAAGTGAGCCGTTTGAGAGCCGGCTCTTTTTAATGAGTTGAGCCAAAAAAGCCGGTTCTCGAAAAAAAGACGTGTCACGAATCGGGCCGGGAAGCTGGAAGTCGGAACTCATATGCATAGACGATCTGTCACTTTAATTAGGAAAGAAAAGTTGTCCAACACACAAACGTACCAAAAACAAAACAAAACAGGTTCAAAGGCAATCAAAATTATAAACGAGGCATTACTCAGATCAAACGGGCATGAACAGGGTTTCAAAGAGGGTTAAACAATGATTTGGCAAAGGGCAGTTCCAAAAAGGAGCGCTTAAGTACTCCAAGACCAATCAGTCCAATGCGTCTCAGCCGGTGTCAAGGGGCGGGGCCAGCTGGGCGCCATGACAACCGTGTAGGACATCAGAAGACGGACTTTCTTTCACTAAATAACGAGATCTCGTCTGCCGAGATCGGCGTGCAGACGAAAACTCGAACCGCGAGACCAAAACAATAATGGCGGATCTGCCTGACGAAAAGTTTGGAGTGCGGTAAATCTTTGTTAAAAAATGTAATCGGGTAATAATGACAATTTTGTGGCAAAAAGGTTGCGTCCCGGGGACGCATGTTGATTTGAGACGATGCGTCCCCAGCAAAAATGATGCGTCTTGGACGCAGGGACGCGGGCAAACCAGAACACTGCTAACACACCAGTTCATATACCGTATTTTCCGCACTATAAGGCGCACCGGGTTATAAGGCGTACCTTCAATGAATGATATATTTTTAAACGTTTTCCATACATAAGGCGCACCCCATTATAAGACGCTATAAGTGCATGCTGGTTTAAGATCAGGTAATTGTGCAATTTTGTAATTGTAATCCTGTGCAGTCCTTCGAGACATTTTTGTGATTAAGGGCGTCATAAATAAATGTGACTTAACTTGACTTGGCTACAGTAGAGGATTTAGTTACGTTATGCAACCGTTGGATGGTGCCGCGCTAAAGGGAATGTCAACAAAACAGTCAGATTGGTCAGTCAAACTTTATTAATAGATAACAAACAAGCTTTCCACAACTCCATTCACTCCCAAAATGAATAAACAGACGTTTTATTTTCTCTGAGGTAAAGCATTTTCGTGACACATCTTTGAACAACAGCAAGGCATAACATTTTACTTTTCCTCCATTTAGTCAACACGCAAAAAAACGTCTGATACTGTGATGGAAAATGAAACGTTAGTGCAATCGCAATATAGTGGCACTCGTAATGTGCAAAAACAACAAGTGCAAAACAACAACAGTAAAGCAATAACATAATAACTGTAAAATGTAAAACGTTGTGGTGGGTTTTACATAATTCACCCACGGAACCATTGTTCAGTTAGCGAGTTCCTAGGGGGACTCTTAATTCTGCCGGCTCGAGCCACTCTCGTGTTCCATTCATTAATGTTGAACTCTCTCGCTGCTGCTCTATTCCCGTGTTCTACTGCGTGACTGATCGCCTTGAGTTTAAACTCTGCATTGTAAGCGTGTCTCTTAATGGGAGCCATTTCAGGGTCTTTATAAAAACGCACAAATAAAAGAGAATCGTTGTTTAATATTTCCCAGTATGCACAGCGCACTTCTTCTTCTACGCGAAAAATGGAGTCGGTGGCTGCTTACCGTAAGTTGCGAGACCTTGTAATTCAATATTGATCCATATATAAGGCGCACCGGATTATAAGGCGCATAGTCAGCTTTTTTTAAAAAAATCAGATTTGATGTGCGCCTTATAGTGCGGAAAATACGGTACATGAAAATCAAAGGTCATTACAGTGCTGAGTATTAGTGGGCCTTAAAGAGTGCACACTAACTAAACAGTGACTGATAATGCCTTGCTTTTCATCCATGTTGGCAAACTCCCCTTTTGGTTGGATTAGTCATAAAATATGCATTGCGGTGAAGTACGGTGCATATTAAAAAGAGATAGTTTTAGCTTACTTAAAATGTGGGTTGCTTGGCTGCACAAATCTCCCTTGGAGGGACATGAATAGGGATGCACTGCTATGCGGTGCCGCCATTTGAGTACTAGCTGATAAGGAGTAGGGTATTGATACAGCAGTGTTCATTTTACCTGTGAAAAGTCATGGGTCCCGGGGACTCGCATGCTCAAAAATCTATGGGTCCCAACAGAGATCTATGGGTCCCCAAAATTTAGTGTGCTCCATTCCCTTACAAACCGTCGTATTTTCCCTTACAAAATATTATATTGTACATGAATCAACGCGGCCACGAGCGGCTGCCTTTTCCAGCAGCTGCCCTATTGTTTTATTGTCTGCTCCTATCTTCGGTGTTTTTTCTTCCCGTTTTGACAACTACACTATGGATTACTTCTATCCTATAGACATGGGTTTTAGTGCACAAAAATGCGTGTATTCAAGGAATCAACTCCTTGCCCTGAAGAATTCTCGTGCCGGCGTGATGAAGGGGCCTATCGTGGAAGAAGAGCCGGAGCTAGCTAAGCGGCTAGCGGCGTTATAAGTCTTCGGTACCATCCGTAATCATGGTAAATGCGAACTCACGACCAAATAAGATCATCGAGTGCTGGTGGAAAACATCGAAGCGCACAGGGAGCGCAGTTGCTGTGTTTTGCGGAAACGTGGCTCACGTTTAGCATTCCGGACGCTAACGTGTAGCCACCCGGAGCTACCCGGAGCAATCCGGCTTCAACGCCGCTAAACAGAGACACGAAAGCCGGGGGGAATCAGAGAGGAGGCGGACTTGCTAACACGAGGTGGTGTATCCCTGGATTTTCACAAAAAAAGGTTTTCCATCTGCCGCAGGGATGTCGAACTTTTGGACTGGCGTGACGTCATCCACTCCGCTACAAGCACCCTTAGGGCATCATGTTCATCTGTTAATAAACAACGGGGTAGACTGCTGGAAGTGTGAATTTCCTTACGGGGATGAATAAAGTATCTATCTATCTATCTATCTATCTATCTATCTATCTATCTATCTATCTATCTATCTATCTATGTGTTTCCTTATATCATATATATTGTTAATGAACATTTTGTTGTGAGACACTGAGTTGCTCGACATGAATGAGGTTTATTATAAAAAAAGTTCAAAAATGAAGTCGCTTGGACGTTCACTGTAGAAGAAAAAAAATACATGCAAATATAATTAAGTAGAAGAATACATTTTCTTATTCAAATTATGAATTCATTTTCTGCATTCAATTATTGTTGGTAATATCCTGATTAAAGAGATAACTTTTCTCATCTTATCTCATTAGCTGCACCGCTTATCCTCAGTAGGGTCGCGGGGGTGTTGGAGCCCATCCCAGCAATCATCGGGCAGGGGACACCCTGAACTGGTTGCCAGCCAATCGCAGGGCACACAGGGACAGACAACTCACTCGCTCATTCACAACTAGGGACAATCTGGACCGGCCAATTCACCTGAAATGCATGTTTTTGGAATGTGGGAGGAAACCGGAGTGCCCGGAGGAAACCCACGCAAGCACGGGGAGAACATACAAACTCCGCACAGTAAGTCCGGTAGCTGGATTTGAACCCACACAGGAGGTTCCCAAGACCTTAGAACTGTGCCGCACACGCGCTAACCACTGCGCCGCCGCGCTGCCCGAGACAACTGTTAATCAGTATATTTCTATTTTTTCCTTTTATACAACAATAATGATTCGTAATATAATGCATCAAAGCAAGTGAGCCAACAAAGCCGGTTCTCTAAAAATGCCTGACAACAGTAGCTGAGAGACGGGCACTGAAAAAGCTGCGGTCAATCATGGACAATTCATCACATCCACTACACAGCATTATCTCCAGACAGAAGAGCAGCTTCAGCGACAGACTGCTGTCACAGTCTTGTACCACGGACAGACTGAAGAGATCTTTTCTTCCTCATGCCATGAGGCTCTTTAACTCCACCCGGCGGAGTAAAGGCCCATATTATACCATACCACCTACAGTGCATATTACCGTATTTTATTGCAATGTGTATTCTGTGTAGCAGTATCTAGATATTCTATATAACACGCTACAGTGGGCATTTGCACGTCACACTGGGTATTTGTATATTGTATTCTTTTTGCTTTATTATTGTATTGTTCTCAGCGCAGGGATGCTGCTGGAAATGTGAATTTCCCTGCGGGGATGAATAAAGTATCTATCTATCTATACTCTCACAAGTCAGAGAAGGGTGTTTGGGGCAAGTCTCACGTGATTTAATGAGACTTGTTCAATAAATCACTCTTAATGTCAACAAGTAAATGGTGTCGTGTGAGACTGACATTTACCATCTAATTTGTAAATGAGATGTACAATCCATTTTTACATTTAGGCATTCCTGCAATCATCACTCTTTTTCTGTTACAAACTGACCCCGGCCCCTCATCAGAGAAGGGAAAAGTTATGTGGCCCTCACAGGAAAAAGTTTGGGGACTCCGGCTGTAGAGTGTATTTATCCACCAACAAAATACAACTAGATAGAGTTATATGTGAAAACACTAAATTTCTCCTCATGTAGATATTTTCCCTACTGTTTATACTTGCATCTAAGCCGAATTTACAACTATAAAAATACTGAAATCAGGGAGTCAGCTTAAAGTATATGCACATATTGGGTTGTGGGTCACCAGTGGTGAATGGTGGGCAGTGCAAGGGGGGAGGCAATTCAATGAGGCAAACATCAGCACAGAATTTACAGTAAAAATTGCAGGATTTAAGTCTTTATATTTGTAAAATGATTTTTGCAATTCACCATCTTTAGAGAAAAAAAAATATTGGACAGTAACCAGAAATGGAGGAGATCTTTGAGTGGTTTGAAGCCCAGAAACAAAATGGATATGGTGTGTCTCGGTTAAGTGTTCATTTGCAAGCTCCTGAGATTGCACAAGCTGCTAAATGTACAGCATGCACGTTTTATTCATTTTTTTTAAATAATGTTGATATTCTAAAGCAGTTTTAGGGGGTCAACGCCAATGCATGTACATAGAATAATTTGTGACTAGATGGTTACCTTCAAAGTAACATGCTACTTTAGGGTGTCAGTAATCTTTAGGTTGTTTTTGCTTCCTTAATCCCCTACATGACCAAATATTATGTAAAATTGTGCACAAAATGACTTAAAGGAAGGGGGGGTTGAAAAAAAAAAGAAAAAATACCCAAATGAAAAAGTAGTGAAAAGCTGAGCAAAAAGAAGTAAAAATTCAGAAAAAAGCCAGAAAAAAAGAAAAAAAGAAACAAAGAAACAAAGGAAAAAAAGGTAAATAGAGAACAAAAATAAAAAAAGGAACAGCTAGGAAAAAATCAACACAATGATATTTTTCAAAAATTCCTTAAAAAAATAGAAAAAAAACAGGGAAAAAGAACAAAAAGTAATATCAAATAATTTCTAATTATACCAAGTCAATCTTGTTGCCAACATTGTACTTCCACTAAAAAATGTGATTAAATACAGTTCTGTATCGTGCAACCGACTAAATAAGCCCCCCAAAATGTTAGTATTATGCGACAAAAAATAATTGTGAAAGAATTGTTGTAAAAACAAATGACGTTTGTAGGCCGTACAACCTTTGGAATAATACATTAGTCAATTCATTCAAAAGTGAAACATTTTTTTGCATTGCCGGAAACTCAGCAAAATGTCAAGTTTTGGACACGTTTGATAATGACTTAGTTGCCACACTTGAGATTGCAGTTGCCCACTGTTGTTTCAAGCGTCGCTCACCGACTTTGTGTGAACGCTCAGACCCGTAAGGAAAATTACAGGGAACGTTGCTCACGATTGCCTGCAGGACATTTCAAAAGGTCACCAACTCTGCCAGAGATGACATGAAGCAGGCGGCTTGCGATACACGAAGAGTCAAGACGATTGGAAAGATACGCTCCTGATTGGACAGAACTAAAATCAATATGACATACACCGAAACAGAAGCCGACATAATGTAATGCTCGGCGACCGGGAATGATCCCCTGGACCGACACGTTTCCTGCGAGGTGAGCTTAAAGACGAACCTTGAAGAAATTGCCCTTGGAGTATTTTTGGAGGAGTGTGAAATCACATCGATGGCTTTGATTTTTGTCGGTGGAACATTTGCTCAGCGTGATGAGACACTTTGCAAGCCAATGAAAAAGACTTGGCCTATTGGCCTCTCACATCACCAGGGCATCTCTCATTATCTCATCTCATTAGCGGCACCGCTTTATCCTCAGTAGGGTCGGGGGTTGTGCTGGAGCCCATCCCAGCAATCATCGGGCAGTGGGCAGGGGACACCCTGAACTGGTTGCCAGCCGATCGCAGGGCACACAGGGACAGACAGCTAGCTCATTCACACCTAGGGACAATTTGGACCGGCCAATCCACCTGAAATGCATGTTTTTGGAATGTGGGAGGAAACCCGAGTGCCCGGAGGAAACCCACGCAAGCACGGGGAGAACATACAAACTCCGCACAGGAAGTCCGGTAGCTGGATTTGAACCCACACAGGAGGTTCCCGAGACCTTAGAACTGTGCCGCATACGTGCTATCCACTGCGCCGCCGTGCTGCCCTTAGCATAAAGTATGTCATTAAGTGTCATGGCTGAATTATACATACATATTTTGGTCTAGAGAGCGATGGGCCCTGCCAGGCTGTACTTGCCCAAGACACACCACAAAAAATGATGCCCCTACGACCCATGTGGTTAAGGGATACAACCAACCAACTAACCATACAATCATGGTTGGGTAGGGTTACTTTAACTTGATTACTTTCAATGACTTTTGGATTACTCCAATACCAAATATGCTAATAAAAGACAAAAGAAACTAAATATGAATAAAATGATGACTCAAAACACGCGGTAAGCTTTCTCTCCTGGCTTTGATCTCTTTGATCTCCGGCAAAACGAACATAAAATGCGACAGAAACTAAATGAAAATAAATCAGAACAGCTTGCCAACATCATTTTTGCCGTTCCATGTATTCCATTACTCCCCAAGCCTGCACAAAATTTACTAATTTGATTCATATTTAGTTTATTTTGTCTTTTATTAGCATATTTGGTATTGGAGTAATCCAAAAGTAATTGAAAGTAATCCAGTTAAAGTAACCCTACCCAACCCTGCAAGTACAGCATTTTACTGGAACACTGCTGCCAGGAAAATGTGCTAACATATGATGATACAGTAAAATATTTTGAGCAACTGAAAGTAACTTATTTACTTAATTCTATTGTTAAGTTCATGTACATGTTTTACAAATATGGAGTACTCATGGAAGTTGAACAAGACATGGTGATATGTAAAGAATACAAAGAACACATAGAAATACTGAACCATGGAACCAAACCCCAGGACTCGGCAGTTTTAAGAGTACTTAACCCAATACACACATAAATGTAATGTATTTTACAGTATTTAACTGCAAACCCTTTCGGTTAATTACCGTAAATTCCGGAATATAAGCCGCTACTTTTTTCGCGAACTTTCAACCCTGCGGCTTATTCAGTGATGCGGCCGATTTATGTCATTTTTCTAACGGCCGAAAGCGGCGCTCGAGTACAAAAGGTAAGATTTAGACCGGTGGAATATATGCGCCGAGGAAGACTGCAACTTCTTGGCTTGTGCATACAGTAAATTAAATTAGCGTAAACATACCATCATCATGCAAAATGCAAAAAGAAAGGCAAATGATGCAGCTTTCAAGCTAAAAGCAAATGAGCAGTCTGATAAAGAAAGAGCGAGCATGTTGCTCGCATGTTTTGGAATAAGGGAGCGTGGGACGACGTCTATATGACAAAGTTTCTTTCCGAGACTGAGGAAGACGACTTTGATGGCTTCAGTTCTAAGGAGGAAGATGAGGACGGTTTACCGTGATTTTTACAAGTACGGTATGATTTTTTAACAGACCCGTTTACTGTGTTGCGAGCGTGTTGCTACCATTAACTGCCCTGTCACAGCCACCATTTAGGATGAATTATTATTAAAGCTTTGAAAACTCTCTCGGTGTACCGTCTTTATTTGTAAATATGTGTAACCATGTATAATTTGTATTTGCAACTGTATATTTTTGTAATATATTTATTTAAGACACTTTTTCTTATATGTTTTGCACGGGCGAATAAAAAAGAAGGGGGGAAACAAACGCGGGGTGACAGGAAGTGGGGACCGGTAAAGGTGAGTGTTTGTGGACGCGGCGTACAATAGTGGATGTATATTTTTCCCACCCTTACCTTTGGAAATATACACTACTTTCCTTGGATTACTTTCAACGGGACCCGGACTCTGCAGGTCTGCACCAAACCTTAAGTACCGGTATCATTTTCTGTCCATTGTGCCGGCTTTGGTTTTTGGACTGTGTACTTTATATTCAGTTTCAACCACGGGACTTAAAGTCGGGTTTGGGTTAATTTTGTGTTTTTTGTTACATTTTTTTTAATGTGGGCGCATGCGGCTTATATACAGGTGCGGCTTGTGTAAGTACAAAATCGGTTTTCCTCTTAAAATGTGGTGGGTGCGGCTTATAATCAGGTGCGCTCTATAGTCCGGAATTTATGATACTATAAAATGGGGTTACCCTTAATGCCCTTTAACAGTTAAACATTGTACAATAAAATAGCAATGCAATATGAATACAGAAATTAAAGACATTTGTTGCAGTGTAGCTAATCATGCTCTCATACCGAGTTATGCACCATCACGTCCCAGAAATTATGTTCAGGCGCTAATAAAATTTACTCAGAACTTGCTCATTCATTGTCATTGATTAAACTGTTATGGACATTTAACACAGGCAGCTGTGCCAATCTCTGAGCTCATGCACTCTACCCCAAAAACTGCTTTACTACATCGATAAAACGACCAAAAGAAAACAAGTCAAATCCTCAAATTCTTTCATCCCTATATGACCAAAAATTATGTAAATTTATGCAAAATATGAGTTAAAGGAAGGGAGAATACAATAAAAAAGAAAAAAAATACCAAAATGAAAAAGTCGTGAAAAGCTAAGAAAAAAAGAAACAAACGGAAGAGAAAAAAGAAAGTTAGGAAAAAATTAACACAATGAGATTTTTTTAAAGGAAAAAAAAATAGAATAAAACAGGGAAAAAGAAGAAAAAGTTTGTGTTGCATTCAAATAATTTGCAATTATACCATGTCAATCTTGCTGCGGACATTGTACTTCCACTCAAAAATGTGATTAATGTGCAACCGACTAAATAAGCCCCCCAAAATGTTAGTATTATGCGACAAAAGATACCAGGAAATAAAAGAAATGGAAATCTCGTGAAAGAATTGTTGTAAAAACAACGTTTGTAGGCCGTACAACCTTTGCAGTAATACATGAGTCAATTCATTCAAAAATGAAAAAAACATTTTTGCGTTGCCGGAAACTCAGAGGTCAAGAATACTTGAATTGTGACATGTGAAACAACTAACTAGCACAGAACCAAGGAGAAAAAGCTTTTAAACAGTAACAAATTAGAAAAGTTACCGAAATAGTGAGGAGGATAATTGAACCCAGAAGAGAGTGACCAAATAAGGTAAGGTCGAGAGGGATAGGAAAGAAAAGAGCGAGACAACAAAATGTAACGTGATGTAAAGTTTTGGACATGTTTGATAAAGATTTAGTTTCCACACTCGGGATTGCTGTTGCTCACTGTTGTTTCAAGCGTTGCTCACCGACTTTGTGTGAACGCTCAGACCCGTGAGGAAAATTACAGGGAAGATTGCCTGCAACACATTATGACAATCATGCATTGGTGTATAAGGTGCCATTCTGTACAATTTATGCAACAGAAATGGCCCACGCACGTCGTGTGTAAACCTAATCTCTTTCCATCTCTCAAGTGTCAGTCATTGAAATTATGACACAATTTGTCCAACGTCTCATTATGTATACACAATAAAGTTTTAGATAAGAATACAATCTTGCAAAGTTATCCTTAATTTAGCTAGATGTACCTGTAATTTGAGTATGCCGTTCTTCTGTAACAGTAACGGAATGCAATTACATATTTCACATGTATTCCATTACTCCCAATCCAGATTAAGACACTGAACTCATGTCATCCGTTCAATTTGAAAAGTTGGTGTACGATTTCTTAGGATCAAGGTAATTAAAAATATATTTATATATTCGTTAGTTTTTGGCTACACTATACATTTAATTTAAGAACTCTAAAATAATTTGGTGTCAGGATTGCAAGCAAAATTGACTAAACCATTCAGAGATTTCCAAAGAAATGATTACCGTAAATTCCGGACTATAAGCCGCTACTTTTTTACCCAAACCTTCAACCCTGCGGCTTATTCAGTGATGCGGCCAATTTATGTCATTTTTCTAACAGCCGCCAACGGCACTCGAGTACAAAAGGTAAGATTTAGACCGGTGGAATATATGTGCCGAGGAAGACTGCAACTTCTTAGCTTGTGCACAAATGAAATTAGCGTAGACACATCCTCATCATGCAAATTGCAAAAAGAAAGGCACATGACGCAGCTTTCAAGCTAAAAGCAAACGAGCATTCCGATAACAAGGAAACAGAGCTCCTGCACGTAAACTTCACCATGTGAGCGCGTTGCTAGCGTGTTTTTGAATAAGGGAACGTGGGACGACGTCCATATGACAAAATTTCTTTCCCATACTGGGGAAGACGACTTTGATGACGCCAGTTATAAGGAGGAAGATGAGAATGGTTTACCGTGGTTTCTACATGTACGGTATGTTTTTTTTTAACAGATCCGCTTACTGTGTTGCGAGCGTGTTGCTAGTAGCGTTTTGCTACCCTTCACAGGCACGGTTTGGGATGAAAGTTATAATATTATAATTAAAGCTTTGAAAACTCTCTCGGTGTACCGTCTTTCTTTGTAAATATGTGTAATCGATGTATAATATGTATTTGCACCTGTATATTTTTGTAAAGTTTTTATTTGAGACACTTATTCTGATATGTTTTGTGAATTAAACAAGAGGGGCGGAGCAAACGCGGGCTGACGGGAAGTGGGGTAAAGGTGAGTGAGACCTGTTGTCGTGGCGGACAATAGTGGATATATATTTTTCCCACCCTTACCTTAGGAAATATAGACTTTTTTCCTTGGATTAGTTTCAACGGGTAACCGGGCTCTGCAGGTCTGCATCAAACCTTAAGTACCCGTATCATTTTTTGTCCATTGTGTGGTTTTTGGACTGTGTACTTTATATTTAGTTAAAATCGCGCGGCTAATTTTGTGATTGTGTTACATGTTTTAATGTGGGCGCATGCGGCTTATATACAGGTGCGGCTTGTGTACGTACAAAACCGGTTTTCCTCTTAAAATGTGGTGGGTGCGGCTTATAATCAGGTGCGCTCTATAGTCGGGAATTTACGGTAGTTTGAATTTTAAAGCGGTATTTAAAGGTGAAATCATGGACACTAATACGTTTCAAAAATACCAACAGAACCTAACATCAGTTTGGATTACGCCTGAATTGTTCTCATGAGAGCACGAATACTTTGAAGTTTCCAAATATAAGCCGTACACGATGCTTTGCATAAAGTAGTAGTATAATAAAAAAAATATTCTCGATTTAATCGCAGCTCACATATTGATACTGAGTCCCAATTACAGCAAGTCATTGCTGAACTTCAGAGACTGAATACCAAGTGTGGATGATCATAATGAATCAAAATTGTGCGAAACCTTTAAAGTTCTTGTTTGAAAGAAAGTATGAAGAATTGTTTCGTTGTGAAGCATCTAGGCGGGGAGAAGAAAGAAACACAGGAAAAAAACAAAATAAATCTGCCAAGAAAAGCCTATGAAGTTACGCTGGGGGTGAGGGGGTGTTCCTCCCAAAAACCTATTCTGCTCCCTCGGGTCCCCTTCCTCTAACGTAATGAGGCGCGAACAAACGCCGCCTAAGAAGTGTATCCACAGTGGATGAAGATGACAAGTAACACCAGTTTTTACGGAACGACTCTGGACCCGGAAAGCAAAAAAAAGAAAAAGAAAAAAACCAACCCTGTTGAATGTGGAAGGTAGCTGTGGAAAATGAACGAATATGCTGCATGCTTTTTGCACTTGTTTCTAATAAAAAAAAAGAAAGAAGAATTTATGTAATTAAAAATATAGTGGAACCTCGCTAGTTGAAGATAAGACCAATTTGTTGAATCGTCTCATACGTGTTCAAAGAAATGCAGGAATCAAAATGACATAAGAGGGAGTTCTTTTTATTGATACACAATTTCAACAAGAGACTCAGCGAATCAAAGGTATGCGTGTGTCTTTATAGTTTTCAACATAGCACGTGTACCCGGTTTGGCCCCGTTCCTTTTCACACCTGAAGGCGTACATGCCCAGGGTTCCGTCCTTATTTGGAAGTGTTTTTGAGTTTATGCCAGTTTATGTCACCTTGCCCTTTGCCGTTATCTGTTGTCCTCCTTTGAGGAGGATTGTTTATACTAATTCGTCCTTCGAGACCTTCGCGAGATGTAAACAACCTTTCTCCCAACTGTAAGCAAGTCTTTCTACATTTCTTTCTAAATCTATTCTACAAATGCAAGTTTATTTTCTACAACAGTTCGCGGTTCCACTTTTGCGGGTTGAGAGCTTCGCGGGTCTAAAAATATACCTTACCTTCTCAATAAAAGCATTTATTGACTTGAGCAAGCGCGAGCTTATATCAACTGAGGACACGGTGTGGACACTCTTATTGTGAAGGGGAGGGGGAGGCCCTGACACAATGCTTAGTCATAGTGAGTTACCGCTTCGCCTACCACCCCCCCTGCTTCAACTCCTCCCTCCTCACCCCTGTCTTATGTGGCGCTGTTTATCATGGAGGAACTCGGCGACGCGACGTAAGTATATTCTCTTCTGTCACATTTCATCTCAAGTTTGACTTTATTATACCAAAAACGAGCGGTTGTTTGTACTACCTAAACACGGCTAATTTTTCGCAGGTGGTCTCGGTCCCCATTAACCGCGATAACCGAGGGATTACTGTATACCTGTTCATACAAGGAAAGAGCTCACTGCTAGAATTGCTCGAATCTTGAGCAATAGAATGTCAAGAACCCACCCGGGGTGGTGCAGGAAAAAAAAGGCCAGGAACACAGAATAGTACAGTGGTCTGTTATTTGTGCAGGGTTTGTTACAAGGGAAGTCAGGTAACGAGAGGCAGGCGAGGGTCGTGTTCTCTAAACCCAAGCAATGGAGGTGAAAGTCCAAGAATTCTTGGACTTTAGGTGGTACTAATGACCTTGACAGGCAGGCAAGGGTTCAATTCACAAGAATAACAAAAGGGTAAGTCAAGAATACTTGAATTGTGACATGTGAAACAACTAACTAGCACAGAACCAAGGAGAAAACGTTTTTAAACAGTAACAAATTAGAAAAGTTACCGCAATAGTGAGGAGGATAATTGGACCCAGAAGAGAGTGACCAAATAAGGTAAGGTCGAGAGGGATGGGAAGGAAAAGAGCGAGACAACAAAATGTAACGTGATGTCAAGTTTTGGACATGTTTGATAATGACTCAGTTGCCACACTTGGGATTGCTGTTGCTCACTGTTGTTTCAAGCATTGCTCACCGACTTTGTGTCAACGCTCAGACCCGTAAGGAAAATTAGAGGGAATGTTGCCACCTTGTAAATAAAATTATTTGTTCTGGCAAGTTTTAAAGGCAGTATTTTTACAACTTGCTGTTAAAATAAAATATAAACACTAAACTTTTTTCAACATTGATTTGAAGAAATTCTTGTGGACAATATTTGAAGCGGACACACTAATTTAAGGTGTATTGAATATTAAGTTATTAATTGTATGGAATATTAATATATAAAAGGTTGATGAGGGTAGCTTTTTTGGTAGAGCACTAGGTTAGTTATCAACACCACAAAAACCAAAGAACTGATATTGGACTTCAGAAGGAATGGGAGGAATCCAGCACCACTCATCATAAAAGGAGACTGTGTAGGGAGAGTCCACTCTTTCAAATTTCTGGGTGTGCACAACTCCGACGACCTCTCCTGGTCTGTAAAGACCAGAGCGGTGGTAAGGAAGGCCCAGCAGCGACTCAATTTCCTGAGAGTGCTCAGGAAAAATCATCTAAAACAGCAGCTGCAGGCATCTTTTTACAAAGCTACAGTGGAGAGCATTCTAACATACAGCATTACGGTCTGTTATGCTGGGTGGTCAGCAGCACACTGGAAAACGCTCCAGAGGGTCATCAAAACAGCCCAGAAAATCGTCGGTTGCTCTCTGCCCAGTCTGGAGGACATTGCCTGTTCTCGCTACCTCAGCAGAGCGGAAAACATCATCAAGGACATTTCTCACCCTGGCCACCACCTCTTTGACCTGCTGCCTTCTGGCAAGTGCTAAAGGGCACAGAAAACAAAAACAAACAGACTCAGGGACAGTTTCTTCCCCAGAGCCATTACCACCCTAAACACACACCGCACAAAAAACTGAATACTCTTGCAAACACACTACCTCATACGAACGTAAAATGGTACTCTTGTCTATGTTTCTTGCACAATGTTGACTGCACTATGTTTACTGCTCACCTTGCACAATGTTGACTGTTTTTTTTGCACTATGTTGACTTTTTTTGCACCAAATGCATATTGCACAAACCCTTACGATACCAACTGTAGGTAACATCCTACATGCCGTAATTTATTTGTGTAAATATTGCGTAAATTATAACTATAACCTTATCTTCCTTGTTTTATAACCTTATCTTCTCTGTTCCTTATCTTCTTGGTTTCTTTACCTCACTGCGAATGTGTAAAACTGGAGTGTCATGCCCAATTTCATTATGTTAACTGAGGGAAGCGCGGCGGAGCAGTGGTCAGCGCATGTGCAGCACAGTTCTGAGGTCATGGGTTCAAATCCAGCTACCGGACTTCCTGTGCGGAGTTTGTATGTTCTCCCCGTGCTTGCGAGGGTTTCCTCCGGGCACTCCGGTTTCCTCCCACATTCCAAAAACATGCATTTCAGGTGAATTGGCCGGTCCAGATTGTCCCTAGGTGTGAATGAGCGAGTGAGTTGTCTGTCCCTGTGTGCCCTGCGATTGGCTGGCAACCAGTTCAGGATGTCCCCTGCCCACTGCCCGGAGATGGCTGGGATGGGCTCCAGCGCCCCCGCGGCCCTACTGAGGATAAGCGGTACAGATAATGGATGGATGGATGGATGAATATGTTAACCCATTTTGTAACAATGACAATAAAGGTATATTCTATTCAATTCTATTCTATTCAACACAGATAATGCAATTCACAGACATTTTCAAATCAATGACAGAGAAAACGAGTTAAGGAGAAAAGATTGTCCACTTGCAAATTCCTAAAATTTAAAGGAATAGGCACTGATTTTGGCCAACCAATACATCTACCGACCGGTAAATCATATTTGCAACATCTTTTGGCAGAAGCGGTCTGGATTTGCTCCAACTCATCCGCAAGCTAAATGAAGACAGTCTATAAAGAAAATACACACATTATATTGTATGCAAGCTCATTTGGAAAGAAAAACAATTGTTTGTGCCAACTGGGCAATCTATTATACAGCAGCTCTTTCAGAAATAGCATCAAGCCCGCATAGCAAATTTCTATCCATCTACTTCCACATGATCGACAATGGAAAATCAATGGAAACAATCACCGCCTTACACAAAATTTCCTCTCGCGCCAACTCATCGTTCATTACCGTGGCGGCAAACAATCGAGTAAGTGTCCGTTGGCTAACGAGTCAAGCAGAGGGATGCTCTCTCGTACGCACACTTGTGCAAGTTCAAACTCGCTCTGAACTGATCTCGGTCAAACAGACTCAATCACGTGGACACACAAGTAGGCAAACACATGATCACACCTGGGGCTCAAACTGGAGCTCATCAATGTCACATTTGTGTTTGAAGCGTTCGAGTTCCGGTTCCAAGAAACCTCTGGCTTAGGGCCCGGTCACACAGCCTTTAGCGTCTGTATCACGGGTAAAATTTTGTGATTTATTATTTTGCCCGTGGTTGCCCGCGGTAGAAAATGCACAAAATTGGCCAACCCGCTGTTCATCCGTGGTATGCCCGCAAAACAGATGCCGGCGACTGTTCCGCTTCCTCATCGCGTCAGTTCCACGTCATTTCTGCGTGTGGACCACGGGTATAAAAGCTGCCCGAGCCGGGCTGTAGAAATCATAACCGCTCAAGACACAGTCCCGTGAAGATCAAGATTTCAAGCTATGGCATAGAAGAAGAAGCCAATATGTTATTGTTGTAATAGTTTTTCATTTTGATTTTATTATCTTGTTATGAAATGAAAAGAAATGTCAAGAAATAAAAATGGATTAAGACGAGGTCACTACGGTGACGGGGATCCATGTTCACCCCTTGACGTCTCGAGCACAACTGACATGTGCTCGGCAAATCGCGCTGAATATACGCGGAGAAAGGCGTTTGACCGTCACACGCGTTACACACGCTAATTCACGTGATAACACTGCGATACAGGCGCAGAACTTCCTATGACCGTGCTCCACCCGCGATTACCCGCTAAAATTTCCCGTCCTACCCATGTGTAACCACGCCCTGGCCGCGGCCGTAGCACGTCGTTCCGCGTCTGTACCGCATCATTACCTCGTGTGTACCACGTGTGCCGCCCGCGGTTACCCGTGGTCTAAAGTTTTGAGCAGCGCAAAACTTTTTCGCGCGGCCAACCGCGTGTGAATTTCTTGCCGCGTGTAAAGCACTGCTGTATCTCGTCTGTATCGCGATCTCAAAGCGTCCAACAGCGTCTGCCAGAAATTTCTGCCCGTGATTCAGCCTCAATACAGACGCAAACGGCTGTGTGACCGGGCCCTTATCAGTGTTGGCAACAGGCAGAAAAAGAAACAAAAAAGGACCAAAAGTCAGCCCATCAGTCTCATTGGTATTAACATTGTCACTATGTGACCAGTGTTCTCGTTTGCCCGCGTCCCTGCGTCCTAGATGCATCATTTTTGCTGGGGACACATTGTGTCAAATCAACGTGCGTCCCCGGGATGCAACTTTTTTGACACCAAATTCTCATTAATACCCGATAACTTTTTTTTTAACAAAGATTTACCGCACTCCAAACCTTTCGTCAGGCAGATCCGCCATTGTTGTTTTGGTCTCGCGCCGATCTCGGCAAACGAGATCTCGTTGTTTCGAGATGACGTCATTGTTTTGGTGGTTGTCGAGTGATAGAGAAGTATGCCTCCGTAAAAACAGTTGGTATTATGTGCAAATCAACAAAAAGTTGGTTATTTCTTCAGTGTCGGTAATAAGTCGAAACACAATACAGAAAGTGGTAACAGCGGCAATAATTCCGGCACGAAAAAACGGCGGAGGAATTCTTCAGAAGACCGCGAAGGCAAGGAAAACACGTGTTTTGAAGCGAACGATTCGACGAAAGATGAACAAAAGAATACTCCTAGCAAGAAAAGGACTTTTCTGCCAAAATGGACTCAATTATATTCCTGGTTACGCTATGAGATGGATGATAATAGAGGCTACATGGTTTGTGATGCGTGCACCCAGCGTGACAAAAAAACTGGATTGCATAAACCATTTCGCAATACGAACTTTCAGAAAAGCACATTGGATCGGCACAACGACAATGAAAACCACAAATGAGCTATGGAAATTCCGTTGCTGCAATTGGACCTTGAGAAGGCATTACAACTGTGGCGGGACAGCAGACCACGAAGAATATATGAACTGAAAAATCTGAAGTGATTAAAACTGCATGAATATATAGACTCATATTTCAGCAATATTATTTTGTATAATGTACAATATTTTTGTGAACTGAAAAAAAATCTGAAGTGATAACTGTTTTGTATTACCAATTAAGTGTGATGATTAGAACTGAATGAATATATCGATTTATATATTTATTTATATATTTATCGCCGATTTACGATTTCAACCTTGATAAGGGGGCGGCAGTAGCGGCAATAGCTCAGGAGGTAGAGTGCTCGTCTTGGGATCAAGAGATCCCAGTTCGAATCCCGGCTCGTCCGTGTTACATGTCGAAGTGTCCTTGGGTAAGACACTGAACCCCTGACACCCCCAATAAGCAGGTTAGCGCCTTACATGGCTGCACGGCCGCTATGGGGAAATGTAAGGCACACTGTAAAGCGCTTTGGGAAGTCTTGACTTGAAAAGCGCTATAGAAATGCAGATTATTTCATTTCATTTCATACATTTTGGGGACCCATAGATCTTTGTTGGGACCCATCAATTTTTGAGCGTGCGAGTCCCCGGGACCCATCACTTTTCAGAGGTAAAATGAACACAGAATGTGAGGTTCTTTCCGCCTCAAGAAATGTCATTCCTGGGTTAGGCTGATGGAGCGCTTTGGGTTATTTAAAATGGCACATGACGTAACGGGCCCTAAATCAAACGTTCTAGGAAAGCAATTCTCTTCAAGGTGACTCGCTTGGCTTTGCACCCAGTCCTATTAACGAGAAAGTGAACTGGGTGGCATAAAAACAGATCAGTCCAACCAAATGTTCAAGAAGCCAAATGAACCACAAAATATTAAAAAGGAACAAAAAATGCTCGCCATTCTGGAATCAGCCTGAGGTTGTTTGCAAGGCGGACCTTCTGTCGTGAAGAATTACATTCATTAGCCAGCCAAGGAATGACCTAATCACACTGAGCAGCCATCAAGAGGCTTTTGATGAATGCAACTGACGCTAAAACGCTGCCAATGCAATCATCTCAAGACACTTTCCAAGATGGCAGGCTAACAATACCTGTGATTTGGGCGAGCATTCATCTAACTCCTCCCCTTTCTTTCTTATTTCTCACTGCTGTATTCTTCTTGAATAAATGCAAAGGCAACCTCATTGCGCATAACAAATTTTATCCCTGATTGTATGGCTTCCACAGTTGGGGTAGGCTAAGGAAGGGGAAGAATTTTTCGTTTTTGTAAACAATGGGTACACCCTTGTTCATCCTGGTGCAATCGACATATAAATACACTCTTCACATGATGCAGGGCACTGATGTAGCCTACTGTCAACCAGTGTTCCCTCTAAGCTGCAATTGCGCACTGCTCGCGCATTATCAGCGCACAAAAAAATCTAGCCAGCGCACAAAAATCAGGGCTCCAAATTACTAATCAAGAAGCGACTTAAGTCAAAGTTACAGTGCATAAAGGTAAAAATACACGGGTTCCCCTGACGTTGTGTCCTAAATGCGGTATTTTGAAGTCAATGCCGAACGAGGTTGAAAAGTAAAGTTAGTAGAGTTTTTCGAGAACCGGCTTCTTCGGTTCGGCTCACTAAAAGGAACCGGCTCTTTTGGGTCCTAAACGGCTCTTCAGGTTGTTTTTGCTTCTTTCATCCCAACATGACCAAATATTATGTAAATCTATGCACAAAATGACTTAAAAGAAGGGGGGAATAGAACAAAAAAGAAAAAAAATACCAAAATGAAAAAGTAGTGAAAAGCTGGGAAAAAAAGAAACAAAAGGAAGAGAAAAAGGGAAAGAAAAATTTAGAAAAAAGCCAGAAAAAAAATAAAAGAAAGAAATGTAGGAAAAAAGTAAACAGAGAACAAAAACAAAAAAGTAACAGCTCGGAAAAAATAAACACAATGAGACTTTTTTTAAAGGAATTTAAAAAAAAAGAAGAAGAAGTTTGTGTTGCATTCAAATAATTTCCAATTGTATCAAGTGATTCTTGTTGCCAACATTGTACTTCCACTGAAAAATGTAATTAAATACAGTTCTGTATCTTGCAACCGACTAAATAAGCCCCCAAAAATGTTAATATTATGCGACAAAATATGTCAGGAAATAAAAAGAAATTGATTACTTTTGATAGAATTGTAAGAACAAACGACGTTTGTAGGCCGTACAACCTTTGCAAAAGTACATGAGTCAATTCATTCAAAAGAGAAAAATAATTTTGCATTGCCGAAAATTCAGCAAAACGTAACTTGATGTCAAGTTTTGAACATGATGGATAATGACTTGGTTGCCACACTTGGGATTGCTGTTGCTCACTGTTGTTTCAAGCGTTGCTCACCGACTTTGTGTGAACGCTCAGACCCGTAAGGAAAATTACAGGGAACATTGCTGTCAACATATTTGCTATACTAATCTTTGCTGTCCCAAAAAAGAATGTCTGTTCTTAATGACCAAGTCTTTGCACCAAACAGAGTATACGCATTCAGCAAGAGTACACCTCGTGACAAGGAGCTGTAATTAATCAGATCAGCCAGCTCACACCATCAATCAACCTGTCGGTGAAATGGTTTGACAGACACACTCACACACTCAACGTTTTGGGTCAAAACCTAAACACAATCTCGCCTTGAAATACTTTTTAAGATGAAGAGTAAAGCAGAGTACCTCATGGCCAAACGTCTGCGGAGATGATTGATGGCCTGTCTGTGCCGTGTAAAAGGTAAGGCTGGCGTAATGCACAGAAGGAATAGAAACTAAAGAGCTTTCCACTGGAGATGTAGCTTGACAGCTTGCAACATGCTAGGTGGAAAAGTGCTGCAAGAAACAATCCGTTACAATGCAAATAGGATATTTCATGTACCCTTATTTTGTGTGTAGAGCAAATAAACCCAGCACAAAATTGACTTCCAAGTAACACAGTACTTTGGAATATATGGAACGACTGCTTACCCTTTTGGACAGTTCCCGAACATATAATATAAATCTATATATTCATTCAGTTTTAATCATCACAGTTTATTGGTAATACCAATCAGTTATCACTTCAAGATTTTTCAGTTCACAACTATATTGTACATTATACAAAATAATATTGCTGAAATATTAGTGTATATATTCATGCAGTTTTAATCACTTCAGATTTTTCAGTTCATATATTCTTCGTGGTTTGCTGTCCCGCCACATTATACAAAATAATATTGCTGAAATATTTATACATTCATGCAGTTTTAATCATCACAGGTAATTGGTAATACAAAGCAGTTATCACTCCAAATTTTTCAGTTCATATATTCTTCGTGGTTTGTTGTCCCGCCACAGTTGTAATGCCTTCTCAAAGTCCAATCCATTATCATCCTCCTCATAGCGTAACCAGGAATATAATTGAGTCCATTTTGGCAGAAAAGTCCTTTTCTTGCTAAGAGTATTCTTTTGTTTATCTTTCGTCGAATCGTTCGCTTCAAAACACGTGTTTTCCTTGCCTTCGCAGTCTTCTGAAAAATGTCTCCGCCGTTTTTTCGTGCCGGAATTATTGCCGTTGTTACCACTTTCTGTGTTATGTTTCAACTTATTACCGACACTGAAGAAATGACCATTTTTTTGTTGATTTGCACCTAATACCAACTGTTTTTTCGGAGGCATACTTCTCTTTCACTCGACAACCGCCAAAACAATGACGTCATCTCGAAGCAACGAGATCCCGTTTGCCGAGATCGGCGCGAGACCAAAACAACAATGGCGGATCTGCCTGACGAAACGTTTGGAGTGCGGTAAATCTTTGTTAAAAAAAAAAAAAATAGTAATCGGGTAATAATGACAATTTGGTGTCAAAAACGATGCGTCCCCAGCAAAAATGATGCGTCTAGGACGCAGGGACGTGGGCAAACCAGAACACTGATATATATATATATATATATATATATATATATATATATATATATATATATATATATATATATATATATATACTATAAAATCTCCATATGGGAAGGGTTCAATTATTCAACAATTATGTCATTTCCAAGCAAAAACATTGATTGATACTACCTTGTATTTACTTGGATAAATACCAAAATTCCCAATATCGACACCCCAATCCTGTTGTGAATGTCATGGTGTTTGTATAATACTCTGCATGCCTGCTCCATAGTAATAAAAATAAATTCAAATACAGCACCATTGAGTGAGGAGAAACCATTTATCATCAATCATAAAATGGTCGCTTTTTGCAGTCCCTTTTCCTCTTCTCCTCTTGTTTCTGCTTGTCCTTGTATTTTGAGGACCAGCTGACCTCTAAAGGCAGACATCATTTTAGTAAATAGCGATTAATTAATCCCTCAGAGAAGCAATATTTTCAGACATCACCGTCATGTTTTATTTTCCGAGTGCAGCGCGCTGTTGGAAGAACTTCACAACCGAGTGTCAAAATGATCAAACATGCTCGATACTCAACACCTTCCTGCCTTTTTCCTCTAGAAATTGTCCCCCCCAACGACTAGCCCAAAGGCAAAATGCTAATGATCCCAGATGGCAACAGTTTTTTTTTTTGCTCCATTCAAAAGAATGAGTAAAACAAAATGAAATGATATATATATATATATATATATATATATATATATATATATATATATATATATATATATATATATATATATATATATATATATATATATATATATATATATATATATATATATATATATATATATATATATATGTATCTCATTTCATCTCATTAGCTGCACCGCTTATCTTCAGTTGGGTCGCGGGGGTGCTGGAGCCCATCCCAGCAATCATTGGGCAGTGGGCAGGGGACACCCTGAACTGGTTGCCAGCCAATCGTAGGGCACACGGGGACAGACAACTCACTCGCTCCGTCACATTTGGACCGGCCAATTCACCTGAAATGCATGTCTTTGGAATGTGGGAGGAAACTGGAGTGCCCGGAGGAAACCCACGTAAGCACGGGGAGAACATACAAACTCCGCACAGTAAGGCTTAGCGCGTTTGCGGCACAGTTCTGAGGTCGTGAGTTCAAACCTGTGTGGAGTGTGCATGTTCTCCCTGTGCTTGCATGGGTTTCCTCCGGTCACTCCGGTTTCCTCCCACATTCCAAAAACATGCATTCCAGGTGAATTGGTCGGTCCAAATTGTCCCTAGGTGTGGAGGAGCGAGCAAATTGTCTGTCCCCGTGTGCCCTGTGATTGGCTGGCAACCAGTTCAGGGTGTGCCCTGCCCACTGCCCGAAGATAGCTGGGATGGGCTCCGGCACCCCCGCGACCCTACTGAGGATAAGCGGTGCAGCTGATGGATGGATGGAAGCAATCTTATAGAAAAAAAACACATTATACCGTAAATTCCGGACTATAAGCCGCTACTTTTTTCCCAAATTTTCAACCCTGCGGCTTATTCAGGGATGCGGCCAATTTATGTAATTTTTTTAACGGCCGCCAGAGGCGGCGCTCGAGTATGAGAGGTAAGATTTAGACCGGTGAAATATATGCGCCGAGGAAGATCACAATTTATGAGCGTAAACATACCCTCATTGTGCAAATTGCACTAAATAAGGTCCATGACGCAGCTTCCATGTTAAAAACTAACGGGCATATTGCTGGGGAATATTGACGTAAGGGAGCGTGGAACGACGTCACCATGCTAAAGTTTCTTTCCGATATTGAGAAAGACAACTTAGACGTCATTACCAAGGAGGAAGAAGCGGATGGTCTGCCGCGATTCTAACGATTACGGCATTTATTTCCTTAACAAAGTAGTTTACAGGTATGCGAGCATCTTGTGAGTAGCGTGAGGCTACCTCCCAAAGGCACGCTTTAGGATGAAAGTTATATTATTATTATTAAAGCTTTGAAAACTGTATATTTTTGTAATGTATTTATTTGTATTTATTTGAGACTCTTTTTCTGCACGAGAAAATTAAAATAGAGGGGCGGAGCGAACGCGGGCTGATGGGAAATTGGAGACCGGTAAAGGTGAGTTTTTGTGGACACGGCGGACAATAATGGATATATATTTTTCCCACCCTTACCTTTGGAAATATACACTTTTTTTCCTCGGATTACTAGCAACAGGCACCCAGAACCTGCAGGTCTGCAACGAATTTTAAGTACCTATATCATTTTACGTTCATCTGTGCGGCAGTGATCTTAGAACTGAGTGCTTCAATGAAGGACATTTAGTTCCAATCACGGGACTTGAAGTTTGGCCTGGATTAATTTCGTGTTTATTTGATGTGGGTACATGCGGCTTATATACAGGTGCGGCTTGTGTGTGGACAAAATCGGTTTTCCCCCTAAAATGTCATGGGTGCGGCTTATAATCAATATAGTGCGGAATTTACGGCATTTATATATATATATATATATATATATATATATATATATATATATATATATATATATATATATATATATATATATATATATATATATATATATATATATATTTCATTATTATATGTGTGTGTTTTTCAGGAAGGGTTTCCTAATTTTTTGACATTTTTTCTTAACAACAGGGAAAATATTGACTCTCAGTGCATCTAATACGCCTTAATCCCAATGTATTTACTCAACAGGTTTCTTAAGCATGTATGTTATATATAAGTTATATGTTTTCAGACATGGCTAATCTAAATGGTTTATGCACAACACACAAACGTGCACTTGAAGGGTGAATTTGCCAGTGTTCAGGGCAAGTCAATGAAGTTCCTCCTTGGAGATTTTTGCAAGCAGAACTACTGGCATCTTGACGTATGACTGTGTCCGTGCGGGCCAAGATTGGTGTTTCGCAATAACCTGGGCACTGAAGCTTTGTCCTAAATGCAGCCAGCGAGACGGCGCTCAAGGCTCACAAATTTCACATTTACAGCATAAAACAGGAAAGCAAAAAGTTGCAGTTTTGGTCACAGGGCTCCTGCCATGAGCAACAGTTTTTATTTTGAAACTCAATAAACACTGTTCAAGTCTTCAAATGTATCCTGAAGTGCCATGTCAAATCTCATTGCAAACAATACTCACCATGTTGTATTCAACAGGGTTGGGTAGGGTTACTTTAACTGGATTACTTTCAATTACTTTTGGATGACTCCAATACCAAATATACTAATAAAAGTCAAAATGAACTAAATATGAATATAATTACTAAATTTGGTGGTGTAGTTCAGGACCACCAAAATGTATGTTATCATACAAAATCTTGTCATAGGAATACCTCTAAACCAGGGGTGTCAAAGTCATTTAGGCTCGGGGGCCACACGATAGAACAAACATTCTCTCGGGTTCCGGTTTAGTAGATTAGAGAGAAAGAAAAAGAAGAAAGAAACAAATAAGATAAATATAGGGAGAGAAAGGTAGAGAGCGTGGGACAAAAAAGAGAGAGAGACAGAGAAAGAGAGACAGAGAAAGAGAGACAGAGAAAGAGAGACAGAGAGAGAGAGACAGAGAGAGAGAGACAGACAGAGAGAGACGGAGAGAGAGAGAGACAGAGAGAGAGAGAGAGAGAGAGAGAGAGAGAGAGAGAGAGAGAGAGAGAGAGAGAGAGAGAGAGAGAGAGAGAGAGAGAGAGAGAGAGAGAGAGAAACAAGAGATAAAAACAGAAATAGTGAGAACGTGGGAAAGAAAGAGAAAGAATAAAATCCCAAGGGAAATAGAAAAAGAGAAAAAGAGGAGAGAAGAGAGAAGGAGAGAAAGAGGGAAATGGGAAGACAGAAGGGGAAAGCAAGAGAAAGAGAGAAAGAGAGTAAAGGAAAAAATGGAGAGAGCAAAATAAGGTAACAAGATAAGAGAGAAAGAGACAAAAAGGAACAAAGAAAGAAAAAAAGAGACAGAGAGAGAGTGAAAGAGAGAGATGAGAGAGTGAGAGAAAATGGAGGAGGAGAGAGAGAGAAAGAGAGATTAGAGAGAGAGAAATACAAGTGCAGCATTTGTGAGGAGGGTTGGGTAGGGTTACTTTAACTGGATTACTTTCAATTACTTTTGGATTACTCCATTACCAAATATGCTAATAAAAAACAAAAGAAACTAAATATGAATAAAATGATGACTCACAACACATGGTAAGCTTTCTCTCCTGGCTTTGATCTCTTTGATCTCCGGCAAAACTAACAAAAAATGCGACAGAAACAAAATGAAAATCAATCCAAACAGCTTGCCAACATCATTTTTGCTGTTCCATGTATTCCGTTACTCCCCAAGCCTGCACAAAATTTTATAATTGTATTCATTTTTAGTTTCTTTTGTCTTTTATTAGCATATTTGGTATTGGAGTAATCCAAAAGTCATTGAAAGTAATCAAGTTAAAGTAACCCTGTTTGTGAGAGGCACCTGGCTTTGGCAACATCAAGTGGACCTATTTCAAACTACAGCTCTCTTTCTCTTGTGCTTCTATGAGTGTTGTCTCGCGGGCTGGATCCAATCCCCTAGCGGGCCAGCTCTAAAGAATGATTAAAAGTATCTTTGCACTGTTTTTGCTCAAGTCATCATTTTGAAGGATGTGAAATGCATATTCCCCTTCTTTTGGCAGGAGATGTCTGTTGGGTGGAATATTAACCTCCAGCTGAACCCGTAGTTCCTCCTTTTTAACTCAATGTTTATAAAGTTCAGCGTTTCACTGATCTTCACTCATCTTGCAATCCATCGCATCTCATCACCCGTTCCTCCCTCGTCTCATCTCCTGGATCAAATTCTAATGGAATGACAGCAATAGAGAGGCATGAAAGGAAAGTATCACGGTTCCAACAATACTAAAACATGTACTGGACCAATGTTCTCAGCGCACAAGAAAATCTAGCCAGCGCACAAAAATGAGGGCTCGAAATTGCTAATTAAGAAGCGAATTGAGTCAAAGTTACAGTGCACGAAGGTAAACATGCACAGGTTCCCCTGACGTTGTGTCCAAAATGCGGTATTTTGGAGTCGAGTTCAAGTAGAACGAAGTTGAGTAAAGTTAGTAGAGTTTTTCGAGAAACGGCTTACTTGGCTCGGCTCACTAAAAGGGACCGGCTCTTTCGGTCCTAAACGGCTCTTCAGGTTGTTTTTGCTTCTTTCATCCCGACATGACCAAATATTATGTAAAATTATGCACAAAAACTTGTGCATAGAACAAAAAAGAAAAAAACACCAACATGAAAAAGTAGTAAAAAGCTGAAAAAAAAGAAACAAAAGGAAGAGAAAAAAAAGAAGGAAAAATTGAGAAAAAAGCCAGAAAAAAAAGGAACAAAGGAAAAAAGTAAATAGAGAACAAAAAGAAAAAAGTAACAGCAAGGAAGAAATAAACAGAATGAGATTTTTTTTAAAGGAATTTTAAAAAAGTAGAAAACAAAAGTGAAAATTATTATTTTGTAAAATTGTGCACAAAATGACTTAAAGGAAGGGGGTGAAATAAAACAAAAAAGAAAAAAAAATACCAAAATGAAAAAGTAGTGAAAAGCTGAAAAAAAAGAAACGAAAGGAAGAGAAAAAAGAAGGAAACATTCAGAAAAAAGCCAGGAAAAAAATAAAATATGGAAACAAAGGAAAAAAGTAAATAGAGAACGAAAAGAAAAAAGTAACAGCTAGGAAAAAATAAACAATGAGATTTTTTAAAGGAATTGAAAAAAATTGAAAAAATAAGAAAATGTTTGTAGTATTTAACATTGGCATACTACAGTATTTTACTCTTTACATGGCAGCACGGCGGCGCAGTGTTTAGCGCGTGTGCGGCACAGTTCTGAGGTCATGGGTTCAAATCCAGCTACCAACCTTCCTGTGCGGAGTTTGCATGTTCTCCCCGTGCTTGCGTGGGTTTCCTCCGGGCTCTCCGGTTTCCTCCCACATCCCAAAAACATGCTTGTCAGTTTAATTGGCCGGTCCAAATTGTCCCTAGGTGTAAATGAGCGAACAAATTGTCTGTCCCTGTGTGCCCTGGGACTGGCTGGCAACCAGTTCAGGGTGTCCCCTCCAGCGCCCCCGCGACCCTACTGAGGTACAATATATATATATATATATATATATATATAGAACAAAAATTGTATGCTGACAGGGAATACTAATGTGGCAGGGTAGTTTAGGTCCCGCTGCTTCTCTGTTCCAGCTTGTAGTGACAGTGATCCATCGGAATGCTGTTACTTCGCAACCATTACCTTTTTATCATCCATCCCCTAGCTGCTCACACTTGATCAAAATACTCCTTGTTCTATATTTATCTTGAACATTTGTCCTTTACCGACTCAGAGGTTTCCCCCGAGAAGTGTGACAAGCTGTAATAGAATTCTTCCCATCGTCAATCAAGAAGGTGGGGAGGTAGGAGAGGCTTTCAGCCAGATTTCCGGGAAGGGAAACAGAAGATTTGAAGCTGAATCCTTGCAGGAGCAGGTAGGGGTCTTCCAAAGGTTAGGCTTGGCGTGTAAGAATTTCCAAAGGGAGATACAATGGAACCTCGGTTCTCGACCATAATCCGTTCCAGAACCCTGTTCGAAAACCGATTTGTTCGATCACCGAAATCATTTTTCCCATTAAAAATAATGTAAATCGTTTTAATCCGTTCCAACACCCTGAATGTTTACCTTGAATGTTTAACGGAAACATAAAGCTAACCCAGGCTAATCGTACGTCCGCGTTATCGTAATCTTCCATACGAAAGGTTACGCTAACATAAACGTGTAAAAATAAAAAAATCAGGTCGTTTACAAGTCATTTAGCACCTGGGTCTCCACAACAAGTGGTGAGCGGTTCATTGGAAAGGGGGCTCCGTTCCAATACCCTGAAAGTTGGGCTTCGTTACAACACCCTGAATGTTTACCTTGAATGTTCAACGTGAACAAAGTTAACCCAGGCTAATCGTACGTCCGCGTTATCTTAATCTTCCATACGAAAGATTACCCTAACATGAATGTGTAAAAATAAAAAAAGGATAAAGAAAATAATTATGAATATGATTTCTTACCTTTGTGGTGGTCAGCAGAAGGCGCAGGTTGACAGTGGGGTATTCCCTAGCAAGATCAGACACTCGCACACCTCCTTCATATTTTGCTATTATTTCTTTCTTAAATGCAATAGTTGTACGCACTACTTTTCTTTTTTCACCTGTAGCAACTTTGCTGCTTGCACTGACTTTCTTCGGAGGCATAATAAGGGGCTAAAACATCCGTACGCCGCTCAGCATGGCACCCTAGCGTACGCAATCACGCATTACCGGCGTTCGAACTCCAATTTTTTGACCGAACAGCGAAGCAAGAATTTCTCGAAATTTTGGGTCGGACTCCGATTTTCTCAATACTGATTTGAGAGGCGTTCGAAAACCGAGGTTCCACTGTACAAGATTTTGTGTTTCCAGTTCGACAAATAACATGTGCAATGTGGGTTATAAGTCAATAGGGCAGATTTTTAGATTCGGATAATAAATTGCAGATTTAAACCTAAGGGGTTCCCTGACTTTTTTAGCAACCTGCAAGCCAATCAGCTGTTTTTTTTTTCCTCCCACCTAAAGCGTTGCCTCGACGATGAAGGGGATTTCCCATTTTTTATTAATGTTTTTTCTATTTTAGTAAATTTTTTTTTACTATAATATTTCTACATTTTTAATACATGTCAAAGTATAAATATTATCAAGTAATCAAGATAATTCATTAGTATTATTTTAAGTATTTTTTTTCATGCCGTCAAGGAAAAGACTGCAGAGTTTTAGAGCCAGAACAAGCAGACTCAAGGACGGCTTCTTCCATCAGGACTTCAACCTATCGCTGTCCTAACTCCTCGCACACTTCTGCCTTTTGCCAAATCAATGCTCTCTTTAGATACTGGCTTTTCTTTGCATATCTTTATTTGAAAACTTTTCTTCTTTTTTTTTGAACTCGCTGCTACTTGTTATATGGATTATTTTTTTCGCACTCTTATGAATGAATTGACTCATGTATTATTGCAAAGGTTGTATGGTCTACGAACGTCATTTGTTTTTACAACAATTCTTGCACAATATTTCATTTTTTTTTTTTCCTGGTATCTTTTGTCACGGGCAGCACGGTGGGCAGTGGTTAGCGCATGTGCGGCACAGTTCATGTCTTGGGAACCTCCTGAGTGGGTTCGAATCCAGCTCCAGACTTCCTGTGCGGAGTTTGTATGTTCTCCCCGTGCTTGCGTGGGTTTCCTCCGGGCACTCCGGTTTCCTCCCACATTCAAAAAACATGCATTTCAGGTGAATTGGCCGGTCCGAATTGTCCCTAGGTGTGAATGAGCGAGTGAGTTGTCTGTACCTGTGTGCCCTGCGATTGGCTGGCAACCAGTTCAGGGTGTCCCCTGCCCACTGCCCGATGATTGCTGGGATGGGCTCCAGCACCCCCGCGACCCTACTGAGGACAAGCGGTGTAGCTAATGAGATGAGATGAGATCTTTTGTCACATAATACTAACATTTTTGGGTACCTATTTAGTTGGTTGCACGACACAGAACTGTATTTAATCACATTTTTTAGTGGAAGTACAATGTTGGCCACAAGATTGACTTGGTACAATTGGAAATTATTTGAATGCAACAGAAACTTTTTCTTCTTGTTCCCTGTTTTTTTCTATTTTTTTAAATTCCTTTGAAAAAAATCTCTGTTTATTTTTTCCTAGCTGTTACTTTTTTGTTGTTTTTGTTCTCTATTTATTTTTTTCCTTAGTTTCTTTCTTTTCTTTTTTTTCCTGGCTATTTTCAGAATTGGCAGCACGGCGGCGCAGTGGTTAGCGCATGTGCGGCACAGTTCATGTCTTGGGAACCTCCTGCGTGGGTTCAAATCCAGCTCCAGACTTCCTGTGCGGAGTTTGTATGTTCTCCCCGTGCTTGCGTGGGTTTCCTCCGGGCACTCCGGTTTCCTCCCACATTTTCAAAAAAAACATGCATTTCAGGTGAATTGGCCGGTCCAAATTGTCCCTAGGTGTGGATGAGCGAGTGAGTTGTCTGTCCCCGTGTGCCCTGCGATTGGCTGGCAACCAGTTCAGGGTGTCCCCTGCCCACTGCCCGATGATTGCTGGGATGGGCTCCAGCACCCCCGCGACACTACTGAGGATAAGCGGTGTAGCTGATGAGATGAGATGAGATGAGATTTTCAGAATTTTCCTTTTTTTTTCTCTTCCTTTTGTTTCTTTTTTCTCAGCTTTTCACTACTTTTTCATTTCCGTATTTTCTTTCGTTTTCGTTCTATTCCCCCCCTTCTTTTAAGTCATTTTGTGCACAATTTTACATAATATTTGGTCGTGTAGGGATCAAGGAAGCAAAAACAACCTGAAGAGCCCTTTGGGATCCGAAAGAGCGGGTTCTTTTTAGTGAGCCGAGCCGAAGAAGCCAGGTCTTGAAAAACTCTACTGACTTTACTCAACTTCGTTCTACTTCGACCTTGACTTCAAAATACCGCATTTAGAACACAACGTCAGGGGAACCCTTGTATTTTTACCTTCATGCACTGTAACTTTGACTTAATTGGCTTCTTAATTAGCAAATTCGAGCCCTGATTTTTGTGAGCCGGCTAGATTTTCTCGTGCGCGGAAAAGCTCTGGGTAGTGCACAATTGCGCACACACGCAGCTTAGAGGGAACATTGCTCACCACCCCCATATTGACATCAGCCTGATTCGATAACCTACTGACTGTGATTGGCAACAATTTATAGCAGGGACGCTTAACGTTTGTGTAAAGAAACAGGATTGCAGAACCTCAATCAGGTTTGTAATTATTCTCTTCGTAATTCCCTCTGAGGAGATCATAACCTCTATTGCAGACCGGACTACAGAAGATAGATGGAGGATGCAGGAAAAAAATCTATTACTGGTCTCTCTGAAAAAAAAAAAACACCTGCCTCTTATCCAGTCAACACACTAATTCTAAACTTCTCTATCTTGACAATACTCCTGAATAAATAAACCTGACACATGTTGCCCAATTCGTAGATTTGACTGAAATGAGCTTCCCTGTTCATTCATTCATGCATTCATTGGTCTGGCAAATTTAAGTGCTCATCTGCATGCAAATATATATCCACCTACTCTTCTGCTCATCCAGAAGATGCGGAAACAATTACCTGCATTCATGGCGTTTATATAAACAGATTGATTTCAGATTATATATGTCATCATCATTACCAGGCTTGGGTAGGGTTACTTGAACTGGATTACTTTCAATTATTTTTGAATGACTCCAATACCAAATATGCTAATAAAAGACAAAAGAAACTATATATGAATAAAATGATGACTCACAACACGTGGTAAGCTTTCTCTCCTGGCTTTGATCTCTTTGATCTCCGGCAAAACATAAAATGCGACAGAAACAAAATGAAAATCAATCCAAACAGCTTGCCAACATCATTTTTGCCGTTCCATGTATGCCGTTACTCCCCAAGCCTGCACACAATTTAGTGATTTTATTCATATTTAGTTTCTTTTGTCTTTTATTAGCATATTTGGTATTGGAGTAATCAAAAAGTAATTGAAAGTAATCCAGTTAAAGTAACCCTACCCAACCCTGATGATACTAGACTATGAGCTGTCAGTTGTGTTTGGCCATGAGCAAATATCTGATATTCAGCCCATAACACAGTGGAGAGCATTTTAACGTACTGCATTACGGTGTGGTATGCTGGGTGCACAGCAGCAGACAGGAAAACGCTCCATAGGGTCATCAAAACAGCCCAGAAAATCGTTGGTTGCTCTCTGCCCAGTCTGGAGGACATTGCCTACTCTCGCTACCTCAGCAGAGCAGAAAACATCATCGAGGACTATTCCCCAAGCCTGCACAAAATTTTGTAATTGTATTCATATTTAGTTTCTTTTGTCTTTTTTTAACATATTTGGTATTGGAGTCATCCAAAAGTACCGTATTTTCCGCACTATAGGGCGCACCGGGTTATAGGGCGCACCCCCAAAAAATTGTTTTTGGTCCTATATCTTCCATAGATAAGGCGCACCGGATTATAAGGCGCTACAATGGGAACGTCAACAAAACAGTTAGATAGTTCAGTCCAACTTCTTACCCCCTTAACATTCCCAAAGCTTACAAAGAAGCAAATACGTGTCGTAGACACGTGCGGATGCGGTGTCCGTACGATGTCACTCAAATGCATCGTTTCAAATATCATTCGGAAGGTTAAAGTCTTGGGATTCAAGAAATGCCAAACATTTCTTAGTTTCTATTTTCTTTTTCGCTCGCAACTTTACTGTGCATTTGACAATAAACACTTGGAATTGAGTTGAATTCACTCAACTCATCACAGCAACATCAAGATCGTTCTAAAACAAGATACCGGGAAAATATAAAGCCGCATAGCTCACCTAAGTTCTCACGTTCAATAATGATACGCAATCATGGTCTTCTTACAACCGTGAGTGAAGTAAATCCAGGAGAGTAAATTATTTGCAAATACAGACTAATAAAACATGTTTCTTTATGGTGTACTTTAGCAAGCTTGCTAAGCTTGCTACGCCATTGCTAAACTCGGCCAATTGCAGGGTTTGTTTTGGCCATCTAGCCAATCCGAGACTCCGAATAACTTCAGCCAATAGCGATCGATTTAACGGATGATTGATACATCTTTTTCGGCCAATTGCAGGGTTTGTTTTGGCCCTCTAGCCAATCCGAGGCTCTGAATAACTTCAGCCAATAGCGATCGATTCAACGGATGATTGATACATCTTTTTCGGCCAATTGCAGGGTTTGTTTCGGCCCTCTAGCCTATCCGAGGCTCCAAATAACTTTAGCCAATAGTGATCGATTCAAATGATGATTGACACATTGGTTAGCCAGTGAAACGCCGGTATATAAATCCCAGCATTCACCGCGGATTTCTCCACGTTCGGGGGAAAATCGAGTCGGCGGCTGTTGCGTAAGTTGCGAGACCTTGTGATTTAATGTTGATCCATAAATAAGACGCACTGTATTATAAGGCGCATGGTCAGCTTTTGAAAAAAATTAAGACTTTTAGGTGCGCCTTATAGTGCGGAAAATACGGTAATTGAAAGTAATCATGTTAAAGTAACCCTACCCAACCCTGTTCATTATTACTCTTGCACATACGAAAGTATGAGTGAAAAAAAAAGCTGTACAACTGTCAGTTAATCAGGAACTACTCTGCAGGCTTTTGATTAAGACTCTTGCGACAGTTTTATCACAATATCTAATTAGCAACTCTAACATGGAGGTCGGGTTTCATTGGCCTTTTTGTTTGTTTGGGTGCAGAGTATAACAGCAGTCATTTGAGTTCCTTTTGCTTTTCGCTCTAATTCACAAAGGGAAGTGGCATATCAAGTGCCTAATATACTTTTGATTTACCCGCACACGACTCCTTTAAAAATGGATGTGGGCGTTGATGCCTGTCGTTTTCTTTACATGCAATGTTTTCCATCTAATGGAAGTATGGGGATTTTGAAAAAAACTCAAGTAGTTCACGGGTTTTTGCACTTTATGGTGATTTCGAAAATAACTATACTTCATATAAGCAGGTAGGTACCTTGGATGGTTTTCACTGCTATCGGTGTGTCAGTGCATGTGTGAATGACTAAGTGTGAAGCACATTGTAAAGTGCCTGGGGAGGTCTTCAGTGATTATATAAATACAACCGATTTACCATGGAATCCAATGTCATTTGTGTGCCAGAAGTCCCGCTAAATGGTTACATTTATGCAACATGTAGCAAGAGAGCGGCCGGACGAGGAAGCGAGGTTGTCGGCTGGGCTAACCGCTAGGCTAAAGGCTAAACCCTTCAAAACGCCTCTCCCATCCATTTTCCTCTCCAACGTTCGCACTCTAGACAATAAACTGGACCATTTAACAACTGGAAGTGGCATCGAACCGCGAGATGACGAATTGCTGCGCTAAAATTCTGACGAAGACATGGTTAATCTTATCTATCCCGGCTGACGCTCAAGGAAACTGTGCGGGTCAGATGTATCGACATTTCGTTCTGTATACACGTGTACACGAATGACAATAAAGTAAATCTGAATCTGAATCTGAACATTAGTCGGTTAAAAACACCTAAAATGTAGCAATATTCGCCATCTCGCCAAAACACCTGTGTTTCCCTGGGACATGTCTTGGATTTTTTTTTTTTTGGGACTTCTGGAGCCGTCCCTTGAGGGGGGGGTTCTGTCGTGATTGCCTAAGTGAAGTCACCTGGGGCAATCGTTTGGCGCGCTGGAGCGCACTTCCTGATTGGCTGACGTTCTCCACTTAAGCGGTCTGCAAATGCCAAAGTGTGAAGCACTGCCTTGGGAGGTCTCCAACAACTCTTTCAAATAAAAGCATACTTGAAGCAGCCTTTCAAGTATGTGCCCAGAACAAAACTTCTCACCAACGCCCGGCCGGTCTATTACATACTCTGCCGGTTCCCTGCCGCCCGTGGTCCCATATCGCCATGGACTTTGCAACAGGATTCCCAGTGTCTGAGGGGATGACGACCGTACTTACCATTGTGGACTTTGTGAGAGGAACCTGGCTTTGACAACATCAAGTTGACATATTTCAACCTGCAGCTTGAACTTTATTCACCGTTTTTATTTCCCTTTTTCACAAAAATACATGCATAAATCACTCATTAATATACAGTAGACCAACAGCAAATCTGTGAGAGATACGGTGAATGGATTTTGTTAAACCTTCTTTAAAGTAGGTTATTTTTCCAATACGAACTTTTCTTAAAAACATACTGAGAAAGAAAATAGCAACTGAACAGGACCCCTGGTCCTGCAGCTTCTGGAATACCATTACTGCTAAGAGTTCAGCTCCTCCTTAAACTCCAGTGCACCACTTTTAACTTTAAACGAGACAACTGTAACTTCATACCACACTCTCAAGATATCCTCATTTTCCGAAGAGATGCTCAACTGTGAGTTTTCTTGTCCGCCAGCGTTGTCTACAGTTCAGTGAAGTTCAATCTGCAAATGCTCAGTAACTACACATCATCAGGTGATCGTCCCCATTGCAGGGAAATGCGAGAGAGGGAAAGCGGCCCTGGAAACAATCAAACAATGATTGTGTGGATGTAAAAGTATTCATTTCCTTTCGTAAAATGAAGGGATAGAACACCTTTAATTGCTGAAAGATAGTCTCAATCAATGTTCGCTCTAAGCTGCGTGTGTGCGCAATTGCGCACTACCCAGAGCTTTTCCGCACACCAGAAAATCTAGCCAGCTCACAAAAATCAGGGCTTGAAATTGCTAATTAAGAGGCGACTTAAATCAAAGTTACAGTGCATGAGGGTAAAAATACAAGGGTTCCCCTGATGTTGTGTTCTAAATGCGGTATTTTGAAGTCAAGGTTGAAGTAGAACAAAGTTGAGTAAAGTCAGTAGAGTTTTTCGAGAACCGTCTTCTTCGGCTCGGCTCACTCAAAAGAACCGGCTCTTTCGGGTCCTAAACGGCTCTTCAGGTTGTTTTTGCTTCTTTCATCCCTATATGACCAAATGTTATGTAAAATTATGCACAAAATGACTTAAAGGAAGGGGGAATAGAACAAAAAAGAAAAAAATACCAAAATGAAAAAGTAGTGAAGAGCTGAGAAAAAAGGAAATAAAAGGAAGAGAAAAAAGAAGGAAACATTTAGAAAACAAGCTAGAAAGAAAAGAAAAGAAAGAAACAGAGGAAAAAAAGTTAATAGAGAACAAAAAGAAAAAAGTAAAAGCTAGGAAAAAATAAACACAATGAGATTTTTTTCAAAGGAATTAAAAAAAAATAGAATGAAACAGGGAAAATGAAGAAAAAGTTTGTGTTGTATTCAAATAATTTCCAATGATATCAAGTGAATCTTGTTGCCAACATTGTACTTCCTCTAAAATATATGATTTAATACAGTATCGTGTAACCGACTAAATAAGCCCCCAAAAATGTTAGTATTATGTGACAAAAGATACCAGGAAAAAAAAGAAATGGAAATCTTGTGAAAGAATTGTTGTAAAAACAACGTTTGTAGGCCGCACGACCTTTGCAATAATACATGAGTCAATTCATTCAAAAGTGAAAAATAATTTTGCATTGCCGGAAACTCAGCAAAATGTAACTTGATGTCAAATTTTGGACATGTTTGATAATGATTTAGTTGCCACACTTGGGATTGCTGTTGCTCATTGTTGTTTCAACGTTGCTCACCGACTTTGTGTGAACGCTCAGACCCGAAAGGAAAATTACAGGGAACATTGGCCTCAATCACATCATGGATGAAAAGAAATTGTTAACTCCAAATCTAGTTGGATCCTGAGACAAAGAGTGGTTGATTAATGTGGATGGTTTACTGCAGGGGTGTCGAACAGGCGGCCCGTGGGCCAGATAAGGCCCGCTAAGGGATTACATCCGGCCCGCGAGACAACACTCAGAGAAGCGCAAGAGAAAAAACAAGCTGCAGGTTGAAATATGTCCACTCGATGTTGCCAAAGCCGGGTGCCTCGAACAAAGACAGTGTACTTGTATTTATTTATTTCTCTCTCTCTCTCCCTTTCTCTCTCTCTCTTTTGGTCTTTCTCTCTCTTCCTACCTTTTTGTCTCTCTCTCTCCTTTTCTCTCTCGCTCTTTTGGTCTCTCTCTGTCTTTCTCTCTCTTCCTCCCTTTTTGTCTCTCTCTCTCTCTCCCTTTCACTCTCTATTTTTTATCCTCTTTGTCTCGTTCTCTGTGTCTTTTTACCTTATTTTGCACTCTCTCTTTTCTCTCTCTCTCTCTTCTGGTCTCTCTCTGTCTTTCTCTCCCTTCCTCCCTTTTTCTCTCTCTCTCCCTTACACGTTCTCTTTTTCGGTCCTCTTTATCTATTTCTCTCTGTTCTTTTTACCTTATTACCTTTGCACTCTGCCTTTTCTCTCTCTCTCTCTTCTGGTCTCTCTCTGTCTTTTTCCCTCTTCCTCCCTTTTTCTCCGTCTCTCTCCCTTTCACTCTCTCCTTTTCCCTTTTTTGATCCTCTTTCTCTCTGTGTCTTTTTTACCTTATTTTGGACTCTCTCTTTTTTCTCTCTCTCTCTCTCTCTCTTGCTTTCTCCTTCTCTCTTTTCCCCATCTTTCTTTCTATTTCTCTTTGGATTTCATTCTTTCTCTCTTTCTTTCCCCTCTCTCTTTTAATTTCTTCTTTCTCTCTCTCTCTTTTTACCCCCTCTCTCTTTCTCTATTTCTTTATCTCTCTTTTTCTTTTTCTTTAATCTACTAGTCCGGCCCCCGACAGAGTGTTTGTTCTACCGTGTGGCCCCCGGGTTCAAATGAATTTGACAACCCTGGTTTACTGGCTTAGTGTTAGTTTTTGCCATTGGTAATGAAAAATAATTTCTATGATAACTAGCTACACAATCCTGAATATGGATTTGAACATCATAACAAATGTGGGCGGCTTGAGAATGTTGTGACTAAGACAGCCGCTCCTCGGTGATACCAGCTTGGAGACTGCTCTGACTTCTGGCGATGAGCAACATAGCTATTTATGTAGTCATAGTGGAACCTCGATTTTCGAACGCCTCTCAGTTCGGACAAATCGGTGTTCGACCAAAAATTTTGAGTTTGAACGCCGGTAATGCGTGAGTGCGTACGCTAGGGTGCCATGCTGAGCGGCGTACGGGTGTTTTAGCCCCTTATGATGCCTCTGAAGAAAGTCAGTGCGAGCAGCAAAGTTTCTACAGGTGAAAAAAGAAAAGTAGTGCGTACAACTATTGTATTTGAGGAAGAAATAATAGCCAAATATGAAGGAGGTGTGCGAGCGCCTTCTGCTGACCACCACAAAGGTAAAAAATCCTATTCATAAGATTACGATAACGCGAACGCACGATTAGCTTGGGTTAGCTTTAAGTTTACGTTAAACATTCAGTAAACATTCAGGGTGTTGGAACGGAGCCCCCTTTCCAATAAACCGCTCACCACTTGTTGTGGAGACCCGGGTGCTAAATGACTTGTAAACGACCTGATTTTTTTTATCTTTACACAATCAAGTTAGCGTAATCTTTCGTACGGAAGATTACAATAACGCGAACATACGATTAGCCTGGGTTAGCTTTATGTTTACGTTGAACATTCAAGGTAAACATTCAGGGTGTTGGAACGGAGCCCAACTTTCAGGGTGTTGGAACGGAGCCCCCTTTCCAATGAACCGCTCACCACTTGTTGTGGAGACCCGAGTGCTAAATGACTTGTAAACCACCTGATTTTTTTATTTCAACACGTTCATGTTAGCGTAATCTTTCGTATGGAAGATTACGATAACGCGAACATACGATTAGCCTGGGTTAGCTTTATGTTTACGTTGAACATTCAAGGTAAACATTCAGGGTGTTGGAACGGAGCCCAACTTTCAGGGTGTTGGAACGGAGCCCCCTTTCCAATGAAGCGCTAGCCATTTGTGGTGCTAAATGACTTGTAAACAACCTGATTTTTGTATTTCTACACGTTCATGTTAGCGTAATCTTTCGTACGGAAGATTACGATAACGCGAACGTACGACTAGCCTGGGTTAGCTTTATGTTTACGTTAAACATTCAAGGTAAACATTCAGGGTGTTGGAACAGATTAAAACGATTTACATGATTTTTAATGGGAAAAATGATTTCGGTGATCGAACAAATCGGTTTTCCAACAGGGTTCTGGAACGGTTTATGGTCGACAACTGAAGTTCCACTGTATAGTGTAAGACCTCACAAAAACTGCACCTTTTACATCCAGTCCTTCACATTTTCATAAATACACAAGTGGTTGATCGCTCATCTCCACTATGCAAAGGACGATTTCTGCGTCTGTTCAGTTGAACTTTGGTATTTATTATTCATAGACGACATTCATTATTTAAAAGGCAAAACCTTAGCAGTTTTGAAGATGAACCTGCGCTGACTCGGGGAGGGCATGTGTGACCAGCTCAATTTATTCCCAAAATTGTCTGCAAAACAGACCTAATGTTGCATAACTTGATTACTTTCAATTACTTTTGGATTACTCCAATACCAAATATGCTAATAAACGACAAAATAAACTAAATATGAATACAATTATTAAATTTTGTGCAGGCTTGGGGAGTAACGGAATACATGGAACAGCAAAAATGATGTTGGCAAGCTGTCCGGATTTATTTTCATTTTGTTCCTGTCGCATTTTATGTTCGTTTTGCCGGAGATCAAAGAGATCAAAGCCAGGAGAGAAAGCTTACCACGTGTTGTGAGTCTGAATTTTATTGATAGAAAAGTTCCGAGGCACACCGTCTGTCGAAAATGTTTGAAAATTAACGTATGTTAAATATTTCACTGTACTACCTCAGAAGCAGATAATTAGTATATAAAAATAAGAAAATATTACTTAAATTAAAAAAGAATGATGTGCTTTATTCATTTGTTCATTTTTTACAGTGGAATCTTAAACCACTTTGTTGAACAAATTGAGTTATTAAATGTACTGTGCTACCTCATGAGCAATAATTGTCACGGGACCGGACCAGATCGGAGGCAGGAGGCAGGAAGGGTGAAGTCATTCGCGTTAACGATTAGTTACTTTCATTAAGGAAATAAAAGTCGTCCAACACTCAGGGACAAAAACAAAAACAGGCTTACAGGCAAACAGGAACTCAGACTAGGAATACTCACAAAACAGGCTTTTACTCAGAACGGGCAAGTACAGGTTTCCTCAAGTCAAACAGAACAGAATAATGCAAAGTAATGCAATGAACCCGCAACCGGCAATCCCCAAAACCCGCCTTTAAGAAGCACACACGCAAATTAGAAAATCTGCTACAGCCGGTGCCAAGGGGGCGGGGCCAGCCGGTCGCCACGGCGACCATGCTGGACATGACAATAATTGGTTTATAAAAAAAAATTATAAAAACATACTGCCACCTACTGATATGGATGACTATTACAGTTCCTCGTCTGAAGATAATAAATATACTGAATAACGGCCTGATGTTTTGGAATGATAAAACTGGGCAAACTCCAGCGGCACACTAGACAAGGTCTCATGGCACACTTGTATGCCCCGGCACACTGGTTGAAAAACATTGACCTAGGAGATGTAAAAATAAGTACCGTAAATTCCGGACTATAAGCCGCTACTTCTTTCCCTTACTTTCAACCCTGCGGCTTATTCAGTGATGCGGCCAATTTATGTCATTTTTCTAATGGCCACCAGCGGCTCGAGTGTTGCTACCATTAACTGCCCTGTCAAAGCTATATTATTATTATTAAAGCTTTGAAAACTCTCTCGGTGTACTGTCTTTCTTTGTAATTATGTGTAACCCATGTATAATATGTATTTGCAACTGTATATTTTTGCAATCTGTTTATTTGCATTTATTTTAGACACTTATTCTGATATGTTTTGCATGTGTGAATGAAAAATGAGGGGCGGAACAAACGCGGGAGTTTAAGTGGGGACCGCTAAAGGTGAGGTACAGACAAGGAAAGAAGAGGAGGTAAAAAGTTGGTTAAAGTAAAAGGAGTTGCGTGAGTAAATGTGTGCATCTGATATATTTTTCCCACCCTTACCTTTGGAAATATACACTTTTTTCCTTGGATTACTTTCAACGGGACCCAGACTCTGCAGGTCTGCATCAAACCTTAAGTACCGGTATCATTTTCCGTTCATTTTGCCGGCTGTGATTTTTGGACTGTGGACTTTGATGAAGGACATTTAGTTTCAATCGCGGGACATAAAGTCGGGTTTGGGTTAATTTTGTGTTTGTGTTACACGTTTAAATGTGGGCGCATGCGGCTTATATACAGGTGCGGCTTGTGTATGTACAAAATCGGTTTACCTCTTAAAATGTGGTGGGTGCGGCTTATAATCAGGTGTGCTCTATAGTCGGGAATTTACGGTATTTACGGGAGAGCTTTTAGAACAGATTGGACTTTCTCATCTGAAGGCTTCTCTCCCTGCCCTACTCAAAACCCATAGATGTTTTATCCCTTTAATTTAAGCGTCCATGGTATTAAACATCAAACTGATGAGTCTGAGTAGGAAAATTAGGGGGTTAACAGGTGATAAGCAATGTTCGCTCTAAGCTACGCGCGTGCGCAATCGCGCACTGCCCAGAGCTTTTCCGCGCACAAGAAAATCTAGCCAGCTCACAAAAATCAGGGCTCCAAATTGCTAATTAAGAAGCAAATTAAGTCAATGTTACAGTGCATGAAGGTAAAAATACACGGGTTCCACTGACGTTGTGTTCTAAATGCGGTATTTGGAAGTCAAGGTCGAAGTAGAACGAAGTCGAGTAAAGTCAGTAGAGTTTTTCGAGAACCGGCTTCTTCGGCTCGGTTCACTAAAGGGAACTTTTTCTGGTCCTAAACGGCTATTCAGGTTTTTTTTGCTTCTTCAATCCCAACACGACCAAATATTATGTAAAATTATGCAAAAAATGACTTAAAGGAAAGGGGAATAGACAAAAAAGAACAATATACCAAAATGAAAAAGTAGTAAAAAGCTGAGAAAAAAGAAACAAACGGAAGAAAAAAACGAAGGAAAAATTCATAAAAAAATTATAGCAAGTCAATCTTGTTGCCAACATTGTACTTCCACTAAAAAAAATGTGATTAAATACAGTTCTGTATCGTGCAACCAACTATATAAGCCCCCCAAAATGCAAGTATTATGCCACAAAAATATTGGGAAAAAAAAGAAATGGAAATCTTGTGAAAGAATTGTAAAAACAAATGACGTTTGTAGGCCGTACAATCTTTGCAATAATACATGAGTCAATTCATTCAAAATGAAAATAATTTTTGCATTGCCGGAAACTCAGCAAAATGTAACGTGATGTCAAGTTTTGGACATGTTTGATAATGATTTAGTTGCCACACTTGGGATTGCTGTTGCTCACTGTTGTTTCACCGACTTTGTGTGAACGCTCAGACCCGTAAGGAAAATTACAGGGAACATTGGTGATAAGTACATAGCAAAAACACATAAATATGAAACTGAATTTTGAAAATTACATTGTAAAACTATGACCTGCTTCTCTAAACCCGAGTATCCCCAACCCAATACTCATCTATCCACGTATTTCACTCAAGAGCTTTTCTCAAAACCAAAACAAAACACTTTGAAATGTGTCAGAATTCCGTTTTAAACCATCAACATGTTGAAAACTGTTGAGCTGTTGACCTCAATATGTCTGCTGAGGAGATGAGAAAAGGAAAAAGAAAAAATAACAATTTGGAAGATAGCATCACACCTTTCACTTGGATCACAACAAACCGAATCATCCATTCATCTCTGGATTAGACACTTGTGTCACTGTCATTAAAACAGACAAGCGCCGCACCAGGGGAGGTAGATCACACGGAAATTTAGGACACGCTATCTCAGATTTGTGTCAGCTAGCTTTCCACACACATCGAGTGCTGCCTGGAATCAGTTCCCTTGCGATTGTCTTTATTTTGAAATGCTCACAATATTTATGACATCACAACCTTTGCATGGCGTCACACTCATCACTCATAACAAAAACACCTGCACCGCTTATCCTCAGTAGGGTCGCGGGGGTGCTGGAGCCCATCCCAGCAATCATCGGGCAGTGGGCAGGGGACACCATGAACTGGTTGCCAGCCAATCGCAGGGCACACGGGGACAGACAACTCACTCGCTCATTCACACCTAGGGACAATTTGGACCGGCCAATCCGCCTGAAATACATGTCTTTGGAATGTGAGGGGAAACTGGAGTGCCCGGAGGAAAGCCACGCAAGCACGGGGAGAACATACAAACTCCGAACAGCAAGTAGCTGGATTTGAACCCACACAGGAGGTTCCCAAGACTTTAGAACTGTGCCGCACACGCGCTAACCACACGATTTCCCCCGACGTTGTGTCCTAAATGCGGTATTTTGAAGTCGAGTCGAAGTAGAACGAAGTTGAGTAAAATCAATTTTTTCGAGAACCGGCTTCTTCGGCTCGGCTCACTAAAAGTAACCTGCTCTTTCGGGTCCCAAACGGCTCTTCAGGTTATTTTTAGTTCTTTAATCCCAACATGATCACATATTATGTAAAACTGTGCACAAAATGACTTAAAGGAAGGGGGGTAAATAGAACAAAAACAAAAACAAAATACCAAAATGAAAAAGTAGTAAAAAGCTGAGAAAAAAGAAACAAAAGGAGTAGAAAAAAAAAGTAAAAATTCAGAAAAAAAACAGAAAAAAGAAAAGAAAGGAACAAAGAAAAAAAAAGGAAATAGAGAACAAAAAGAAAAAAGTAACAGCTAGGAAAAAATAAACACAATGAGATTTTTTTAAAGGAATTTAAAAAAATTGAAAAAAAAAACAGGGAAAAAGAAGAAAAATGTTGTGTTGCATTCAAATAATTTCCAATTATACCAAGTCAATCTTGTTGCCAACATTGTACTTCCACTAAAAATGTGATTAAATACAGTTGTGTATCGTGCAACCGACTAAATAAGCCCCCAAAAATGTTAGTATTATGCGACAAAAGATACCAGAAATAAAAGAAATAGAAATCTTGTAAAAACAAATGACGTTTGTAGTCCTTACAACCTTTACAATAATACCTGAGTCAATTCATTCAAAAGAGAAAAATAATTTTGCACAGCCGGAAACTCAGCAAAATGTAACTTGATGTCAAGCTTTAAAGTATATAAGTAATATTTTGTTGTCCGGACAAAAAAAAAAAAAAAAAAACCTACTCCTCCCCACATGTACTAGAGACACTCTTTCTACTTTTTGTGAGGCCACAGGCAACAACGATCCGGAATGACAACCACACCAGCACTTATTTTTAGTTCCCAACACCCGCTGACACCTCAGCAGCAAACATTTATTTAAAAAAAAGTGATATATTTGTTCAATTTGGTTGAATGTTCAAGTGGGGAGTGGGCTGGTATTCTCATGCTGAGCTCTGAGAGTTTGCTGACACAAACCTCAGAGGGTGAATAAAAAATGCTGTTTCTGCAGGTGAGCCCGTTCCCAGGCTTCTCAGCACCCCCACTGATGTTGCCTTCGAACATAACAACAAGGCAGCAGCGTCTCAGCCAATGTTCCCTCTAAACTGTCGCGCACTACCCAGAGCTTTTCCGCGCACATGAAAATCTAGCCAGCTCACAAAAATCATGGCTCGAAATTGCTAATTAAAAAGCAAATTAAGTCAAAGTTGCAGTGCATGAAGGTAAAAATACACGGGTTCCCCTAAAGCTGTGTTCTAAATGCGGTATTTGGAAGTCAAGGTCGACGTAGATTAGAACGAAGTTGAGTAAAGTCAATAGAGTTTTTCGAGAACCGGCTTCTTCGGCTCGGCTCACTAAAAGGAACCGGCTGTTTCGGGTCCTATACGGCTCTTCAGGTTGTTTTTGCTTCTTTCGTCCCTATATGACCAAATATTATGTAAAATGATGCACAAAATGACCTAAAGGAAGGACGAATAGAACAAAAAAGAAAAAAAAGGAAAAAGTAGTGAAGAGCTGAGAAAAAAAACAAAAGGAAGAGAAAAAAGAAGGAAAAATTCAGAAAAAAGCCAGAAAAAAAGAAAAGAGAGAACCAAAAGAAAAAAGTAACAGCTAGGAAAAAATAAAAACACTGAGATTTTTTTTTTTAAATTAATTAAGAAAAAAAAAAAAATAATAAAAAAATTGTGTTGCATTCAAATAATTTCCAATTATACCAAGTCAATCTTGTTGCGGACATTGTAATTCCACTCAAAAATGTGATTAAATGCAGTTGTGTATTGTGCAACCGACTAAATAAGCCCCCAAAAATGTTAGTATTATGCCACAAACATATAAGGAGAAAAAAGAAATGGAAATCTTGAGAAAGAATTGTTGTAAAAACAAATGACATAACCTAGTACATACCAGCTCAGTAGCCTAGATGGTAAGGCGCCCGCTTTGAGACTGGGAGGTCGGTGGTTCGGGCCCCGGCCGAGTCATTCCTAAGACTTAAAAAGTGGTCGGCGGCGCCCTCTGTTGGCTGCGGCTGCATCGGCTCGCTACAACGGGTCAGGTGCAATCGACATTTCGTTCTGTGTACATTGTTACACAGAATGACAATACAAGGAAATTATTATTATTATTATTATTATTAGTCAATTCATTCAAAAGTGAAAATTAATTTTGCATTGCCGGAAACTTTTGGACATGTTTGATAATGACTTAGTTGCCACAGTTGGGATTGCCGTTGCTCACTGTTGTTTCAAGCGTTGCTCACCGACTTTGTGTGAACGCTCAGACCCGTAAGGAAAATGACAGGGAACATTTGTCTCAGCCAACAGTGAAAATAACGATTAGCCCTTTTTAGAACACAAATCAAATGAAAAGTGTTCGCTGACAGCTAATATTTGAAGCTTTCACTTTTTTAATAACAAGCCAGAAAAAGGACGTCCCTGCAATTTCAGAGCAATCCATATTCACAAGGTTCTGTGAATCTGAAGGCTTTGCTCTGGCAAAGCACTTTTACCATTTGGTTTAACTCAGTGTTCTCCTTTGCCCGCGTCCCTGAGTCCTAGACGCATCATTTTTGCTGTGTCAAATCAACGTGCGTCCCCGAGACGCAACTTTTTTGACACGAAATTGCCCTTATTAACCGATTACTTTTTATTAAAAAAAAGATTTACAGAACTCCAAACTTTTCGTCAGGCAGATCCGCCATTGTTGTTTTGGTCTCGCGGTTCGAGTTTTTGTCTGCACGCCGATCTCGGCCAACGAGATCTCGTTGCTTCGAGATGGCGTCATTGTTGTGGTGGTTGTCGTCGAGGGAAGGTGAAAATCAACACGAAATTGGTAATTTCTTCAGTGTCAGTAATAAGTCGAAACATAATGTAGAAAGTGATAACAACGGCAATAATCCCGGCACAAAAAACGGTGGAGAGGAAAGGAAAACACATGCGTTGAAGCGAACGATTCGACGAAAGAAAATAAAAGAGTACTCCTAGCAAGAAAAGGAATTTTCTGCCAAAATGGACTCAATTATATTCCTAGTTACGCTATGAGGAGGATGATAATGGAGGCTACATGTTCTGTGATGCGTGTACCCAGCGTGACAAAAAAACTGGATTGCATAAATCATTTTGCAACATGAACTTTCAGAAAAGCACATTGGATCGGCACAACGACAATGAAAACCACAAATTAGCTATGAAAATTCTGTTGCTGCAGGAAGAGAGAGGCAAGTATAAACGGATACGACATAAATATTGTGTGAATTATAACTATAACCTTATCCTCCTTGTTTTATAACCCTATCTTCTCTGTTCCTTATCTTCTTGGTTTCTTTACCTCACTGTGAATGTGTGAAACTGGAGTGTCATGCCCAATTTTGGTGTCACAATATGTTAACCAATTTTGTAACAATGGCAATAAAGGTATATTCTATTCTATTCTATTCTATTCTAACTTATGACTTTTTTCAGTAATACCCAAAAACTTTCGGTCACACACAAAAAAAAAATATATTGACCCAAAGATGGACCGTATTTTCCGCACTATAAGGCGCACCTAAAAGTCGTAATTTTTTTCAAAAGCTGACCCTGCGCCTTATAATACAGTGCGCCTTATATATGGCTCAATATTAAATTGCAAGGTTTCGCAACTTACACAACAGCCACCGACTCGATTTTCCCCCGAACGTGGAGTAGTCCGCGGTGTATGCTGGGATTTATATACTGGCGTTTCATTGGCTAACCAATGTGTCAATCATCATTTGAATCGATCGCTATTGGCTAAAGTTTTTCGGCGCCTCGGATTGGCTAGAGGACCAAAACAAACCCCGCAATTGGCCGAAAAAGATGTGTCAATCATCCGTTAAATCGCTCGCTATTGGCTTGAGTTATTCGGAGCCTCGGATTGGCTAGAGGGCCAAAACAAACCCTGCAATTGGCCGAAAAAAATGTGTCAATCATCCGTTAAATCGATCGCTATTGGCTGAAGTTATTCGGAGCCTCGGATAGGCTAGAGGGCCAAAACAAACTCTGCAATTGGCCGAAAAAGATGACTGAATAGCAAGCTTGCTAAACTACGCCATAAACAAACATCTTTCATTAGTCTGTATTTGTAAACATTTTACTCTCCTGGATTTACTTCACTCACGGTTGCTAGAAGACCATGATTGCGTATCATTATTGAACGTGAGAACTTAGGTGAGCTATGCGGCTTTATATTTTCCCGGTATCTTGTTTTAGAACGACTCTGATGTTGCTGTGATGAGTTGAGTGAATTCAACTCAATTCCAAGTGTTTATTGTCATATGCACAGTAAAGTTGCGAGCGAAAAAGAAAATAGAAACTAAGGAATGGTTGGCATTTCTTGAATCCCAAGACTTTAACCTTCCAATGATATTTGGAACGATGCTTTTGAGTGACATCGTACGGACACCACATCCGCACGTGTCTACGACACGTATTTGCTTCTTTGTATGCTTTGGGAAAGATAAGGGGGTAATAAGTTTGACTGAACTATCTGACTGTTTTGTCCACGTTCCCATTGTAGCGCCTTATAATCCGGTGCGTCTTATCTATGTCAAAAATAGGACCAAAAACTATTTTTTCGGGGTGCGCCCTATAACCCGGTGCGCCCTCTAGTGCAGAAAATACGATAATCGAAAACTTCCACTTCCACAGCTGTCCAAATAGCAGCATTGAAATTCAAATGTAAGAAAAACACCCGTTGTTTACTAAGCAAGGGAGCCTGTGATGATGGAGTGCGGGGTCGACCCAAAGACGAGAGCTTCAAGTGCGGTGCGAAAACCTGACGTTCTAAAAGCAGCAGTCGAGAAAACAAGAGCACAAGATGAAAATGACCTGGGACGTAGCTGCTATTTTGCATCTCAATGTCTGTGCCCAATGAATATCAAAGCATGAAAACACAGGAAGGGCACTAGGGGAGGTAGAAAAAACTCTAAAGTCATGATGTGAGGAAAAAACATCATTTTTTTCTTTTTATCTTGTCCAAAAGATCAAGGGAACTGGCTGTGTAAATGATGGTCTTTGTTGTGAGTGGACATATGCAAATTCACTTTTGCTTTATCGCTGCTTCCTTTTTGAAGCGGGGGCCTTTACTTTTAATCCAAAATCTCTGCTATTTTCACAGATTCAATCTTTTTTTGTTCGACCAGTGCTTTAAAAGTAATGAGTTGATGTAGTGATATCACTTTTTTATTTACACTGAAAACATAAAGTCATAGTAACAATCATATTAATCTTGTTTCTAAGACCCATACAAGAGTAAGTCAAGTCAAGTCATTTTTATTTGTATAGCCCTTAATCACAAAGAGTCTCAAAGGGCTGCGCAGGTTATTGCACAAACTATTATTTCAGACTATTATTACACCATCCCCTGATCTGGAACCAACATGAGGGCAAAGAAAAACTCAAAAACCTCAACATGAGGAAAATAAAGAAACCAAGGGCCAAACTGTTATTTCCTCAGCTTTATATTCATAATTAACAGATGATACAACTAAAGAAAAAAATCATTATCATGTGTCTAATACTTTTACACTTTATTTTATTTTGTGGTCATCTAATTTGACAATGGAATTATTCAAGAACACCATTATTCAAGGGGTGTGCAAGCTGCTGTTTATTGATAGCAGCGGACAGGAGATTTAGCGCTATGCTAACGTTAGCATCCGGTGGGCTTTAGCATCCGGTGGAACTTTAGCATCCGGTGGAACGTAAACAGCAATCACAATGACCACAGTTAGCTCTCTCGGTAGATAGTAGGGTCTACACCAGACCTGGGCACTCCGGTCCTGGAGGGCCGTATGTTCTGCATGATTTTTGAGGTTTCTCTGATCCAATACAGGTGATTCCAATCACCAGTATCGTTAACGAGCACTTGCTAGGTTGCTAACGAGGTTATAATTTGTATCACCTGAGTTAAAGAAGAGCAAACTTCAAAATCTGGCAGGACGTATGGCCCTCCAGGACCGGAGTGCCCAGGTCTGGTCTACACGATACTGCGAGAAACTCTATATCGAGTGAGCAGTGTGTGTCAATGATTCGGCTATTATTGCAGCGCATAGTCCCCACCCCTGTTTTTACCGGAGTCTCCGGAGATGGTACATTGCTACTGTTGATGGTCGACGAACCAGCGTTCAGAGACATGTTCTCAAAGTTTGATAAACTGTATGACCCGATGACCCAGACACCAATGCCGCAATTGTAAAACAATTTTAGAGATTGCTTTCTCAAGCCAGGCAGATTTCTTCTCACTCATCACAGATATGTGGTCGAGCTCAAATAGAGCCGGTACTAGAGCATAACGATGCAGGTGTTTGGGGGCAAAATATACTCTGGAGAACCACAATGTAGAAGTCTTTGCAGAGTCGCTGAAGGCTGTTTTAGCTGACTGGGGATTAGACAAGACTAAAACCTCGAAAGCTTTTTAACTAACAAACTGAAATCATGCAATGTTGCAGTTATTTTAATAAAGGGAACGACATGTTAAGTGAATAATGATTTTTTTGATTATTTCTTTACCTGATTTTTTGACAATGTATTTGTTTTTTGTTTTTTTTTATCAAGGTGTAAGATATATGTGATGTTAAGCTCATGTTATCATAGTACTGTAGTATATAATGCAGGGGGGGCAATATATTCATCAATAATATACCGTAAATTCCGGACTATAGAGCGCACCTGATTATAAGCCGCACCCACCACATTTTAAGAGGATAACCGCTTTTGTACTTACACAAGCCGCACCTGTATACATACCGCATGCGCCCACATTAAAACATGCAACACACAAAAGTAACCCAAACCCGACTTTAAGTCTCGCGATTGTAACTGAATATAAAGTACACAGTCCAAAAACCACTGCCGGCAAAATGAACGGAAAATGATACCTGTACTTAAGGTTTGATGCAGACCTGCAGAGTCCGGGTCCCGTTGAAAGTAATCCAAGGAAAACAAGTCTATATTTCCAAAGATAATGGTGGGAAAAATATATATCCACTATTTTCCGCTGCGTCCAAAAACACGTCTCACCTTTACTCCACTTCCCGTCAGCCCCCGTTGTTTTCGCCCCTTCTTTTTGATTCGCCCGTGGAAAACATATCAGAATAAGTCTCTAAAATAAATACATTACAAAAACATACAGTTGCAAATACATATTATACATGGTTACACATATTTACAAAGAAAGATGGTACACCGAGAGAGTTTTCAAAGCTTTAATGATAATAGTATAACGTTCATCCCAAACCGTGACTGAGACAGGTAGCAACACGCTACTAGCAACACGCTCTCAAAACAGTAAACGGGTCTGTTAAAAAAATATACCGTACTTGTGAAAATCAAGGTAAACCATCCTCATCTTCCTCCTTATAACTGACGCCATTAAAGTCATCTTCCTCAGTATCGGAAAGAAACTTTGTCATATAGACGTCGTCCCACGCTCCCTTATTCCAAAACACGCTAGCAACACGCTCGCAAAGTAAAGTTTACGTGCAATAGCTCGAAAAAATACTTATCGGATTGCTCGATTGCTTTTAGCTTGAAAGCTGCGTCATGTGCCTTTCTTTTTGCAGTTTGCATGATGAGGGTAAGTCTACGCTAATTTAATTTGTGCACAAGCTAAGAAGTTGCAGTCTTCCTCGGCGCATATATTCCAAATCTTACCTTTTGCACTCGAGCGCCGCTGGCGGCCGTTAGAAAAATGACATAAATTGGCCGCATCACTGAATAAGCCGCAGGGTTGAACGTTTGGGAAAAAAGTAGCGGCTTATAGTCCGGAATTTACGGTAGTCATACTATGCCAAAAACGCAAAGTTAGTCGAGTGCAAAACATACAAAAGCCTCACTGGATTTCAAGACATGTTTTTTGTTTTCCTCGTATTTTATACATTTTTTTGACCATATTAAATTGTGTGAGGTGTATAAAAATGATTGTACAGGGAGAAAAAAACCTGTTGCCTTGCCCATTTCTACTCTAATTTGGAGCGACTTGTCACTGGCACTAGACGACAACAGCATCTTAAATTTCTAATATTGTTGCAGCATTCTACATAGTCTGCCTTGCTGTATGTGAATGGGCATTGAGGTTGTAAGGTTTAGTAACGCCTAAAAAGTGGAGTTGCAATTATTAATGGGGGGAGAAATTGACTAAGGTTGACAGGTAGTGATAGTAAATTGAAGGATCATGAAGCAACTGGTTTGCTTCTTGGGCGAAGCGTTATTCATCAGGCTTCAGTTGTTCTACTGTGACTTCATGTGGAAAATAAGTCTTAAGATACAGAGTGATTAAAATGCTACCATGGACGTTGAAGGATTTTTAATTTTATTTAATTGACTATAAGGGATTTAATATAATACAAACTAAATTTTGAGAATGCAGTGGGAATTTTTCACAGGGAAGGATTGGGGTCAGTGTGGCCTGGACAAGAATAATTTTTGCAGAAAAACAAGAACGAGGACAAGAGATTGACGCAGGAAAAGGAAAAACGGTTTCTGATAAGCTTTCTTGTTGTGAGTCCTTCAGACATGGCGGCGTCTTCCGGCGAGGAGGAGGTGACGTTGGCACCTGGCCCGCCCAGGGGAGGAGTCAGTACGACCACGGGAGGAGTCAGCACGCCCCATGGGAGGGGCCGATGCCCCGACGTGTCAAAAGGACGGAACACGGAAGACGGAGAGAGAAAAGACAGACAGACAGTAGCAGAGACCAAAAGATGGTGGTCTCCACAAGACTAATTAGACTAATTCGACAATAATTTGGCTAAATTTGATGGAATTCACTTAATAATAAATTAAAAAAATAAATCTGTTCCCGTGTAAAAAAGCCTGTGTCTTGTCAATATTTTTTCCCAGAATAAAGTTTTTGTTTGGTTAATGGAGTCAGATAATTAATTCGAACAATTTGGGAAACGCTACATTTGTAAATATAGTTCCTAACAACGGGAATGGGTCAAAAGATAATGGAGTTGTGATGTGATTGTGTGTACTTTGTTGTGCATTTGAATGAACTGTTACCCTAGAAAGGATTTAAGCAAGAGAGCATAATGAATGAAAAAAAAACTGCATGTATTTATTAAACCTGGGGTTAATCTATGAAATGAATTGTATATCATCATTAAGGTTGCAATGTCTTTAATGTCTCATCTCATCTCATTAGCTGCACCGCTTATCCTCAGTAGGGTCGCGGGGGTGCTGGAGCCCATCCCAGCAATCATCGGGCAGTGGGCAGGGGACACCCTGAACTGCCAGCCAATCGCAGGGCACACAGGGACAGACAGCTCGCTCATTCACACCGATCTGGAAAATTATGAATTACATATTTACCCATTTTTCTGATTTCTTTTTCTACTTTTTTGTTTGATTGACACCAGAATACAACCACTTCCACTAATTTCCAGCTATTATTTCCAGGAAATACATTCCTGCATTTTAGCCAAGATAAAAGGACTAAATAAAAAACATGATATGGCCTTTTTAGTACATCTTAGTAGAGCTCTTTGTAGTCGCGTTTACTTTCGGACAGCCCATTATTTACCAATCCATTAGTCCTTTTTGAGCGAGCACTGTGTTTGTCCAGAAATGTTATGCTGTTGTGTGCGTGTACATGATTGTATCTGTGTGGATAAGTTCTTTCCAAAAAGAATCTCGTGAGCCATGCTACCAATGTTCCCTCTAAGCTGCGCACAAGAAAATCTAGCCTGCTCACAAAAATCAGGGCTCGAAATTGCTAATTAAGAAGCGAATTAAGTCAAAGTTACAGTGCATGAAGGTAAAAATACACGGGTTCCCCTGAAGCTGTGTTGTAAATGTGGTATTTTGAAGTCAAGGTCGAAGTAGAATGAAGTCGAGTAAAGTCAGTAGAGTTTTTCGAGAACCGGCTTCTTCGGCTCGGCTCACTAAAAGGAACCGGCTCGTTTGGGTCCAAAACGGCTCTTCAGGTTGTTTTTGCTTCTTTCATCCCTATATGACAAAATATTATGTAAAATTATGCGCAAAATGACTTAAAGGAAGGGGTAATAGAAAAAAAAAGAAAAAAATACCAAAATGAAAAAGAAGGGAAAAGCTGAGAAAAAAAAAACAAACGGAAGAGAAAAAAGAAAGAAAAATTTAAAAAAAAGCCAGAAAAAAAGAAAAGAAAAACAAAGGGAAAAAGGAAATAGAGAACAAAAAGAAAAAAGTAACAGTTAGGGAAAAATCAAACACATTGAAATTTTTTTAAAGGAATTAAAAAAATAGAAAAAACAGGGGAAAAAGAAGAAAAAGTTTGTGTTGCATTCGAATAATTTCCAATTATACCAAGTCAATCTTGTTGCCAACATTGTACTTCCACTCAAAAATGTGATTAAGTACAGTTCTGTATCGTGCAACCGACTCAATAAGCCCCCCAAAATGTGAGTATGATGCGACAAAAGATACCAGGAAAAAAAAGAAATGGAAATCTTGTGAAAGAATTGTAAAAACAACGTTTGTAGGCCGCAAAACCTTTGCAATCATACATTAGTCAATTCATTCAAAAATGAAAACAATTTTTGTATTGCCGGAAACTCAACAAAATGTAACATGGTGTCAAGTTTTCGACATATCTGATAATAACTTAGTTGCCACACTTGGGATTGCCGTTGCTCACTGTTGTTTCAAGCGTTGCTCACCGACTTTATGTGAACGCTCAGACTCGTGAGGAAAATTACAGGGAACATTGCATGCAACCCTCTCAGGTACAGTCTCTGTTAGTAGCTCATTGTTTCATCTCATCTCATCTCATTAGCCGTACCGCTTATCCTCATTAGGGTCGCGGGGGGGCTGGAGCCCATCCCAGCCATCTCCGGGCAGTGGGCAGGGGACACCCTGAACTGGTTGCCAGCCAATCGCAGGGCACACAGGGACAGACAACTCACTCCCTCAGTCACACCTAGGGACAATTTGGACCGGCCAATCCACCTGAAATGCATGTTTTTGGAATGTGGAAGGAAACCGGAGTGCCCGGAGGAAACCCACGTAAGCACGGGGAGAACATACAAACTCCGCACAGGAAGTCTGGAGCTGGATTTGAACCCACGCAGGAGGTTCCCAAGACATGAACCGTGCCGCACAAGCACTAACCACTGCGCCGCCGTGCTGCCTAGCTCATTATTTGTGGTACACAATAAAAAAAGGCCCCGGGTGAAACTATCAGCAGTCTCTTCGGGGAGCCTCATTGGACAAGCACATCCAAGTCAAATATAAGTGAGGGGGGAAAAAGGATGAAATCCCGACTCAGAACGGCAATGGCTGTGTTAAATTACTGATGGGATGGGACAGTGTTTCGGTTCACCGTACTCTATTCAACCATCGTCCTTTTTAAAAAGAAAATCAGCCTCATGACTGATTCTCTTTGCAGAGGACGAACAAAAGCCAGAGTGAAGGTGCGGTACATTTTCATAAACGAGATTTGATTTCACCGTCGTCCTGCTCGTCAGCTAATGAACATGAAATCCTTTCGTGTGGCTATCTCAGTCTGGCTTTCAGACACAATGGGAGGCTGTAAAAAAATGTGGGGTTTTTTTGCATCAGTGCGCGCCAAATATCAAATTGGGAAAGGCGCCATAAAGAAAGAGCGGCGGGCGGTTTCTTTCCCACCAAGACGCGATTATTAGTCGCTGGCAGGGTTACTTTAACTTGATTACTTTCAATTACCGTATTTTCCGCACTATAAGGCGCACCTAAAAGCCTCCCTTGTTTTTTTCAAAAGCTGACCATGCGCCTTATAATACAGTGCGCCTTATATATGGATCAATATTAAGTCGCAAAGTCTTGCAACTAACTTGCAGCCGCCGTCTAGATTTTCCCCAGAAGACAAAGTCGTCCGCGGTGCATGCTGGGATTTATATACCCGCGTTTCATTGGCTAACCAATGTGTCAATCATCATTTGAATCAGTCACTATTGGCTAAAGTTATTCGGAGGTAAAGGGGGAGGATCCTTTTTATCATTTACAGGCTCGCATAGGCTAAAGGGGCGAAAGCCTGCAATTGGCCGAAAAAGTTGAATGTGAATCACACGTTGGGTTGCGCTATGGCATAGAGAAAACATTTTTTACCTTTCTGTGTTTGTAAATATTTGACTCTCCTGGATTCACTACACTCACGGTTGTAAGAAGACCATGGTTACGTATCATTATTGAACGTGATGGCTGCAAGAGAACTTAGATGAGCTTTATATTTTCCCGGTATCTTGTTTTAGAACGATCTTGATGTTTCTGTGATGAGTCTATTTTTAAACTAAATTCAATTCAAAGTGTTTATGGTCATATGCACAGTAAAGAACCCCGTTTCCCTGCACAATAAAATTCTTAGTTTGCTGTCCACACAGTTGCCAGCAAAAAATAAAATAGAAACTAAGAAATGTTTGGCATTTCTTGAATCCCAAGACTTTAACCCTCCGAATGATATTTGGAACGATGCATTTGAGTGATCGGTGACATCGTACAGACACTGTTTCCGTACATGTCTGAGACACGTATTTGCTTCTTTGCAAGCTTTCGGAATGTTAAGGGGGTAATCAGTTGGACTGAACTGTCTGACTGTTTTGTCGACGTTCCCATTGTAGCGCCTTATAATCTGGTGCGCCTTATGTATGGAAAATATAGGACCAAAAACTATTTTTTGGGGGTGCGCCCTATAACCCGGTGAGCCTTATAGTGCGGAAAATACGGTACTTTTGGATTACTCCAATACCAAATATGCTAATAAAAGACAAAAGAAACTAAATATGAATAAAATGATGAATCACAACACGTGGTAAGCTTTCTCTCCTGGCTTGGATCTCTTTGATTTACGGCAAAACTAACGTAAAATGCGACGGAAACAAAATGAAAATAAATCCAAACATAATTTTTGCCGTTCCATGTGTTCCGTTACTCCCCAAGCCTGCACAAAATTTAGTCATTTTATTCATATTTAGTTTATTTTGTCTTTTATTAGCATATTTAGTATTGGAGTCATCCAAAAGTAATTGAAAGTAATCAAGTTAAAGTAACCCTACCCAACCCTGATAGATAGATAGGTTGAGTTGATTCCACATGTGTGCTTTCATATAAAAGCATTCAACCTATAACTAGTTCTTTGCTATGCTCAGATAGCTATGCGGAGACATTCACAAAATAAATTATGAAGGCCAAGTCCTATAGCATTAGTCTTTGAGAAAGCTGCTGGATTAGCCAATCAGATTCCAAGTTGGAATCCGAGTGCCAGCCAGCGGATTTTGTGAAAAGTCCCCGGTTTCATGAACTAGGATTGTCCATCAAAGTGATGACGACATTAGCTGTTAAACTTGAGACCGAGCTGCACAAGCAAATATATTTTGTGCTGATTTGATAACAACTCAAGGTTTTGTCCGCCACTTTCAGCACACAGGTAAGGTTTAAATCCCATGCTCGGCTCAATTCAAATTTCAGGCCAGGTTCAACCCAAAATGTCAATCATTATGTTCGGGCTGGCAAAGCCTCTCTCTCACTGACTTTCTCTACTAACCACCCATGATTGTTCTTTTTTTTTCTCTGTTTATAGCGTCTTATTTCACCTAGATTTCACCACAGAAGACAGGCTTTAGAATATATATACTGTTCTGCTCTCATTCTAAATTAGCTGAACACAATTTAGCAGCAGTTTAATCCCTCTTAAAACAAAGTTCTGAGTCAAGATTGGCGTCCAAGTGCCCCTTTAATCCAAAACAGTAAAACTGAAACATACAATGATTGGAAGCAATCACAAAGCAATAAGCAATTTCAATGAAATACTAACGAAAAATCTATCAACAAAAGTACACATCACAAACGATGGAGATCAAGCCACGCAGACGGAAACAGGAGCCTGTTGATGGTGATGATGTCTCGATAAGAAAATTTACATAGACTGAACCAATATGTCTCCCCAAGAGACAAACAGTAGATGCTGTCTGAGAGTCTCCATCAAAATATATATGGGAAACAAACTACTTCAGATCAACCTTTCCTGTGGCTAAACAAATACACTTGGACAAAAAGTTCTAAAGGTTTTTGGAATAAGGGTAAATATCATAAACCTTTGCAACCATTAAAATGTTATAAAACTGTCATACAGTGTTCTCGTTTGCCCGCGTCCCTGCGTCCTAGACACATTATTTTTGCTGGGGACGCATCGTCTCAAATCAGCGTGCGTCCCCTGGACGCAACTTTTTTGACACAAAATTGTCATTATCATTTTTCAACAAAGATTTACCGCACTCCAAACTTTTCCTCAGGCAGATCCGCCATTGTTGTTTTGGTCTCGCGGTTCGAGTTTTCATCTGCACGCCGATCTCCAGTTCGAGTTGTGTAGTGAAAGTCCGTTTCTTTTTAGAGAACCGGCTTTTTTTGGCTCAACTCATCAAAGAGAGCCGGTTCTCAAACGGCTCACTTGCTTTGATGCATTACATTACGAATGATTATCTTGTATAAAGAAGTTAAGAAAAAAAGGAAGTATAAAAGGAGAAAATGAAAAAAGACAGGTTTGTGGTGATCCCTTTTAATCAGTATATTAGCAACAATAATTGAATGCAGAAAATGAATTCATAATTTGAATAAGAAAATGTATTATTCTACTTCATTCTATTTGCATGTATTTTTTCCTTCTACAGTGAACGTCCAAGCGACTTCATTTTTGAACTTTTTTTATAATAAACCTCATTCATGTCGAGCAACTCAGTGTCTCACAACAAAATATTAATTAACAACATATATGATATAAGAAAACACATGTACAATATAACATGTTAAACTACATGAATAAACATGTTTGGAAAAAACAAAGATTTTTTCGTATTTTGTAAGGGAAAATACGACAGTTTGTAAGGGCATGGAGCACACTAAATTTTAGGGAACCCATAGATCTCTGTTGGGACCCATAGATTTTTGAGCATGCGAGTCCCCGGTACCCATCACTTTTCAGATGCTTGTCATATACAACTTTTTTACAATCTTTAACAAACCCTGATGGAAAATCAACACTTGTTACTTTGCCAATTGCTAGCTTTTTTCTTCTTTTTGTTTAGTGATATACAGGCTACATTTCTCTACTTGTACTTTGCAGAAATGTATGGCATCTCCCCTCCTATGGTTCCCAAAACCATTAGCTCAAGCCATTGCATTTTTGGCTACTCACTTGCCTAAAATCACCATGACATCCCGCCTGTTCATGGGCCTCCCATGGGGCGTGCTGACTCCTCCCGTGGGCGTGCTGACTCCTCCCCTTGGGCGAGCCAGGTGCCAACCTTACCTCCTCCTCTCCGGAAGACGCCGCCATGTCTGAAGGACTCACAACAAGAAAGCTTACCAGAAACCTGTTCTCAGTTGCAGGCCGGTTGCTAGCAATACAAAATAAAAAATAAAAACAAACGCCAGTCACATTTCTGCTTGACAGCCCTGGCTCAGTACCAGAGTAACATGTGGTCAAGTTGCCAGGCAGTGACCTGCTAAAGAGTCTGATGCCATGAGTCATCCAAAGCAGATGGCCCAGCTAATTACTTTTAGGGATTATTTGAAGATAAATTGAGAAAATAATTAGCAACTATGAGCCACTTGCATTTAACATTAGTCTAATAAGCGAGCTAAAAATGGTCATCGTACGTCTTTTTGAATAAATGTTAAAATAAGATTTTTTGTGTTAATAATAGCAATGTAAGTAAAGTAGTTTACAACAATATTAGACATGGCACTCCAGGATGAACAAGGAAGAAATACTAATAAAGATACAAATAAAAAAATGTCAGGCATGGATCCAAATATACAAAAAGAACAAAAGACAACTAAATATGAATAAAATGATGACTCACAACACGTGGTAAGCTTTCTCTCCTGGCTTTGGTCTCTTTGATTTCTGGCAAAACTAACGAAATGCATTCATGAATGAAAATCAATCCAAACAGCTTGCCAACATCATTTTTGCCGTTCCATGTATTCTGACACTCCCCAAGCCTGCACAAAATTTAGTCATTTTGGGGCATTGCTCAGGGGGTAGAGCACTCGTCTTGGGATCAATGGATCCCAGTTCGAATCCCGGCTCGTCCGTGTTACATGTCGAAGTGTCCTTGGGTAAGACACTGAACCCCTAAAACCCCCAACAAGCAGGTTAGCGCCTTACATGGCTGCAAGGCCGCTATTGGGAAATGTGAAGCACACTGTAAAGCGCTTTGGGAAGTCTTGACTTGAAAAGCGCTAAATAAATGCAGATCATTTCATTTCATTTTTCACATTCAGTTTCTTTTGTCTTTTATTAGCATATTTGGTATTGGAGTAATCCAAAAGTCATTGAAAGTAATCCAGTTAAAGTAACCCTACCCAACCCTGGTTGTGTAGATATACAATGTAATTCTCTTCTACAGGAAATGTCATTCTGTGGGAAAACTGCTGACTCAGCGAAACCTTTCGTGCCGGTTTTTGGGGGCATTTTCACCTCTAGAGTGACCTACCCGATTATCTGTGAGAGATGGTGGTCATATCTAAAAGTGTTAAAGTGTTGTCTTGGATGGGCAGACAAACAGACATACTTAGATCCTAAATTTAAATATTATCACCAGCCTTGCTTTGCTCACAAGTGATAACAAAAACAAGATGAAGACATTGTCTTGTTAATCTGGTCAGGTGAGTTAAACGATGTTTTAAAAAACACCACCCGCCACCAATGTTCCCTCTAATTTTCCACAGGTGTTGGCAACAAGATTGACTCGGTATCATTGGAATTTATTTGAATGCAACACAAAATGTTTCTTCTTTTTCTATGTTTTTTTTTTCTTTTTTTTTAAATTCCTTTAAAAAAAATCTCGTTGTGTTTTTTTTTTCCTCGCTGTTACTTTTTTCTTTTTATTCTCTATTTACTTTTTTTCCTATGTTTCTTTCTTTTCTATTTTGTGGCTTTTTTCGGAAGTTTTCCTTCCTTTTTCTCTTCCTTTTTTTCTCAGCTTTTCACTACTTTTTCATTTTGGTATTTTTTCCTTTTTTGTTCTATTCCCCCTTCCTTTAAGTCATTTTGTGCATAATTGTACATACTGTTTGGTCATACAGGGATGAAAGAAGCAAAAACAACCTGAAGAGCCGTTTAGGACCCGAAAGAGCCGGTTCCTTTTAGTGAGCCGAGCCGAAGAAGCCGGTTCTCGACAAACTCTACTAACTTTACTCAACTTCGTTCTACTTCGACTCGACTTCAAATTACCGCATTTAGAACACAACGTCAGGGGAACCCGTGTATTTTTACCTTCACGCACTGTAACTTTGACTTAAGTCGCTTCTTAATTAGCAATTTCGAGCCCTGATTTTTGTGAGCTGGCTAGATTTTCTTGTGCGCTGAGAATGTGCAGGCAGTGCCCGATTGCGCACGCGCGCAGCTTAGAGGGAACACCACCCGCCACTCCTCTTCTTCATGGACGGCATCCCAGATGGAGCGTTAATTAGGCAACTTCGAAGCGCTCGCCTTCCATTTAACAGGCTTGTTTGGCCACCGCCGGATGAGCCATTTAATCGCCTATTATGGAGTCTCTGCAGAAAGGAAGGGGCTCGTATTTCCTCCCTCAAGTGTATCGAGTGGAGTGCTATTGATGTGTGCTTCGGGCGCGAGATCACGTTTACAATACTCGACACTTTGCGGGCCGAGGATAATTATGAGCAACATGTTATCGAGCAACCGTGCTTCTGCGGTTCCGACTTACTTTTGGATGACTCCAATACCAAATATGCTAATAAAAGACAAAATAAACTAAATATGAATAAAATGATGACTTACAACACGCGGTAAGCTTTCTCTCCTGGCTTTGATCTCTTTGATCTCCGGCAAAACGAACATAAAATGCGACAGAAACAAAATGAAAATCAATCCAAACAGCTTGCCCACATCCTTTTGGTCAAGGACCGGACCAGGAGGCAGGAAGGGTGAACTCACTTGCGTAACGAGCTGTTAGTTTTATTTAGAAAATAAAAGACGTCCAACACGCAGGGACAAAAACCAAAACAGAAACAGGCTTACAGGCAAACAGGAACTCAGACTAGGTAATACTCAAAAAACAGGCTTAAAGGCACTAACTCAGACAAACGGGCATGACAGGTCTTCCTCGAATCAAACAGAACAGAACAGAGCAAAACAGGGCAACATAGAACAGACTAATGCAATGATCCAGCAACCGGCAGTCCCCAAAACCCGCCCTTATGAATAACACACGTCATTAAGACAATCTGTGTCAGCCGGTGTCAAGGGGCGGGACCAGCTGGTTCTCATGGCGACCATGCAAGACATGACAATTTTTGCCGTTCCATGTGTTCCGTTACTCCCCAAACCTTCACAAAATTCAGTAATTTTATTCATATTTAGTTTCTTTTGTCTTTTATTAGCATATTTGGTATTGGAGTAATCCAAAAGTAATTGAAAGTAATTAAGTTAAAGTAACCCTACCCAACCCTGGACAGGATATAGTATATATCCTGTTCTGCAGACGGTAAGAAGGGTTGACCTATATGTGAGAAAAAATGCCATTTAAAGTCACTGCAGCACTTTTGGTTTTGCCGACTCAGCATTTTCTCCAGAAAGACATTCAATATCACCACCATTTTCAAGCAATTGGATGAGTTACCCCAGATATGAAAACCTGCCCAAAAAGTTTATTCTGCAGTTTTGGTTTTGTGACTCAGCAAAGAGAATGTCACGTAGCGGAGCGGGAAACAGGATAGGACCCATTCGCGTAGACGTACTCACAATTTATTGGGGGAAGAGGAGGAGAGCGCACAATCGATCCGGGAATCGATGGTCGCAGGCGTGGATTAGAAATCCACTCAAAAGTAAAGAATGTCCAAAAACAAACAGATCAGACCAAAAACAAAACAGGATCAAATACGGGCAGATTCACAGACTAGGCTTTTTTCAGACTCAAACAGAACTTGCAGAAATCTCACAGAAGATTCACAAAGTTTAACAAGCATAACAAACGCTCCAGCAAAGCAAAGTTCAAAGTACTCTAAGAAGCACTAGGTCAAATGCGTCTCAGCCGGTCTTCAAGGGCGGGGCCAACTGGGCGCCGAGGCAACCGTGCCAGAATCCTGCGCCACCCGGCTGGGACCAACTGGGCGCCATGGCAACCGCGCCAGACGTGACAAAGAGATCTTACTCTTCCAGCCCAGAGCAAGTACGGCCATTTTCACAGTCTTTTCAAGCTATTAGGTAGGTCACTCTTAACCCAGCCATTAAGGGAAATCCTCCGCAAAAATTGTAATGCAGGTAATACTCTCATGGCACCCAGTCACTGTACTTAAAATTTGGTTTTTTTTTCTATGCTCAAAATTTTTGCAAGTCAGTCAAATGTAAAACAAAAAAGTCATATACAAATAGTTGGACTACACTAATTCCCTGTTTGTCAAGAGCAACAAACTAGCTTGACATCAGAGGCAGGATAGTCTGTAATTTGAAAAACTTGAAATAAGTGAATCTTCAATCTTTGTAATTCTCATCGCTTGAGCTTAAAAAAAGAAGAAATGAACCAAAATAGCCACTTGTATTCTGAAGGTTTTCCAGGAAATATCAGCTCACGGGACATAGGGCACTTTAAAGGAAAATAAAGATAGTGTCTCAGTAAATAGAACCAGTAAATTAGGACTGGACATTCCGGGTTTTAAACACCGATACTCGGAGGTACACAGTTGAAGGGCATTTCATTGGCTGTGATTTCATTTTACAAATGCAGTGTCACACGCCACTACTTCAAAGTGGATTGTTTTCCTTCTTGTTTTGTCTCTTTCCCATTTAGCAGGGTTCACAGTGCACTTAGGGTGTAATTGGCTCCTGGTATGGAATTGAAGTGATGGTTCAGACACTGCCGAAAACTGGCATGTATATTTCGGGAGCACTCTTTGGCGTTAAATTGTCTCACTCGGGATTAAAAGTGTGGATTTGTGGAATCGCTCTTTAAGCACCTAAGTAAAAAGACCATCAGAGAAATTGCGTTTCTCTTTTGAGGTGTGTTTCTACTTCTTCCTCCCTGAGGTGTGTTTCTACTTCTTTCTCTTTCTCCCCTGTGCCAGAATGGGTTTCTTCCCTGTGGTTTCCCCCTACATTCCAAAAGCGTGCGGTCTTGGAATTGTCTCTAGGTATGAGTGAGTGATTAAATTGTTTTCGATCTCGTAACCAGTTCTAGGTGTCCCCTGCCCACATCCGAAGATAGTTGGGATGGGCTCCAGCACCCCTTAAAAAGCCGCTGTCAATCATGGACAATTCATAAGATCCACTACACAGCATCATCTCCAAACGGAAGAACAGCTTCAGCGACAGACTGCTGTCACAGTCTTGTTCCACGGATGGACTGAGGAGATCATTTCTTCATCATGCCATGAGGCTCTTTAACTCTACCCTGCGAAGTAAAGGCCCACATTAAACCACACCCCCCACATTGCATATTACCCTATTTTTATTACAGTGTGTATTTTATGTACCACTATTAAAATACTCTATATCAACACGTTACATTGGGTATTTATGTATTATATTCCTTTTACTTTATTATTGGTTTATTTTCAACACAAGGATAGGATACAGCTGGAAGTGTGGATTTCCCTACGGGGATGAATAAAGTATCTATCTATCCATATATATATATATATATATTTTTTTTTTTTTTTGCAAAATAACATTTTATTGTAAGAACACTGAACGTATGCATGAACTTTGCATGTGCAATATTCAAAACAGGACCAACTTGTCAATCAATGTTAAAGAACCAAATGAGTAAAAGCAACGTTCCGATTTCAAGACATTTGGTATCGTTCATTCAAAGGAAAATCACATCTCCGTCCAAAGAGAGATCGGTTTTATTACAATGTATCCGATAAATAAAACATTCATGTGTGTGTTCATACCAGGGTTGGGTAGGGTTACTTTAACTGGATTACTTCCAATTACTTTTATTACTTTAATACCAAATATTCTAATAAAAGACAAAAGAAACTAAATATGAATGTAATTCTGACTCACAACACGTGGTAAGCTTTCTCTCCTGGCTTTGATCTCTTAGATCTCCGGCAAAACGAACATAAAATGCGACAGAAACAAAATGAAAATAAATCCAAACAGCTTTTTGCCGTTCCATGTATTCTGTTACACCCCAAGCCTGCACAAAATGTAGTCATTTGATTCATATTTAGTTTCTTTTGTCCTTTATTAGCATATTTGGTATTGGAGTCATCCAAAAGTAATTGAAAGTAATCCAGTTAAAGTAACCCTACCCATCCCTGATAATATCATATTCTAACAGGTTTGGGTAGGGTTACTTTAACATGGATTACTTTCAATTACTTTGGATTACTCTTTTATTAGCATATTTGGTATTGGAGTCAACCAAAAGTAATTGAAAGTAATCCAGTTAATGTAACCCTACCCATCCCTGATTATATCATATTCTAACAGGTTCTGGTAGGGTTACTTTAACTGGATTACTTTCAATTACTTTGGATTACTCTTTTATTAGCATATTTGGTATTGGAGTCATCCAAAAGTAATTGAAAGTAATCCAGTTAATGTAACCCTACCCATCCCTGATTATATCATATTCTAACAGGTTCTGGTAGGGTTACTTTAACTGGATTACTTTCAATTACTTTGGATTACTCTTTTATTAGCATATTTGGTATTGGAGTCATCCAAAAGTAATTGAAAGTAATCCAGTTAAAGTAACCCTACCCATCCCTGATTATATCATATTCTAACAGGTTTGGGTAGGGTTACTTTAACTGGATTACTTTCAATTACTTTGGATTACTCTTTTATTAGCATATTTGGTATTGGAGTCATCCAAAAGTAATTGAAAGTAATCCAGTCAAAGTAACCCTACCCATCCCTGATTATATTATATTCTAACAGGTTTGGGTAGGGTTACTTTAACTGGATTACTTTCATTAACTTTGGATTACTCTTTTATTAGCATATTTGGTATTGGAGTCATCCAAAAGTAATTGAAAGTAATCCAGTTAAAGTAACCCTACCCAACCCTGGTTCATACATACATTCGTACACACAAACACACTCACATATGCTACACACACAACGTAGTTCTGAAAACTGAAACTACAATATTTACATTCCATGAAGAGGAGACCAGAACAACAAAAATGGACTGGGTATCGAACCGAATACAAAAAAGTCTTCAGGGGACTACATAAAAAAACTACCTCACATCCCACGCACATCCATTGGCAGGTTGCAGAAAATAAGGGTGCCCCAAAGGTCGCTTTCCCATTCCTCCCTGCGTCTCACTGCTTCATTACGTGGGCAGTTCATCAGGGTTCCTTTCAGCACAAGAAAATGATGCCTGTCTGTTATTCAAAATGTCCTCATATGACACTAATGGTCTCTCCGATCCTCTTCAAGGCTGTAATCAGGAATCAGAAAAAGGCAGTGATTGCGGCGCAGGACCAGACTGTGACAGCGCATAGTAATGACTGTTTACCAGATTTTGCCACGTCGCTGCTGCAAAATGCGCCAGGTTTTGCCATTCTGTTTTCAAACGGTTTTCATCCGGCGCATCAACCTCCGTTCTATCCGTTGTGGTGTTGAAAATGCAAACATGATCGTGCAAATATGCAGTAAGTATATGAACGCGTAACATTTATAGAAATAATGCTACTTTGTTAAGAATACAGGGCTACCAAAAACTACAAATCTTTTGTAGTTTGCCATGCCATGATTGGCAATTTTCTAAATACTGAAAACTACAAACCATGACTATTTTCAATCCTGCTCGCTGAAAGAAAGTGGTAAAAAAAAAAAAAATAAAAAAAAAAATACATAACCCTACCCAACCCTGCTCACCATACAAAGGTTTCAGGTTACGAAGTACCTGAACGGGAAATTATTGCCTCTCGTTACAAAGGCGTTTCAGGATACAAAGTGATTCCCTTGGTCTGGGAATCTCCCCCCAACTTAAATCGTCTTCCCCATGACCAGGGTTGGGTAGGGTTACTTTAACTTGATTACTTTCAATGACTTTTGGATAACTCCAATACCAAATATGCTAGTAAAAGACAAAAGAAACTAAATATGGATAAAATGATGACTCACAACACGTGGTAAGCTTTCTCTCCTGGCTTTGATCTCCGGCAAAACGAATATAAAATGCGACAGAAATAAAATGAAAATCAATCCAAACAGCTTGCCAACATCATTTTTGCCATTCCATGTATTCCGTTACTCCCCAAGCCTGCACAAAATTTAGTCATTTTATTCATATTTAGTTTCTTTTGTCTTTTATTAGCGAATATTGTATTGGAGCAATCCAAAAGTAATTGAAAGTAATCAAGTTAAAGTAATGTTGTGGAATAGAAACGTGCTGACATCTGTTAAAAAGACTTGCTTACATTTCGGGAAAGTCTTGGCAGACGAATTAGTATAAACAATCCTCCTTAAGGGAAGCGTTTGACCTGCCAAGAGATTCTGAGAAAACTGAGGGGAAAACGTTTCCGAAGAAGTTACGAAACCCCTTTCACGTGGCATTTACGCGTGAAAGGGAACGGGACTACAACGTTTCCACATGCTGTGTAGAAACTACAAAGACCCATATCTGAGATTCACGGAGTTTCTTGTCAAAGTTGTTGTATCAATAAAAAAAGAGCTCCCTCTGACGTCATTTGATTCCTGCATTCTTTGAACACGTATGAGACGATTTCTCGACCTATTTTCTTCAACAGTAACCCTACCCAACCCTGTATATAATAGTAAGTAAAGTACTGTACTACAAAAAATAGACATTTTTGCCATCTCCTGTCCCCATTGTCCCTTTGTGTGTATACTACATATATACTACAACAGAAATACTAACAAAAGTGACAAAATCACTCCAAAATCATATTGAATTCTGTGCTTAAAACAGTGAATCAATACATGACTTTGCTTAAATCCTGAAACGAAAATTGAAATAGTTCAATAATAATGCTTCAGAAAAACTACGCAATACTCCTACATAAATACTACTACTGAAATATTACGAAAAATAGAACTACAGTTATACTAAAAATACTACAGTAATACTACTAAAATTCTATAGAAACACTGCAAAAACACTACCACAAAGATACCTCAGAAATACTACGAAACTAAATATGAAATTAGAACTGACTAATATATTATTTCCCTTTAATTCTGAGCATTTTTAAAACATATTTGATGAACATTTTTTTTTATTTAAAAACATGTTTTAGAAAGAAATTTGACATGTTCTAAATGCGGTATTTGGAAGTCAAGGTCGAAGTAGAACGAAGTTGAGTAAAGTCAGTAGAGGATTTCGAGAACCGGCTTCTTCGGCTCGGCTCACTAAAAGGAACCGGCTCTTTCGGGTCCTAAACGGCTCTTCGGGTTGTTTTTGCTTCTTTAATCCCAACATGACCAAATATGATGTAAAATGATGCACAAAATGACTTAAAGGGACGGGGAATAGAATAAAAAAGAAAAAAATATCAAAATAAAAAGTAGTGAAAAGCTGAGGAAAAAAAGAAACAAAAGGAAGAGAAAAAGAGGGAAAAATTCTGAAAAAAGCCAGAAAAGAAAGAAACAAAGGGAAAAAAGTAAATAGTGAACAAAAAGAAAAAAGTAACAGCTCGGAAAAAATAAACTCAATGAGATTTTTTTTAAAGGAATTAAAAATAAATCGGAAAAAAGAAGAAAAAGTTTGTGTTGCATTCAAATCATTTCCAATTATACCAAGTCAATCTTGTTGCCAACTTTGTACTTTCACTCAAAAACACTTCTGTATCGTGCAACCGACTAAATAAACCACCCAAAATTGTTAGTATTATGCGACAAAAGACACCAGGAAAAAAAATGGAAATCTTCTGAAAGAATTGTAAAAACAAATGACGTTTGTAGGCCGTACAACCTTTGCAATAGTACATGAGTCAATTCATTCAAAAGTGAAAACTAATTTTGCATTGCCGGAAACTCAGCAAAATGTAACGTGATGTCAAGTTTTGGACACGTTTGATAACGACTTATTTGCCACACTTGGGATTTCTGTTGCTCACTGTTGTTTCAAGCGTTACTCACCAACTTTGTGTGAACGCTAAGACCCGTGGAAAATTACAGGGAACATCGCTTGTGAGCCATAGGTTCCCAAAACCTGTGTTAAAGCAATAAATCCGAGCATAGATTCAGTATTGATTGGAAAGGCCTTCAGCTCATGCATACCATGTGTAGGCAGGGTTGTGTGAGTTCAGGTGCACATTATAACCTAACAACGTTGTTTATTTATAAACTCCATGCTTGTATGCAATTATTCTAAGAAAGGTCCTGATCTTTTGTTCAATGCCAGTAAGGCATTCGTTATTTACTGTACATAAATGCTGCATGCATTTTACATACAGTGGAACCCAGTAGCTGACCACGACTTCAGACTTTTAGTAAGGTCATGCGGGACTTAATCCACATCTTCATATTTTCACTGCCATGGCACCAGGGTTGGGTAGGGTTACCGTATTTTCCGCACTATAGGGCGCACCGGGTTATAGGGCGCACCCCCAAAAAATAGTTTTGGGTCCTATATCTTCCATAGATAAGGCGCACCGGATTATAAAGCGCTACAATGGGAATGTCGACATAACAGTCAGATGATTCAGTCCAACTGATTACCCCCTTAACATTCCCAAAGCTTGCAAAGACGCAAATACGTGTCGAGAACACGTGCGGATGCGGTGTCCGTACGATGTCACTCAAATGCATCGTTTCAAAGATCATTCGGAAGGTTAAAGTCTTGGGATTCAAGAAATGCCAACCATTCCTTAGTTTCTATTTTCTTTTTCGCTCGCAACTTTACTGTGCATATGACAATAACCACTTGGAATTGAGTTGAATTCACTCAACTCATCACAGCAACATCAAGATCGTTCTAAAACAAGATACCGGGAAAATATAAAGCCGCATAGGTCACTTTCAATAATGATACACAATCATGGTCTTCTTACAACCGTGAGTGTAGTAAATCCAGGAGAGTAAAATATTTACAAATACAGACTAATGAAACATGTTTCTTTATGGCGTAGTTGAGCAAGCTTGCTATTCAGTCATCTTTTTCGGCCAATTGCAGGGTTTGTTTTGGCCCTCTAGCCAATCCGAGGCTCCGAATAACTTTAGCCAATAGCGATCGATTTAACTGATGATTGACACATCTTTTTCGGCCAATTGCAGGGTTTGTTTCGGCCCTCTAGCCTATCCGAGGCTCCGAATAACTTTAGCCAATAGCGATCGATTCAAATGATGATTGACACATTGGTTAGCCAATGAAACGCCGGTATATAAATCCCAGGATACACCGCGGACTACTCCACATTCGGGGGGAAATCGAGTCGGCGGCTGTTGCGTAGGTTGCGAGACCTTGTGACTTAATATTGAGCTTTATATAAGGCGCACTGTATTATAAGGCGCATGGTCAGCTTTTGAAGAAGACTTTTAGGTGCGCCTTATAGTGCGGAAAATACGGTACTTTAACTGGATTACCAAGGTACGCCTCAGAATTTTTCAATGAAAATAATCGTGTTCCAGTCCAGATTTTTAAATGGCTTCAGCAAAAAAACTGATTTCTAAGTGGTAAATAGTGAACCCTATTATGGAAACCTGTGCTGGTTCTTTGGCTTTTATACATGAAAGTTCCAGAGATGTAGAAGACAAATCAGGCTGCTGTCCTTACAAACAACCCTTGCACCACCCAGGTATCATTTGTCAATTCATTTTGTTTAAAAATGACAACAAATATGTCTGTTTTGTTTTTTTGCACTACTAGGAGTTCTTTATACCTAGCCACTCCTTTGCACATCTGTTCTCCTCTGCACTGTCGTACTACAGTGTTATTGTTACTGTACAGTGACTTGTTTACCTGACTGCCCATTTTGCACATCTGGTGAGCTGCTCCTCTTGCACTCTTTGCACTATTGTACAATACTATACATAGCCACAATTATTTAGTATATTATTAGTACTTCAATACTCTAACTCAATACAACATCTTATCTATATCTGTACATTCAAGGAAACTGTGTGGGTCAGATGTATCGACATTTCGTTCTGTGTACACGTGTAGTAGAATGACAATAAAGTATATCTGAATCTGAATCTGAAATAGGGAGTGTGATGTCTGTGGGAATTCTCACTAAAACAGTGCTTGGTTAAAGTCAATATCCATTGTTTAAAGCCAGTGAGCAGGGCGATAGCAGCAAGAGAGGCACATTTAGCTCAGAAATTGCCACCAAGAAAGCTCAGAGCCCCACATATTTTTTGCTTCGGGAGAAAAAGAAAACCCCTCAAGTCAGCATACCAAGCTTTTAAATAGAATAGAATAGAATAGAATATGCCTTTATTGTCATTGTTACAATATGGGATATATTATTACAACGAAATTGGACGACTCCAGGTCCACATTTTACAGTGAGGATAATGAAACAAAGAGATAAAGGAACAAAGAACATGTTTTAACTGTCTTTGTTGTCTTTGTTGTAAATAGGCTCTGCTTCCTCCGGAGGGGGGTGAGGGACAAACAGAAATGGTGGATCGAACTGGATGTTTGATCTTACAGTGCACACAGTCCAGTGTATTTTCCCGAATTGCTCAGTCCACGTATTGAATTGATTTGGGGAGTACAGTCCATAAACATGCCCGATTAAAGTCGGAAAATGAAATGAAAACGTTAGTTATTTGCTGGACTTTGGAGTCGCATGTTTGGATAACAGAGCGTATTTCTTGTGGAAAGCATATGTCATTTATGGCTGTGACCATGCTTCATTGAGTTGCAGTCATCTAAGCCAAACAGAATGTAAGTTCCTCAAAGCTCTTGAAGCTCATTTCTCATCATCATCAGCTACACCGCTTATCCTCAGTAGGGTCGCGGGGGGGCTGGAGCCCATCCCAGCCATCTCCGGGCAGTGGGCTGGTTGCCAGCCAATCGCAGGGCACACAGGGACAGACAACTCATTCGCAAAAGGTGGTCGATGGACAGAACGGGTCAAGTAGCCGGAGACCATTGGGAAGTCAGGGACAGACGAGCAGGATACAGGTGAGGACTGGACAGACAGGATGGATACCGGGTACAGGATACAGGATAACAGAGCTTGAATCAGGGATTGATACAAGATACAGGATAATGAAGCCCTTTGAGACTCTTTGTGATTAAGGGCTATACAAATAAAAATGACTTGACGTGACTTGACGGGATCGATAACAAGCAAGATACCGGACAGGATACACGATATTGAACAAACGGAAGCCATAGTCAAAATGCTTGCCTTGCAAGTGCGGAGGTTGGTTGACGGACTGACGAGGAGTGAATGAGAGTACTGAGCTTAAATAGGAGGGGAACCAATCAGGAAATCAGCAGCAGCTGGAGCTAAATGTGCAGGCAAATGTGTTCATTTTTTTCCCCTTTGAGGCCTCATTTTAATCTTTATCAACAGCCAGTGACAAAAAGAAACAAGAAAAGAAAAAATAAAACGGATTGTTTCATGTCCCTTGACATTTGCATTTCAAAACAATTCGTCCAAACACAACAAATGTTGTCAAACCAAAAAGTTGATACTTGAGCCATGATTGACATCTTGGGAAACATTTCAAGTACCGTAATTTCCGCACTATAAGGCGCACCGGGTTATAGGGCGCACCCCCAAAAAATAGTTTTTGGTCCTATTTTTGACATACATAAGACGCACCGGATTATAAGGCGCTACAATGGGAACGTCGACAAAACAGTCAGAATATTTCAGTCCAACTTATTACCCCCTTAACATTCCGAAAGCTTGCAAAGACGCAAATACGTGTCGAGAACACGTGCGGATGCGGTGTCCGTACGATGTCACTCAAATGCATCGTTCCATCATTCGGAAGGTTAAAGTCTTGGGACTCAAGAAATGCCAACCATTCCTTAGTTTCTATTTTCTTTTTCGCTCGCAACTTTACTGTGCATATGACAATATACACTTGGAATTGAGTTTAATTTAAAAATAGACACTCCATTCCATCCATTATCTGCACCGCTTATCACAAAAACATCGAGGTCAGTCTGAAACAAGATACAGGGATAATATATAGCCGGAGTAGCTCACCGAAGTCGTTGTGTTCATAATAATGTGCAGCCAATGTCCTCTCATATCCGTGAGTGTAGTAAATCCAGGAGAATAAAATATTTACAAATACAGAATAGTAAAAAATGCTTTCTGTATGCCGTCAACCACGTGCTATACACATTCATCTTTTTCGGCCAATTACAGGTTTTGTTTTGCCGTTTAAGCCTATGCCAGCCTGTAAATGATAAAAAGGATCCGCCCCTTGACCTCCGAATAACTTTAGCCAATAGTGATCGATTCAAATGATGATTGACACATTGGTTAGCCAATGAAACGCCGGTAAATAAATCCCAGCATATACCGTGGACTACTTGGCGTTCGGGGGAAAATCTAGTCGGCGGCTGCAAGTTAGTTGCAAGACTTTGTGTCTTAATATTGATCCATAAATAAGGCGCACTGTATTATAAGGCGCACGGTCAGCTTTTGAAAAAAATAAAGGCTGTTAGGTGCGCCTTATAGTGCGGGAAATACGGTAGTCATTCATGGTTATCAGTAAACATGCGAACATGTCACAAGAAATGCAAAAAAAACAAACATAGTTTCATACGTTGGTTTAGGAAAGAGGAAAATGGTTGGGTAGAGAATAGGAAAGCAAAAACAAACACACCCACAACAGGCCTGGCAATATGTTTGGGCAGTAAAGTCTGCCTCTTTATCTCTTCTGAGACCACATGATGGCACAGTGAAGAGCGGCATAAAAAAAAAAAAAAACACCAAGCAAACCTAGCTTGCAGCTGGAACCATTCCAAAGCCCCTCAGATGCTGCCTACAGCAATAACAAAAAGCCTTGCCTTTTTTCAAGCATGATTCATTAAAACCCTCATCACCTCTCTTTCCTAAAAAGAAATGGAGATTTTACTGCAAGTGTGAGTGCCTCAGATGCAAGGCCCACATCTACTTTGCAGACAGTGGAACTCAGCCTCTGGCGAGCAGATGTCACAACCAGCGCTTTTGATAGTAAACTAGCTATCTAGTGTTACTTCCAGCTACTTTAAAATTGCCTCTTAAGGGCTCTTTAAGTGGAGCAAAAGCAATAACAAATGCCATTGGTCTTTTTATTGCACAATAATCTCCTGTTACAATTGCTCCTTTTGCACTTATCTGCATCATAAATTCTCTAAAACAAAGGCAAAGTATTGATTTTGCAACAAGGAAAACTAAAGTTGCCTAATATTATTCAAACTAGTATAATGTGCAGTGTACTATTCATAATTCTCTGACTTGTTGTCAGCCTAGACTCTGTTTAATTACCGTATTTTCCGCACTATAAGGCGCACCTAAAAGCCTTTATTTTTTTCAAAAGCGGACCATGCGCCTTATAATACAGTGCGCCTTATATATGGATCAATATTAAGTCGCAAAGTCTCGCAACTAAGGCAAGCAGCCGCCGACTAGATTTTCCCCCGAAGGCGAAGTCGTCCGCGGTGTATGCTGGGATTTATATACCGGCGTTTCGTTTCCTAACCAATGTGTCAATCATCATTTGAATCAGTCACTATTGGCTAAAGTTATTCGGAGGTAAAGGGGGCGGATCCTTTTTATCATTTACAGGCTGGCATAGGCTAAAGGGGCGAAACAAAGCCTGCGATTGGCCGAAAAAGAGGAATGTGAATAACACGTTGGGTTGCACTACGGCATAGAGAAAACATTTTTTTTACGTATCTGTAAATATTTGACTCTCCTGGATTAACGACACTCACGGTTGTAAGAAGACCATGGTTACGTATCATTATTGAACGTGATGGCTGCAAGAGAACTTAGGTGAGCTATGCGGCTTTATATTTTCCCGGTATCTTGTTTTAGAACGATCTTGATGTTTCTGTGATGAGTCTATTTTTAAACTAAATTCAATTCAAAGTGTTTATTGTTATATGCACAGTAAAGAACCCTGTTTCCCTGCACAATAAAATTCTTACTTTGCTGTCCACACAGTTGCAAGCAAAAAAAAAAAATGGAAACCAAGAAATGATATTTGGAACGATGCATTTGAGTGATCGGTGACATCGTACAGACACTGTTTCCGTACATGTCTGAGACACGTATTTGCTTCTTTGCAAGCTTTGGGAATGTTAAGGGGGTAATAAGTTGGACTGAACTATCTGACTGTTTTGTCGACGTTCCCATTGTAGCGCCTTATAATCCGGTGCGCCTCATGTATGGAAAATATAGGACCAAAACCTATTTTTTGGGGGGTGCGCCCTATAACCCGGTGCGCCTTATAGTGCGGAAAAAATGGTACTTGATTTGAAATTCCTACAACATTGCACACGAGTCAGGTCTCATAAAAAAATGTGTACTTTGGTGGTCTCCGAAGAAAATTACTAACCTATTTGGGTACAGGTATGTGCCATTTATTTGTGCTTTCCAATTGCTGGTGTTAAAGCTCAGTTCATTTGTCGATCAGTCATTTTTTTAGAATGAGCAGTCATGTTTTAAAACCTTAAATTTACTAGTAGCTGAGATTTTGAGAAAGGAAACGTAAAAAAAAACTCATTTCTCATGTATCCTTCATGATGATAGAGTAGACTGATACTCTATCTATCTATCTATCTATCTATCTATCTATCATCTATCTATCTATCTATCATCCATCTATCCCTATCTATATCTATCTATCCATCCCTATCTATATCTATCTATTATCCCTATCTATATCTATCTATTATCCCTATCTATATCTATCTATCTATCTATCTATCCATCCATCCATCCCTATTAATATCTATATATCCATCCCTATCTATATCTATTTATATATCCATCCCTATCTATATCTATCTATCTATCTATCTATCTATCTATCTATCTATCTATCTATCTATCTATCTATCTATCTATCTATCTATCTATCTATCTATCTATCTATCTATCTATCTATCTATCTATCTATCCATCCCTATCTTAATCTATCTATTATCCCTATCTATATCTATCTATCTATCTATCTATCTATCTATCTATCTATCTATCTATCTATCTATCTATCTATCCATCCATCCATCCATCCATCACTATTAATATCTATATTTCCATCCCTATCTATATCTATCTATCTATCTATCCATCCATCCATCCATCCATCCATCCATCCATCCATCCATCCATCCATCCATCCATCCATCCATCCATCTATCTATCTATCTATCTATCTATCTATCTATCTATCTATCTATCGTATCTATGGTATCTATGGTATCTATGGTATCTATCTACCTATCGTATCTATGGTATCTATGGTATCTATCTACCTATCTATCTATCTATCTATGGTATCTATCTACCTATCGTATCTATGGTATCTATGGTATCTATCTACCTATCTATCTATCTATGGTATCTATCTATCTATCTATCTATCCATCCATCCATCCATCTATCTATCTATCTATCTATCTATCTATCTATCTATCTATCTATCTATCTATCTATCTATCTATCTATCTATCTATCTATCTATCTATCTATCTATCTATCTATCTATCTATCTATCTATCTATCTATCTATCTATCTATCTATCTATCTATCTATCTATCTATCTATCTATCTATCTATCTATCTATCTATCTATCTATCTATCTATCGTAGTACACCAACCTAAACCTCAGTGATAAACACAATCAATATTTGAGTGTTGAGAAAAAAAATCAACTTTAAACACAACAACCACAGAAGAAAAATGTGGAAGTGGGAGTATAGTAGCTACAAAGTAAGGAATTCACAAAGACTAAAAGCAGAAAAGAAAGCATCAAGACTGCAGGTCTTCCGATGAAAAATATTCCCAGCAGTTTATATGGTGGTTGTACAAGATTCTTTTTTCTACGGTGCATTCTCTCTAAACACCGGATGACAGCATCAGCTTGGCGCCTTATGTGAAATGAAAAATCTCCGACCCGCCATCGCCATTATAATTGTGCCTCCCTCTACCAAACTATACCACAAAGTCGGCCTCACAATCATCAATCAGCTATTGTAATTATCGGGACCAACTTTAAATGCCACAACCATTAATCATGTTTTCCTCTCATTTTCCTTAATAAGTTCTCAAACGTTCATCAACTAGTAAGGATGAATTAAATCAGTTAGCCCAAACGGTAAAAAAATGGGGGGAAAACACATTAATTTGATCCATAATGGTGAGTAGGTGACTGATGAGTGCTGTGCTACATGCAGGGTTGGGTAGGGTTACTTTAACTAGATTACTTTCAATTATTTTTGGATGACTCCAATACCAAATATGCTAATAAAAGACAAAAGAAACTAAATAGGAATAAATTGATGACTCACAACACGTGGTAAGCTTTCTCTCCTGGCTTTGATCTCCGGCAAAACGAACATCAAATGCGACAGAAACAAAATGAAAATAAATCCAAACAGCTTGGCAACATCATTTTTGCCATTCTGTGTATTCCGTTACTCCCCAAGCCTGCACAGAATTTAGTCATTTTATTCATATTTAGTTTCTTTTGTCTTTTATTAGCATATTTGGTATTGGAGTAATCCAAAAATAATTGAAAGTAATCAAGTTAAAGTATCCCTACCCAACCCTGTGTAACTTCTTGCAAGCATTACCATACAGTTGCTGTTACCACTGCTGATCGCTTGTTCATTGCTGCATTATTGAAATATTCAACATTCTGTAGTACACATCCAAAAAAACGTCAATCGAGAAAAGATTGCGTTCTTCTATTCAGGTATGTTCTCAAGATTCCACTTGAGAGATGTCATGTTCTGCACGGTTGTCATGGCGCCCAGCTGGCCCCGCCCCTTGACACCGGCTGACCTGCAGAGTCCAGGTCCCGTTGAAAGTAATCCAAGGAAAAAAGATTATATTTCCAAAGGTAAGTGTGGGAAAAATATATATCCACTATTGTCCGCTGCGTCCACAAACAAATCTCGCCTTTACCCCACTTCCCGTCACCCCCCGTTTGTTTCGCCCCTTCTTTTTTATTCGCCCATGCAAAACATATTAGAATAAGTGTCTGAAATAAATACATTAGAAAAATATATAGTTGCAAATACATATTATACATGGTTACACATATTTACAAAGAAAGATGGTACACCGAGAGAGTTTTCAAAGCTTTAATAATAATAATATAACTTTCATCCCAAACGGTGCCTGTGACAGGGCAGTTAATGGTAGCAACACGCTAGCAACACGCTTGCAACACAGTAAACGGGTCTGTTAAAAAAACATGCCGTACTTGTAAAAATCACGGTAAACCGTCCTCATCTTCCTCCTTAGAACTGAGGCCATCAAAGTCGTCTTCCTCAGTGTCGGAAAGAAACTTTGTCATATAGACGTCGTTCCACACTCCCTTATTCCAAAACACGCAAGCAACACGCTCGCAACACAGTACACGGGTCTGGTAAAAGAAATATACCGTTCTTGTAAAAATCACGGTAAACCATCCTCATCTTCCTCATGTGCTGCGTCATGTGCCTTTCTTTTTGCATTTTGCATGATGAGGGTATGTTTACACTAATTTTATTTATGCACAAGCCAAGAAGTTGCAGTCTTCCTCGGCGCATATATTCCACCGGTCTAAATCTTACCTTTTGTACTCGAGCGCCGCTGGCGGCCGTTAGAAAAATGACATAAATTGGCCGCATCACTGAATAAGCCGCAGGGTTGAACGTTTGGGAAAACAGTAGTGGCTTATAGTCCGGAATTTACGGTAATTCATGCGCGGCAAAAGAAAACAACACATTGTTGCACTTTTCCTTTGTAAGTTTTAAAAACTTTCAGCAAAGAAAGATGAATCAATATTTGTGTCTGGGGAGCGGTTGTTACGCAATCATGCTTTACAGACTGAACAATACTGGCGGTTAAGCTTCTGTAACTTGAAACAGACGCTGTCAATCAGAGAGGTGCGGTGGATGCGCCGCCTGAAGAACACGAGCTAGCTTTGCTTCTAAATAAGGAAATTGCTCTTGAAATGGGTACAATTTCTTTTTAAACCAAACTGTCTAGGTGTGCCAGAAGCAGGGGTGGGTAGGGTTGCTTTAACTGGATTACTTTCAATTACTTTTGGCTGACTCCAATACCAAATATGCTAATATGAGACAAAATAAACTAAATATGAATAAAATGATGACTCACAACACGTGGTAAGCTTTCTCCCCTGGCTTTGATCTATTTGATCTCCGGCAAAACGAACATAAAATGCAGAAACAAAATGAAAATAAATCCAAACAGCTTGCCAACATCATTTTTGCCGTTCCATGTATTCTGTTACTCCCCAAGCCTGCACAAAATGTAGTCATTTTATTCATATTTAGTTTCTTTTGTCTTTTATTACCATATTCGGTATGGGAGTAATCCCAAAGTAATAGAAAGTAATCAAGTTAAAGTAACCCTACCCAACCCTGGTTACATGTTTACCACTAACATTTGCCTATCACGTGAAAGGTCCCTAGTTTGAGACCGTGGAGGAAAAATATGCTGGCCTGGGGAGGGATAGGCGCCGCCAGGCTTTATTTGTCCAAGACACACCACAGGAAATGGTGCTCCTACAACCCTGGTGGTCAAGGGACAAACCGACCAACCAGACAACCAACCAATATTTCATCAGAACGGGGTTGCAAAGTCATGCATTTACTATTATTATAATGATCCAATTTACCGTGATTTTTACAAGTACGGTATGTTTTTTAACAGACCCGTTTACTGTGTTGCGAGCGTGTTGCTACCATTAACTGCCCTGTCACAGGCACCGTTTGGGATGAGAGTTATGTTATTATAATTTTTTGAAAACTCTCTTGGTGTACCGTCTTTCTTTGTCAATATGTGTAACCATGTATAATATGTATTTGCAACTGTATGTTTTTGTAATGTATTCATTTGTATTTATTTTAGACACGTATTCTGATATGTTTTGCACGGGCAAACGAAAAAGAAGAGGCGGAACATACGCGGGCTGACGGGAAGTGAGGTAAAGGTGAGACCTGTTTGTGGACGCGGCGGACAATAGTGGATATATATTTTATATATATTTACCTTTGGAAATATACACTTTTTTCCTTGGATTACTTTCAACGGGACCTGGACTCTGCAGGTCTGCATCAAACCTTGAGTACCATTTATCATTATCATTTTCCGTTCATTTTGCCGGCTGTGATTTTTGGACTGTTTACTTTAATGAAGGACATTTAGTTTCAATCGCGGGACTTAAAGTCGGGTTTGGGTTAACTTTGTGTTTGTGTTACATTTTTTAAATTTGGGTGCATGCAGCTTTTATACAGGTGCGGCTTGTGTAAGTACAAAATCGGTTCTCCTCTTAAAATGTGGTGGGTGCGGCTTATAATCAGGTGCGTGCTATCGTCCGTAATTTACGGTACATAAAATAACTAGTTGCTGGCTTTTGTCTTGTGGTAAGGTTTCTCTCCTGGCTTTGATCTCTTTGATCTCCGGCAAAACGAACATCAAATGCGACAGAAAGAAAATGAAAATAAATCCAAACAGCTTGCCAACATCATTTTTGCCGTTCCGTGTATTCCGTTACTCCCCAAGCCTGCACAAAATTGAGTAATTGTATTCATATTTAGTTGCTTTTGTCTTTTATTAGCATATTTGGTATTGGCGTAATCCAAAAGTAATTGAAAGTAATCAAGTTAAAGTAACCCTACCCAACCCTGGAGGTTGGGGGAAGGTAGTCTGGGCAATCCTTCACGAGCGAACAAGAATTACGCTTCTCCTGTCACATCCCTCATGCTTGTGACAAATTTTCCTCGTTGATCTGAGTTAAGCAACGTTGCACAGGACGCGCTACCGCTTGACGGATATATGGCTCACTGGCATAGAGGCGATACGGGTACATAAACGAGAGACTTATCTTCATCTTTCCTCCATCAAAACAGATGATAGTATTTGTGAAAGGAATGCAAGCCGGCACTGGCAGATGCACTGTAATTGCTCGGAAAACGAGCATCCATTGAGTGTCCTTCGCTCGCCGCAGCACGTATTTTTGTCCCGGGACTTTGCTGCAGCCAGTAAATCAAGCACCAGTACCTTTCTGGCTTCTTGCTCTTACAGTCTCAATTTGGGGTTATTTTGCATCATCCTCTATAGCACAGGTGTCAAACAGGCGGCCCGCGGGCCAGATCAAGCCCGCTAAGGGATTGAATCCGCGAGACAACACTCTCCGAGGGGATAAAATGACTACATTTTGTGCAGGCTTGGGGAGTAACGGAACACATGGAACAGCAAAAATGATGTTGGCAAGCTGTTTGGATTTATTTTCATTTTGTTTCTGTCGCGTTTTAGTTCGTTTTTCCGGAGATCAAAGAAATCAAAGCCAGGAGAGAAAGCTTACCATGTGTTGTGAGTCCTCATTTCATTCATATTTATTTTCTTTTGTCT